>NC_083239.1:10178582-10518939 GCF_032191835.1 Heteronotia binoei | reverse complement strand
TATGGCTATGTACAAGCAATATACAAATCTGAGATTAATAAATGTGCGACGAAGAACATGACATCGAGTCACAAGCAACATATGGCAACCCCCTTCCATGAGGTGTTCTAAGTAGGAGAGGAGCAGAGATGGTTTGCTATTGCCTTCTTCCATGCAGCAACCCCTGTCTTCTCTTAGTGGTTTCCCATCTACCTACTGACCTTGGCCAATGCTGCTTACCTTCCAAGCCCTGATGAGCTAAGGCCAAACTTGACTAATCAGGCTGCTAATAAATGTGAAGGTGATGCAAAATGCTCATTCTGTGAAAGGATTATAAACAGGGAGGATGTCTGCATAAGCTACAGGAAGGGGCACCCCCACTGTTTTCAGATGCAGGTTGTACCTGTAAAGTATTTGTGTGTCTATTTAACCTGTCTATACATACATGTGCTGCAATTGCTTGTTGTTCCACCCTCAAGTTAGGTTGCATGATTCCTTGAAATATTTTGATGTTCTCTATAATGTTATTTGCCTCAGAGGCCCAAACTATATGCTTAGAGGTCCATATCTGGAAATTTGGAGAGGATCAGGCAATGGGAGAGGAAGGTCTAATTCTTGTGGTTAAAACAATTTTATTTGGTAACATATGGTAACAAATTATTTTTCTTGCATCATTAATAACTTCTTTTATCTATCCCATATATTACTTTCTACCCACCCCTCCCCCCATTACTTGACCCCCGCCGGTGTTATTTACTTAAAATACTAATGTTTAAAGGTACCCTTAACTAATAAAAGCAAAAATTAATATTCTTCTTTTTTCTAAGACTTAATCATTATCAAATTGTCTAATGTCCTTTTATTTTCTACTCTTTTTCTACATATCTTCTGAACTTTTTCCACTCCATCTTAAAAACTTCTAAATCATAGTCTCTTAAAATTCTTGTTAATTTGTCCATTTCACTCCATGTCATAACTTTTACAATCCAATCCCATTTCTCTGGTATGTTTTCTTGCTTCCACAACTGCGCATATAATTACCTAGCAGCTGAAAACAAGTACCAAATTTTAGTTCTATCTTCTTTTGGAAATTTTTCCATTTGTAATCCCAACAGAAAAGTCTCTGCAACTTTCTTAAATTCATATCCCAAGATCTTAGAAATTTCTTGTTGAATCATCTGCCAATACTTTTTTGCTCTTTCACAAGTCCACCACATATGGTAGAAAGAACCTTCATGTTTTTTACATTTCCAACATCTGTCTGGCATCTTATTATTCATCTTTGCCAATTTCTTAGGAGTCATATACCATCTATACATCATTTTAAAACAGTTCTCTTTAATACTATGACACGTCGAAAGCTTCATAGAGTTCTTCCACAAATATTCCCAAGTTTCCATCTGTATTTCTTTATTTACATTAATTGCCCACTTAATCATTTGAGATTTCACTACTTCACCTTCCGTAGACCATTTTAAAAGTAATTTATATAATTTTGAAATTAATTTTTCATTGTCTCCAAGCAGAACTTTTTCCATTTCTGTTTGCTCTATTCTTATTCCTTCAGTTTTAATGTTATTCTCCACCAAGCTCTTTATTTGTTACATTTGAAACCAATCATATTTATTATTCAGCTCTTCAGCAGTTTTCAGTTCTGTTTTGCCACTTTGTATTTTTAATAGTTGTTTATATGACAACCACTTTTCTTCACCCGTCTCAGCTGTTATTTTTATCACTTCGGCTGGCACTCATCTCCATATTCCTTATATTTCATCCAGGTATTTAGCAAGCTGTTTCTTATATAATGGTGAGAGAAAAAGCCATCTATCTTCCCCCCCCATAATACATATAAGCGTACCAGCCAAATTTATTTCCTTGACCTTCCAACGCTAAGAGTTTTTTATTTAACAACATTATCCATTCTTTTATCCATACTAAGCAAACTGCTTCATGATACAATTTGAAGTCTGGTAATTGAAATCCGCCTCTCTCTTTTGGATCTGTTAAAATTTTCATTTTAATTCTTGGTTTCTTCCCCGCCCACACAAACTCTGAAATTTTTCTTTGCCATCTATTAAAATGTTTACTGTCTTTCACAATCGGAATAGTTTGAAACAAATACATTATTCTTGCTAGAATATTCATTTTAATTGCGGCTATTCTACCCAACAGTGACAAATTAAGTTTATTATTTTTGAACAAATCAATATTCTTCATTGTTATCTCCACACCCAAATATTTTACCTTGGAGGTAACTTCACAGCCCGTTAGTCTCTGCAATTCTTGTTGCTTATTTATTTGCATATTTTTACATAGAAGTTTTGATTTTTCTTTATTAATACAAAGTCCCGCCAACTCCCCACATTTTGTATTTTGGCTAACAACAAAGATGTGACTTGTATGGGGTTTTAATTTATGAACATTATATCATCTGCAAATGCTCTGTATTTATAAGTAAATCCTTTTACTTTTAATCCTTCTATTTCTTTATCTTCTTGAATTTGCATCAGTAATATTTCAAGAGTCATTATAAACAACAGTGGGGAAAGTGGACAACCTTGTCTTGTACCTTTACTAATTATCATGTCTTCTGTAAGATCAGCATTTATACATAGCCTTGTACGTTGTTTAGTATATATTGCTTTTATCATTCTTATAAAGCTTTCTCCCAGCTCCATTTTCTCCATTACTGCAAACATAAAATCCCAATTTAAATTGTCAAATGCTTTCTCTGCGTCCGCAAAGAATAATGCTACTTCCTTTTCTGGATGTCTTTCATAATATTCTACAATATTTACAACAGTTCTGATATTGTCTCTTATTTGTCTTTTGGGAAGAAACCCCGCTTGATCTTCCTTTATAAAATTTATCAAATATTGTTTAAACTGTTCTGCCAAGATTCTTGTATATATTTTATAGTCATTATTTAATAATGAAATTGGTCTATAATTGTTTACATTCGTAACATCTCTATCTTCCTTTGAAATCAACGAAATAACAGCTACCTTTCACGTATTTGGTATTTTCCCTTTTGTTCTTACCATATTCATCAATTTCTGAAGTTTTGGGATTATCTCCTCTTTGAGGGTTTAAAAAAATTTAGCTGTATATCCATCTGGCCCAAGTGCTTTTCCATTTTTCAGTGCATTAATTGCTGCTTCAATTTCTGTTTTTTCAATTGGAGCGTTCAAAACATTTCGCATATTTTCTGCTAAGGGTGCTATTTTTATCTTTTGTAAGTACTCATCCATCTTTCCTTTCCTTATTTTAACACTTCTGGGGTTGGAAAATGCCAAGCTGAATGGCTTCTCAGAAGGGGAGCAGGCTGGGGCTTCTGTTTGGGGTAGTGGAGGGCAATTTAATGCCTACTGCCTACTTTTCTCAGTCAGAGATCAGTCCAAGATATGCACAGGAAACTGTGAGGAAATTTACCTTGGCTAAAAAGGAGTACCAGAGGGGGGGGCCTTTGGGTCTTTGAGGGGTCTCCGGAGACGAGTTGCATATTCATCATCTGCAGAAGTTTCCAGAGTCATTTATTTGACATAAGCTCGACAGGATCCTAACCTTTTTTGAGATTGCTAAACATCTAAAGCTATACAAGACCGGTGTTGGATCTGGATAACTGCAGAAAAAGGTACTGATGACTATCTTCATTCCGGGACTATTTAAAGTTAAACAAAATAAAATCAGAAGATGGGAAACAGAGATTCAGAAAGTTGGGGAGAAGGGGCAAAATTTAAACTTTGTAAATTTAAAGGACAGTGCTAAAAAGTGGAAAGGAATTTATTGTATTGTCTACTTGCGGTTTTGGTGAAAAAGCCCCATTGTTACAGATTTGCAGCTCTCACAGTCAACACAGGAAATACGTCGAACATCACAAGATCTTTTTACCAGTGAAAACGGGATTTGGTGGCAAGAAAAGCAGGAAGTGTCGGATGGAAAAGGGAAATCATTGAAGCAGCTAGCCTACTCTAGGACTATAATATCATAGAAAAACATCGGCGGCCATTGCTAGGAGGTCAAAATTTTAACAAAGTTTTTAAAGTGTTCAAGAAATTAAAAATTGGTGAAGCTGACAGAGGTGACAATTATAAGGTAAATACTGTTGGACATTATCGCTGATAATTATTTTAGAAGCCTTTTGAAGGAAAATGTTTTTAAAGGGAAGCAGAAACTCGCGATCACCATTTTGGAAGAAATAAAAACTTTAAAAAATAATATCTGAGCCCAGGAGCCTCTGAGGATGGCGAAATTAGGCTTATTGAAAAGGGCAAGCCTTACTCTATCAAACCTGATAGTTTAAATTTAATTTGGAGAGGTCAAAATTTTCAGTGTTTTTTTTAAATGTCAGAGCATAAGTTAACCCGTGCAAGGACTGCCTCAATGGAGAAAAGCAAGAGCAATTAGAAGCAATGGAAGCCAGGATGATGAAAGGGGTGAGAGACATGATAACTGCTTTTAAAAAAGAAATTCGAAAAGACATTGAAGAGCTAAGGAAAGATATAGAAGATCTCAGAAATGAGACTGTGGTAACATCAAAGAAAGTGCAAGAGGTGGAAGAGAGAGTGAAAGTACATGATTCCACCTTGCTAAAAATGCAAGAAAAGGTGGCAATTCATGACTGCAAATTGATGGAAACCCAGATACATCTGAGAGGAGTACCTGAGGATGAAGAGACTGTTTTGAAAGGATATATAATAAGAATAATTGCAGAATTTTTGGAGGAAGATCCTGAAGGAACCTAGAAGCATGTATGACTATGTGTATAGAGTGAACTCACTATATGCCAAGAAAAATAATCTACCAAGAGATGTGGTTATAAGATATATGACAAAAGAAATGATGGGGGAAATCTTGAATAAAAATTTTGAAAAGACATTGATAGCGGGAGGCAGCAGAGTAAGAATCATGAAAGAATTGCCAAGACAAGTGATAAATGACAGAAAAGCATACAAGAAATTGACAGAAAAACTACATGACAATGAAATGAGGTATAGATGGATAATACCTGAAGGCCTGAGCTTTGAGCTGCAAGGTAAAAGGATTGCAATTACAAGCACACAGGAACTGCGTAGGTTTTATGAAGAACATAAAGAATTTGCACCATGATGGATTACAAATTATTATCTTGTAATGTAAATGGACAAAAAAGAAAAGCAACGTTTCATTGGATTAAAAAGCAAAATTGTAATATAGTTTGTTTACAAGAAGTGCATATCAAACAAAAAGGATTACAAATTTTTATGGAATAAATAACTGGGACTAGAATTTTATTCATTGGCTGAACAGAAGAAAAGGGGAGTGATTTTCTATATTAAACAAGAATTGGAGCCGAAATTAGTGTTTAAAGATAAAGATGGAAGATTTGTAGCGGTAGAAATAATATTAAATGCAAAAAAAAGTTGTTATTGGGACTGTATGCACCAAATGGTGCAAAGGATGCTTTTTAAAAAGACATTATACAACAATTTGATGAACTGACTTATGACCAAGTTTTGATAATGGGGGACTTTAATGGAACAATTATGAACACACTGGATAGGTCTGGGGGTAAAAAAATAATAAGGAAAATTGCCAAAGTCTTTTTTTTTAATTGGTCACATAAGAAAATTTGGAGGATATATGGAGGAAATTTAATCCTGAAGTGCGGGACGATACCTTTTTTCCAGCAAGGCATAAAACTTTTTCCAGAATTGACATGTTGTGGGGCACTAAAGACTTAGGCCTTATAACAAAGAAAATAGAGATTTTACCTAAAATTGGGGCTGACCATAACCCAATAATGTGGATTACGAAATTGTCTAAGTTGTTGAGAATTGTCTAAGAAGATGATTAAATGAAGATTTACTACAGAATAAAGAAATAGTGACATCTCTAGAAAATGAAACTAAAGCTTTCTTCCAAATAAACGATAAAGAGGATATAGAATTTCAGACGGTCTGGGATGCTTATAAAGAAGTTATGAGAGGGATATTGATTACATTGAACAACAAAGATAAGAGGGCAAAAAAAAAACAGATGTTGCACATTCAAAATGAATTAAAGAAAAAAGAAGGGGAACTGAGAAAAAGGCCAGGGAAAAAGAAAATTATAAGGGAGATTACAATATTACAAACGCAAATAAGACATTTGTTAAATAAAGAACTGGAATGGAATCTGAAAAGATTGCAGCAGAAATCTTTCGAGGGAGCAAACAAACCCGGAAAATATTTGGCCTGGCAACTGAAGAAAAAGAAAGTAAAATTATTAATAAAATTGTGGTGGATGGAAGAGAGGTGGTAGATTGAGAAGAAATAAAAAGAGAATTCTTTAAGTATTAAGGAAGGTCTAATTCTTATCCCAGTTGTTTTTCCCTAGCTGGGGTTTTGAGATGCATGTTTGCTGCTACTGGGAAAGGGAAGTGGGCCAAAGAATAAAGTTCCCTTTACACTTCTCCCCTTAAAATCTTTTTTTTTAAAAACCCAAAACCAAAAAACAACCCCACCTTTGTCCAGGATGGCAACTGAATATACTTTTGATCTTTCTGAAGAATAGTTTCTTGTAATTTGAATGCTTACATGATCCTGTGCCAATAGGGTTGCCAAATCCAATTCAAGAAATATCTGGGGACTTTGGGGGTGGAGCCAGGAGACTTTGGGGTTGGAGCCAGGAGACATTAGCCAAGATCAAGGCTGTGACAAGCATCATTGAACTCCAAAGGGAGTTCTGGCCATCACATTTAAAGGGACAGCACACCTTTTCAATGCCTTCCTTCCATAGGAAATAATGAAGGATAGGGGCACCTTTTTTGGGGGTTCATAGAATTGGACCCCCTGATCCAATCTTTTTGAAACTTGGAGGGTATTTTGGGGAGAGGCACTAGATGCTATACTGAAAATTTGGTGCCTCTACCTCAAAAAACAACCCCCCCAGAGCCCCAGATACCCACGGATCAATTCTCCATGATTTTCTATGGGAATAAATCTCCCTAGGGAATAATAGAGTTCCCAGCAGACATTTCCCTCCCCTCCCCCCGCTTTCTGACAACCCTGAAGCGGGGGGGGGGGGGGGAGGGCCTCCAAACCGGGGGATCCCGTGCCCCCACCTGGGGATTGGCAACCCTATGTGCCAACCAGATCACTCCCGTAAAAGATCCTGTTGGTGGTTTTTGTTTGTTTTGTATTTTGGTAGCAGGGTTTAGTATTCTGTAGGACCGAGACAACATTTTGTTCAGGGCATGATAAGATTTTCATGGAGACAGGAATGCTTTTTTGTGTAGGTTTTTTTTCCCTAATGAGGAGCTTCAGAGAAATGTTGCTACCTCTTCAAGGAAAGACTGGGCTGCCCTGTAAGAGCCCTTGAGGCAGCCTATAGGTATTTCTAAGGACCAGACATCTGGAGGGCAGGGGGATTTCCTCTTTGACTTATGCTGAAGCTGTAAAACTCCCCAGAGTGAAAACCTGTGCTAAAAATTACTTTCATCTTTGTGTAAAAGACGAGGAAGGGGAAAAAGTGATTCAAGGAAGGTAGGCCTTATTTTGGATGCCCCATTGTTGCCAGTGCTTCCATTTGATGAGTTTTCCCTGTGGTTGCCATTCTGTTCCATGCTTCCGGAATGGGGGCATTTCCAAAGGTTTTTATATTGGTAATTGATATGCAGATATCACTGCGTAAATCGTCAGAGTGTTTTAAAAGCTAATCAGAAACTCTTTATCACGTGGGCAGGGGGTGGTGGCTGCTGCAGGGTCTGAGGAAGGGGAAATAGTGCTGATGTGGGTGAGACTGTGGAAATCCTGTCCATGAGGCAGCCAGCCCAGCTTCACTGCATCCTTTCCCAAAATCTTTTTGGCGCAGAGGGCTGGGAAATATCACAGAAAAGGAGAGGACAATCCAAACAATATGCGACAACGCCGTGGTGCTCAGAGGAATTGGGGGGGGGGGGCAGAAAGAAGTTTACAGAAAGCACCTTTAATTGATTCACATACCTTATATCTTTGCCATTAGGTAGCTAATGGAACTTTAAAACTGGCTTGAACTCTATTTTCCCCACTTTTAATTGTTTTAATGATAAGCTCAAAATTAACAGCTACCCTGTAGTGACAATCCTTGATCTGACATAAACTTAATAATCGTTTTGTAATTGCCTTTATTCATGCTTTGCTAAGTAATGTATATACAATATAATGTATACTAAATATTGTATTTTACTTCAGTTTGAAATAAACATCTTGTAAATTTTTTTTAATGGGGAGGACCTGTTTCTCAGTAGTGTCCAAACTTAGCCAAATAACACATTTGTAAGTGACCAAAAAGATTCTTCCTAGTTCCCCTGCCCTGTTGGTTGAGCTCTAGCATGTTTAAATCAAGCAAACACCACCTGGAGTGCAGTTGTGTAGGTGAAGGGGCTCAGCTCTCAGTGACTCCTATTATATTCCCTTGGGCAAAGTAATAGGTTGCAGTTGGGAAGATTATCTGGAGGAGGGGCAAAAATTTCTGCTTCTGAGAAACTGAGCCATTCTAGAACAAATATAGGCTGGACTGTTACCATAATGACCCCAAGTTCCTTTTCTCTCATAAATGAGTCACTGATATTTTGCTTCTGTGTGAAATACTGCTAGTGGGACGAAAGCCTTTTTCCTCCTCCCTGTAGTCTCTAAAACAGGATTGTCGAACTCATTTGTTATGACGGCCAAATCTGACATAAATGAGAATTTGTCGGACCGGGCCATGTTGGGCTGGGCAATGTGTGTACCTGTTTAATGTTAGGTAGATATAAATTTGTAAAAGGACACAAACACAATTAAAGATTGTTTTAAAAAATTAAAACATGCTTAAAACATTAGTACTCGTTGGTCTTAAAAGTGCTTTGTATCTCTCCTATGTGATTCAGGGAACTGGGCGAAGGAAGCTCTGACTCTTTCCTTCCTTCCCCAGAGGATCAGGAGGGGGTGGAGTCTCAGCCAATAGAAGGAAGGGAGGCTTGGCTCAGTAGCTCTGCTGTGTGATTGAGAGAACCTGGCAAAGCGAGTTCTCCCCCCTTTCCTCCTCAAGGGAGGAGCCTCGGCCAATGCAGAAAAGAGGTTCTGCTCTATAGCTCCTGTGCAATTGAGCAAGCCTTGCAAAGCATGCTGTGCTGCAGAAGGAAACAAGAGAGAGGAGAAGGAAGCAGATGACAGCCAGTTGCTCAGGAGCCTGATTCAGCCCCCAGACCACATATTTGACACCCCTGCTTTAAAACATCCAGGGCCTCTCTCTAGCCACCTGCTTACTCTGTCAATCAGTATGCTAATAGGAAGTAGCATTTAGCTTCCTATATCCATTCCAACCCCTGTTAAACCTTAATGTTTGATTCCCCTAGATTTTTCTTGGACCTCCTATGCACATGGTTCCCCAGTTTTAGAAGTAGTTGCAAGGCTTCCTATAGTGTGTTTAGCATGTAGGATGTCAGGCAACTTCTGAAAATAAGTATTTTATTAGGATTGGGTTTATAAATGTTAATGGCTTGTTGAGTGCTACAGATGCAGGTGGAAATTTCTCTTATTTATCATTTTCACGCAGTTCTAGAAGTCTTGCATCCATATCTGTGGGGAACTCTCTCTCTCTCGGCTTGACTTCGCGAACGAAGATTTAAGAAAGGTGCAGTAGTCCACGTCTGCTGCAGGCTCGCTGGTGGCTGACAAGACCAATGCGGGACAGGCAGGTCCGGCCACAGTGGCTGCAGGGAAAAGTCTGATTTGGGGTTGGTGCTGTAGCAGTGCGATTCTTCCTCAATCTCCTTTTGTCCTCAAGACCAGCTATGCGTGCGTTCTCAAAGGAAGAGACAGCCTGGTGGATGGTGTGCCTCTGTGCTTTGCGATCTGAGGGTAGGTCAGACCACTGGTGATGGTTGATGCAACAGGTACCAAGGGAACTACAGGACCATCTAAGCTACTTTTAGTACTACTTTTCCATATTTCCTGTTTTATGTTTTTTTGGTTTATTAATCACTACTTAACTTTACATTTCCTTCACATGCACACTTGTATATACATCCCCCCTTCGATGGGGATTATTTATCTTATTTATGTATGCATGGAGAACAAGTGTATTCTGGTGGATTTGCCCTGGGTTCAAATCATAGTTCATTTGGCTGTTTACTAGATGGATTTAAACTGTTGCTGGTATTCTATGTTATGGAAATAGTAATTGTCCTCTTATGAGGTTTGGTGGGGAAAGCATGGTGGGAGGCACATGAATGAAAGAAAATTTAAGATCTGTCATGGATAAGTCAGGGCTCAGCAATAGTGAGGGCTTCTCCAGGGAAGAGGAGTCCCATGTACCTAATGCTGAATTAGCAGAAGCTGCCAAGCAGAGAGAGGAGCTGCAGGCTTGTCAGAGTTCACAACCAACAGCTAGTGCAGACCCACCACACCCTCCAGCTCCAATTCAACAGGTGAATCTCAGTTGGCTGTTTCCAGCCCTTCGGTATCACCTACACTATTAGAGTGTCACCAGTGGAGGCTAAGATTCGAGCTACAGGAAAGACAACAAAGTCGTTGCTGATAACAAAGATGAGTAGCTACAGGATTACTTATCTTATCTTGGAGAACCGGGTTTGATTCCCCACTCCTCCACTTGCAGCTGCTGGAATGACTTTGGGTCAGCCATAGCTATCACAGAGCTGTCATTGAAAGGGCAGCTTCTGGGAGAGCTCTCTCAGCTCCACCTACCTCACAGGGTGTCTGTTGTGTGTGTGTGGGGGGGGGGAGGTAAAGGAGATTGTAAGCCACTCTGAGATTCAGAGTTTAGGGTGGGGTATAAATCCAATATCATCTTCTTACTCTCAAGCAGCTGGCTGCAATCATGACCCTTTCAGCACAGGGCTATAAAAACCAGTCCAGGGAGGCTATATCTCTGACTGCTTCACCAGACTCTGCCTTGCTCCTGTGACCTTTGGACTGACTCTTGGCTTTGATTTCTGGACCTGCTTCTACCTTGTTTGTGAGCAACTTCAGACTGCTAGACCATACCTCTAGGACAATCGTCTGGACTCAGCCTTCCATCATTCTGGTAATTGATATCTGGACTGCACTCTGTGCTGTGATACAGATTGGCAGCTCAGACGGCACTCTCAGCAAGGTCTTTATAACTAAGTAATAATAATAAGAAGATGATATTGGATTTATATCCCGCCCTTCACTCCGAAGAGTCTCAGAGCGGCTCACAATCTCCTTTCCCTTCCTCCCCCACAACAGACACCCTGTGAGGTGGATGAAGATATTGGATTTATATCCCGCCCTCCACTCCGAAGAGTCTCAGAGCGGCTCACAATCTCCTTTCCCTTCCTCCCCCACAACAGACACCCTGTGAGGTAGATGAAGATATTGGATTTATATCCCGCCCTCCACTCCGAAGAGTCTCAGAGCGGCTCACAATCTCCTTTACCTTCCTCCCCCACAACAGTCACCCTGTGAGGTGGGTGGGGCTAAGAGAGCTCTTACAGCAGCTGCCCTTTCAAGGACAACCTCTGCCAGGGCTATGGCTAACCCAAGGCCATTCCAGCAGGTGCAAGTGGAAGAGTGGGGAATCAAACCCGGTTCTCCCAGATAAGAGTCCACACACTTAACCACTACACCAAACTGGTAAATGGTTTTAATAAGTAAAACCATTTACCATTCTCTGTCACCTCTAGAACAGAGGACGGAGATGGAGCGCCAAGCCCCCATCACTCCAAAACAGGTTTGTGTGCCCACCATTTCAGTGTTGCTCCCTTCTTGCTTCTGTACCAGTCTCTGTGTGCTGCTTCTTTGGATGGATTATTAATTGAGGGGATTTAAATCAGCCAGGGGGGAAAAGGCCGACTGATTTAGATAAAATTTCCCATGTAATATTTAGATACTTAAATAACAATTGGTTGCTATAACCATAAAAACATACCGACTTAAAGCCAAATACAGCATTCATATAGCCTCAGAGGGACACTATACATTTCTTAATTATTTAACAATATGTGTTATTTTAGAAAAAAGGTATACAATAAATTGCCTGTTTTTAGATAGCTTAGTGCTCATGGTCCCCAATAGGTTCTCTGTTACAACCTGCAGCCATGATCACTTTTTTTGCAGATAGGTACTGGTTCTTATTTCCCATGTTTGTTTCCCATGGTTCTTATTTCCCATTGCTAAGTGGTTCTTATTTCCCATGTTTGTTTCTGGTTTGGTGTCTCCCCCACTCCCCGTAAATAATTTTAGCCTGAAGTGATTGTTGATAATAGTGGTTGGGCAGATCAGTCTTCTCTGTGGAATGGGAGTGAAACGTTTCTGTCCTTTGATTTTATATTTATAATTGAAGCATTGAGTGGCAGAGATCAAATAGTTACTGGCATGAAGTAGGGAAAATAAGTCACCCAGATGGAACAGTGGATGTTACCCGTGGTGACTTTCTGGTCCTTGGCCTCAGTCTAAGTATAATTACATGAACTGTTATGCTATATGATGATTAAAAATATTTTGCAGACAGTTCATTTTTTAAAAGCCTTCTTTTTTTTGTAACGTTTCTGCTGGTGTCATATGTCTGCATTAAGCTCAGGTTCCATTTTAACTAGGTGTTTTAAAAAATAAAACTGATTATAGATAATTTTTAAAGCCTTTCATAAAAACATGATCTGTAAAAAAAAAAATCTACTCTGGTTTCTCTAAAAGTGCGGAATGGAGCATTATTCTCCCCTCCCCCCCTTAAATAATGCTGAATTTGTTCTAAATTGTAATAATTGACAAATGCTGTTCCCTCAGTGGGGTTAGATACAGACTAAATTTTCCGCTAATGGAACAAACTATCCCACCCCCCAGCCCACTGATCTGCTGGAGGAAAAGAGGACCCTCAGGAATGGCATGGGCAAATCAGGGGTCTGCAGCAAGGAGGGTAGAAATTATATATTCCCTTCTGTTCATTGAACATTTAGTCTGGATACAAACCCACGATATAGCATGGTGTTTGCATTGTCAGTAAGCAGTATTGCCCTTTTGCTGGGTTTGGAAGTCCTCTTTAAATCTTTGCTACATATTACGCATATAAGAACAGCCTCAGTGCTAACTGTGGTTCATTCTAACCAATACCCCTGTTTAAAAACAAATGGAATGGAAAGAGGAATTTCTGTGGAAGCACTGAGTGAGTGATGAGGGGAATGAATTTGAGAATCATTTCATCTGCTCCTTTTATAATCTTTTTCCTGTTCACAATGCTAGACAAAGAGAGATGGAGACAGGGAGAGATGCTTTTTTTAAGTAAAGAGAGGCAATATGTGTTTCATATCTAGGGTTGGACGGAGAGATATTAGTGAAGAATGTGGGATAAGTTTTGACAACTGTCAAATGAAATATTTGAACATTTTAATAACTACTACTCTAGGTTTAAAAAGAGAGAAATGTACAAAACCCAGGATGATCTAGCGGTATTCATCATCATCTGGAATGTTCTAAACAAACAATCTGCCTTGTGGTCAATTGTAACAAAAAAAGGGGAAAAAATTGTTCCAAATAGCTGTGCTATAAATATGATGAAGAAGTTGAATTTTTGATAGCAAAGAGAACTTGTGTCGCAGCTCTTTCGTAGCTCTTTCAGAAGAAAAATGTTGCTCAGAGAGCTGCCTACTCATCTCTTTTAATGATTACTTTCTCCTTGATTATGATAATCTCTAAGGTCTCTGGTTCATTTCTTATAAAAGCCACATTCTTCCTCTTGCTCCCTCTTCTCTTACACTCATTTATATTTTCTGCCAAGAAATCTTTCAGCTTAAAAAAACCCAAAAAAAACAACACTGCATGGCAGAAGATAATACAGTGAGGTGTGAACTTGGAAGCAAACTGCTCTGCAGTCTAAATGGCTCTGCCAGGCCTGAAGTGGTTGTGCTTTGTAGGGCTGGGGATTGATAAAGTGCTGCTGACCCCTTAACCACGTGCTTCCTCCTCCTTCCCTTGTCAGCAACTATGGTTTAATATCATTATTGCACCCATTGCTAATAATGAGATCTAGCTGTGAACTACAGCTTGGATGGGACAGTGGCTCAGTGGTAGAGCATCTGCTTGGGAAGCAGAAGGTCCCAGGTTCAATCCCCGGCATCTCCAAAAAAAGGGTCCAGGCAAATAGGTGTGAAAAACCTCAGCTTGAGACCCTGGAGAGCTGCTGCCAGTCTGAGTAGACAATACTGACTTTGATGGTCTGAGGGTCTGATTCAGTATAAGGCAGGTTCATGTGTTCAAACCAGTGTTTTATGCTGGTTTTTTGAACCCTGGTTAGTATTGGGGTAGGTGCACTTACCACACCGCGGTTAATATTGACACGAGAAGGAGGAATTTGCATAGAAAAGAGGAGAAAGAAGGGTCTCCTTCTTCTTGACATTGAAGCATAACAGAGAAATTGTGCTTAGGGGAATTATTTACCAACTAGGGCCTTGGGGGTTTTCAGAAGCTTACCAGTGGGTTTCTGTGACAAACTGTCAGGGAAGGCAGATTGCCCATTTGTGCTGGTCCCGATCTGCAGTATGCATCTGGGGCAGAGTGGTATGGACATATGGACATATGAAGCTGCCTTATACTGAATCAGACCCTTGGTCCATCAAAGTCAGTATTGTCTACTCAGACTGGCAGTGGCTCTCCAGGGTCTCAAGCTGAGGTTTTTCACACCTATTTGCATGGACCCTTTTTTGGAGATGCCAGGGATTGAACCTGGGACCTTTTGCTTACCAAGCAGATGCTCTACCACTGAGCCACCGTCCCTCCCCTGGTAGGTGAACTCTTGGTTCACCTGGATTTCTGCTGAAGGTGTCCAGCTTTCTGTGTATGTTGATGGTGTTCTCTAGAGCAGAGGTGTTCTCTAGAGCAGAGGTGCTGAACTCATTTGTTATGAGGGCCGGATCTGACATAAACGAGACCTGGCCAGGAAATACCAGGCTGGGCCACAGGTGTACCTATTTAAGATTAGGTAGCAGAGAGATAAACTTTTTAAAGGACAGACAAACACGACTAAAGATTAAAAAAATAAACACCTTAAAATAAAGCTTGCTTAAAACATTAGCACTTGTTGATCTTAAAGGTGCTTTCTTTGTATTTCTCCCATGGGATCCAGGGAATGGACAAAAGAAGCTCTGGCTCTTTCCCCTCCTCCTTCAGGAGACCAGGAGATGGAGGAGCCTCAACCAATGGAGAAAATTGAGGTTTTGGTCTGTAGCTCCTGTGTGATTGAGCAAACCTGGCAAAGAAAACTGAGATGCAGAAAAAAGCAAAGAGGGAGGGAGAAGGAAGTAGATGACAGCCAATTGCACGGGGGCCTGTTAGGAGCCCTCAGAGGGCCTGATTTGGCCCCTGGGCCGCATGTTTGACACCCCTGCTCTACAGCATGCCCTACACTTTCTGTATCATCTGCGGGGGGTGGGGTGTTTCTATAGCAGATGTACAAGCATACCTTCATATAGCAGTTAGAGTGGAAGGGGTCCCCTGAAGGAAAAGCTGGAAAACCTCTGTTTTCTATGATGAAGTTGGCACTGTGCAAATGAGGAATGTTTAGAAACCATTCATGAAAGTTCTTCATAATGGGAAAGTGCAGTTTAAAAACCAGGTTTTTTAAAATTCAGATTTCAAGAAGGGCATAAATACCAATATTGGGAGGAAGGAAAGTTGGATTCCCCCAAAATTGATTTGGGGTTTCCCCCCTCTTGGATTTATTCAGGTTCCATTATTCCATGTGGGGCACTTTAGAGGTGGGGGGCTGGAGTGACTGTTTATTAAACAAATAACCCCAAACTTGGCAAGGGGCATAGTGCTGTTTTCCCATAAAGACTCTCCAAGTTTTGAGTTAAGTGGACCAATTCTACAGGCCCTTGAACAAAGTTCTCCAGCCATCCTATTTGTCTCTGTTGTTTTCTTTGGGGGGGTGGGATTCAAATAAGTGAATAGCCAAATACACTAGAGCAATCTACTGGCCAAAAGCCTCCAAATACAAACAGAACTAACAAGCCCCCCAAAACCAATGTCAAACCAGAGAATCCAAGCCAAACTGATCATGTTTTTAAAAACATACAATGTCTCACCTACAGTTAACTGTTATTAAAACCTACCTGGAATTTTTCTTCAGAACCTGCTGCAATAATCAGATTTTTAAAAACCAATGGGAACACCACAAAACTCTACAAAACCATAACACAGAAAGACTTTTAAAACAACCATAGAACAACAACTGTAAAACTGATATCAGAAGATAAACTTTTTGGAACTGTAACAACTTGGAAAACTCCTCCCCCCAAATACAAACCTTTAAAATTAAAAAAAAAAACTTTATGAAACAGAAAATGCAACAACTTGGAAATGTCCTTCTCCCCCAATACAAGCCCTTAAAATAAATTAAAAAATATGAAACAGAAAATGCAAAGCAGTTCTAAAGCAAGGCAAGAGAGCAGCACGAAACCAAACCAAATGAAACTACTTTTAAAGAAACAGATGGGGGAAAGGCTTCCTATCCCCAATTGCAACTCTCCTCCAGAAGAACAAACAAAAAAACACAGAAAAATTGAAATAATATTTTAAAACAAGTTAGAAAACCAGTCTTGAAGATGTCCAGCAAGCACAGAACAAGGTCATCTTCACCGGCAGGCAGGACTCCCAAGGCAAAGATTACAGCAGCCACCACAAAAGCTGCAGCAGTTCTCCAAAAGGTCTGGATATGAAATGGAGTCCAGCTACATGCCTTCTGTCCCATGGAGGGATGAGAGAATTGTCATGATTGGGTAGACAGTTTGTGCTCCCCCTAAAGTAGGGGTGTCAAACTCATTTGTTACAAGGGCCAGATCTGGCATAAATGTCTCTTTGTTGGGTTGGGCTATGTGTGTCATAAGATGTAACACGAGATACCAGAAATATAAACTTTATATGATTTCAGATGCTGAATGGCAATAGCAGGCTTGGTTGGATTAGGTGTGATAGGCAGAGGGGTAGGTAGTAGGCAAAAAGAGCCCCGTGGTGCAGAGTGGTAAAGCTGCAGTACTGCAGTCCTAAGCTCTGCTCATGACCTGAGTTCGATCCCGGTGAAAGCTGGATTCAGATAGCCGGCTCAAGGTTGACTCAGCCTTCCATCCTTCTGAGGTCAGTAAAATGAATACCCAGCTTGGTGGGGGGGGGGGGGAAGTGTAGATGACTGGGGAAGGCAATGGCAAACCACCCTGTAAAAGGTTTGCTGTGAAAATGTTGCGAAAGCAATGTCATCCCAGAGTCGGAAATGACTGGTGCTTGCGCAGGGGACTACCTTTACCTTTTTTTAGGTAGTAGGCATGGAGATATCTGCATTGGTAATGAGACAGGAAACCTAGGTCTCGGTTTGGTACAGGAGGATTCAGTTCAGGAGGATGCAAAGAATAAATGGACACAAGTGAAGAAGTGAGGAGTGACTCATAAATAAACATATCCTACCACAAATGTTGTTAGTCTTTAAGGTGCTACTAGGCTCTTGCTCTTTTCTGTTAGAAACCACAATACTGAAAAACCCATGGGAGAAAATGTTAACCTCCCAGAACATTCAGTTGCTGACCTAAGATCAGCAGTTCTCTTACAAAGGAATTTCAAAGGGAGATTTGAAAGAGAGACTGCTGAATTGCAACTGATAATGAAGCTCGGCAATGTATCCTCCTGGACTGGACTGAAACCTAGGTTTCTCCTCCCATTACCAAATCCTTCTATTGATATTTGGTGTCTGAAATCACTTCCACTCTCCAAAATATAAGTACAATTGGACTTACATTCTAATCTATCTGTATCTGAAGAAGCAAACAGCTCATGCCTTGCTACAAATTTTGTTAGTCATTAAGGTTCTGCTGGGCTCTTGTTCCACTAATAAAGAATGCAAGCTGTGCTGTTAGGTTTCTTCCCCCCACACCTGTAAGAAATGGAAAAGGGGCTCTCTCTCCTTTCTGGCTTGCTCCCTCCTTCCTTTCTCTTTCTCTCTGTAGAAAAAGGGTACCCGCAAACAAAACTTATACTAGGAATAAAACATTATTGGTTTTAAATAGGGAACTCCCTCTCTCTCCCTCCCTCCCTGAAGAAGTGTGCTTGCACACAAAAACTTATATCTGGAATAAAACATTGTTGGTCTGCAGCTATGGGATGCATTTTTTTTTCTTTCTTTCTCTGGCACTTTCCCTCCCCATCCCTCCCCAGAGGAGGGGGAAGAGCCCTCAGGCCATCGAGGGAAGGCTTTCTCTCTCTCTCCTGCAAAGCATGAATTAGGAGAGGCTGGGCAAAAGGAGTTGCAATGCAAGAAACAGGAAGTAGGAAGCAGCAGAGGGCCAGTTGGTTGGCAGGACAGATTGGGGTTCTGTGGGGGCTGGATATGGCCTGTGGGCCATATCTTTGACACCGCTGTCCTAAAGTTTGATCCTGTTACCTGGGAGAGAGGCCTTCCCCCCCCCCCCCGGTTGCCTGAGAGTCCTGTAAACCTGGCCGAGGGTGGGGGGGAATATGAAAAACAGCCCTGGGAACCTTAAAATGTCAGCCTTGAATGGTTCTCTATATCTGAATATTTCCACATTTTTTGGGACTCGGTTAATCATTATCCCAAAAAATCTTTAATACTGTCCAGATGCTCAAATATATCCCAAAAATACCTGGTAAGGCATTTTGGGGGTATATATTTGGATAAGACACATCCGCATGTGCATCCCGACTCCTTACCAAGTAATACAATTGGATAAGAAGATCACGCTGTGAAGAATCTTTTATCTTCCTCCATTTGCAAGCTTGTGAATTATGCAGAACTAGGGTGGCGGAGGGTTTTTTTTGCCTTGCACTAGAATATGATTTAGCAGAATGAGTTGATTGGGATTGAAGCAAATCGAGGGCTTCTTGTTCCTGCAACCTTGGAGAGGTTAAAACTCAAACATTTCAACCACTAATAGAATTCTCTGTAAGTGTTAATTAAGCAAGGTGAAAGAACCCTTCTGCCTTTCCTTATGACCCTCCCCAGTTAGCCCCTAGCCTTGCTGTATTACCCTCAGAATCCATTGCTGTTCTCTTGCATTTGCCTGCCTCATTAGGAAACAATAACTTGCAAAGCCAACTAGTTCTGCTATGATGTCTCCCAAATTAGGCACCTGTGGGATTAATACTTAATATATGCCCTGTTTTAAGACTTAAAACACATGCACGCACACTGATTTGACACAGTTCCAGCCAGTTTTGCTAGGCGCTTAATTAGAAGCTAGGTAAATTATGTTTTGAGAGATTCTCTCTTGCATTTCAGTTTTCATGGGGGGGAGGTGTGGAATGGTGAGTCAGGAGGCCTCCTGGGTACTGTTCCTAGTTTTGCTACTGATGCTAGGTCTGACCTTCCCTCGCTAAACTCTCCCGCTTGTTAATGCTCCCCTCATTTGCAAAAATGAGAAGAGAAATTAGCCTTAGTCATACATGTGGTGGGGTTTAATTTAATAACCACTTCGAAATCTCTTGTAAGAGAATTGTTAAATGTAATAACTGGTCTGATTTTTTGTGTCAGATGTTGTTTCCCTGCCAGGAATGGGACCACTTGCCTTGGGATTTTCTTTTCGAATCATCCTGTGCTTGGATAGGGTAGCCCAAATCCTTCCGCCAGAAATACGAAATTCTGCAGTTGAAATGAAATGTTGTAAATAAGGGCAGCAAGTATAAATAAGTTTAATATTTTCTTGGAGATTGGATTTTTCTTTGCCAAAAATCTCCCCCCCCCCTTTATTAAGGCATAGTATGGAAAAGATAATATGGATTTATGGACCTGGATAGGCAAAAGGGAGGTAAGTGTGAAGGGAGCAAAATGTTGGCCCATGGGGAGGAGTTGGGATTAGTGCTAAAGCATGCCTTCTCCTGGTTGAAGCAGTTCCCCTGAGTGCGAAGTCTTCCTTAGAAAATGTTCACATACTTTCAGGTGTGAACTGGATGATGTAACTTTTGCTTTAAAATGAGAGCTTGAATTCCATGGGAGTTCTTTTCAGAACCTTCCCCATCTCACTATGGATTGCTTTCGATTATTTAATCTTGAGAGGGCACAACTGCAAAGCTGGATAAAGAAGAGAGGGGTTTATTCCCCGCCCTTCCCTTGGAGTCTCAGAGCAGTTTACAAATCTCCCTTGCCCTCCCCACAACAGACACCCTGTGAGGTAAGTAGGGCTGAGAGAGCTCTGACAGAGTATTCTTGAGAGAACAGCTGTGACAAGAGTTATGACTGACCCAAGGTCACTCCAGCAGTTGCATGTGAAGGGATGGGAAATCAAACTCAGTTCTCCCAGATAAGAGTCCGGGTACTTAACTACTACACCAAACTGGGTCTCCATTTTAACTCAGGAAGTAAGGAGCCTGCAAGAGATTTATAAGCTGAGAAGCTGCATCCAGTCAGAGGCCAGAATAGTTGGGCAGGATGCTAGGTAGCCATACAGAGCTGGTGGCACAAGCAGGGACAGGAATTTGTTCTGCAGTTGTGGTCCCTTCAGAAATGCAGCATGATCTGCAGTGCTACAGCTGACTTGTGCATTAATTAGCGCATACATTTCATTATGTATGTTTGATGGACATATAGCATTTGTCCCTCAGAATCTGGGAGTGCAATTAGCCTTGAGAAATGGGCACAAAAGACCAGAAAACAACCCCAAATGTTGTTTTGGCATCTTCATCGATTTAAGAATTTCCACACTGCTGTTGCGCCACATGAGCCACGTATCTGGGTTTCTGTCCTTTCCCTGACCTTTCGTTGTAGGAAAACAGCTCACGACAGAGAAATGTCAGCTTTCCTCAGTGAAGACTTTCTGTCAACCAGTGTGTTCAAAAGCTAGCTACTCAGCATGGTGAATGGGCTTCTCAGTTGTGCAATCCGATAGCGTAATAAGAGTTGAGTTTTTTATTTTTTAGCTTCTCATTTTTGTGATTGAATAGTGCATCATCCTTGTGTTTCCTCCAAATTAATGTTTAGAAACTTGGTTCTTTTTAAAACCAAGACTGAAATGATCAGTTTTAGTGGAAGGCCTTTGTATGCAGACTCTCTGTTTTGATCTGTTACCATTAAGCTAGCACCTAATTTGGAATTTATTATTGACTAGTGGAGTCTCAGAGCGGCTTAGAATCTCCTTTCCCTTTCCCTCCTCACAGCAAACACCCTGTGAGGTAGGTGGGGCTGAGAGAGCTCTCCAAGGACTGCTGTTGAGCAGAACAGCTCTGAGAGAGTAATGATCGGGGTGGAATTCTAGCAGGAGCTCCTTTGCATATTAGGCCACACACCCCTGATGTAGCCAATCCTCCAAGAGCTTACAAAAAAGAGCCTTGTAAGCTCTTGAAGGATTGGCCCAAGTTCACTCAGCGGGTGCAGGTGGAGGAGTGGGGAATCAAATCAGGTTCTCCCACTACACGAAACTTGCACTACACCAAAATAATCCTTATTGCCGCTATTGACTTACTCTACATGTAACAGACGGTCCTATTTTTCCATGTTGACTTCCTGGTGTGTGTGTCTTTCAGTTTTATATAAGCATTCTGAAGTATCCCAGGAAGAATCAATGTGATTTATAGAAGTTAGAGTGTTGGACTGAGGCCATATTTGAATCCCTGCTCAGCCACAAAGCTTGCTGGGGGATCTTGAGCCAACACCTAACGTAGCTCCGTTTTTACAAGGACAAAATGGCCATTGTTGGAGAGAGAAGCCCTGTATGCTACCCTGAGTTTCTTGGAAGATGATCAGGAGTTTTAAAAAAGCATGTACAGACTGAGTAAGTTGGACTGAACCAGCTGGGTTCTACTTGATGTGTCCATTAAGATGCACCATTAAGTCCAGTGGATCCGAAGGACAAACAACATTTATTTGAACACATATTCTTTCTGGAATAGAGCTCATTTGGTATCACTCGTGCACTTTTTTAAAGAAAGGAAGAAAAGTAGGATATACATGGTGGAGAAGAAGGAATTCAAAAGAGAAGTAGAGAAATCCCAATTTCTGAGCAGAAATACCCACTAGCGTGCGCTTCACTCAAAACATTCTAAAAATGGATTCCAGATTTTTTCCCCCCAAAATGTTTGTAAAGCTTGTTTCTGCTTGTAAACAATCCACTCCTTATTCAAATTTATCACTTGCCATTCAGGTTTAGATTGCCAGGAGGGTGGGGGTGGGATGTCCTTGGTTTTCCAAGACTGTTGTCCTAGACATTTGGCAAGAACATGTGGCATACTAGAACCAAGCTTGCTGTTAGCCAGTCAATGCTCACACTTTTGGAAGGAAGACAGTTCTGAATTTGGACTTATGTTCTCACTTTTAGACTGCCAAATGTTCTGTCTGATCTCTTTGATCCTCACCGGGGTGGTTTTAATGGAGTGTAGGAAAAGTACAAATCTGTCCTCAGTGGAACAGTGGAACTCTCTAAGCATCGCTTCAGGAGCAGGCTGATCCAGGACAGCATTTGACAAAACCCATTGACCTTATTTGTTGTATGATGTAAGTCCATTTTGTTTAGTAATTCTGCAAATCAAGGACAGGGGTCAATAGGGTTTTTTTGTCAGAAGATTTGCAGAGGAGTACATGTCAGGTTGCTTTCTCATTCCCGTTCTCTTTGGCCTCCTCTTGGCACCATTACTGTGTATGTCAAAGCTAACATGATGATTTAAAGTACTAATTAGACACTTAAAATTTTCAGAAATTGGAAAGCAATAGAGAAAAACACATTTTTTGGGGGGGGGGGAATTGACATGTATCCAATACTTTCCTATCAAATCTAATCTTATTTTACTGCTTTAACAACATAAAATGCATAATTATTAGCTTCTTAAGATAAAAAATTGTACCAGTTGGCCTATTCATGAAACTGAAACTGTAAACGGCTTAGTTTTTTACAAACAAAATTGCAAGCACACCCAATATTTAAGAGACAGAGGGCTGCAAAGCTTAGCACATGTAACTTGATTTTTGTCATCTGGGAGGTAGGAAAAATAAAAACTGATATTAGAAAAGAAATTTTGTAGCAAACAAGAGTGTATTATTTTGAAGAAAAAAAAACCAAAACGGTCACATACACACTATAGCATCAGGTGAGGTTCAAAACCCTTTGAGTCTTTTGGATGGGCCAAAAATAAAAACTAGTTAGAATTTAGGTCCCTAACAAAGTAATTCAGGTCAATGAGGGTATAGAGCTGCTAAAATAACCATAGCTTTGAACAGATAACAAACATTAGATTTTTCTCTTTGCGATAAAGTTGCCACCATTGAAAATGAATATTTTACCTTGTTCAATTTGCTACAAGGACAGTGTGAAAACATCCGAATTACTTATTTTTGTGAAATCAATTCTACATTTTACAGTTTTCTGTGGGATGATAAATGACCACCTATCTCGCGTTCAGCTGACAGCTGTAGTTTTGAAAAGGAAGGATTTTGTTTTCCTAACCTTGCCAGTTTTCACACAGCCTTTTTTCTTTTTCAAGTTGTTTCCTCTTTCATGAAAGGGAGATGGATTACCTTCGATATTGCCTTCGATACAGGCACGGCTTAGCATTGCGATGCTGGAAGCAGTGTCTACGTACAGAAGAGGTCTTCTGTGCTTATACTTAATTCTGTAAGAATGATTTGTGGAGGAAATTGGCAAACGAATTGTAGTTTGATCCCTTCTGTGCATCAGAAGTTGCCCGTTTGGTTTCACCCATCTTCAAACGGAGGAGGGGAAACACTGTATTACTGAAAAATCTATGTGACTAAAGGTATTATGCTTTTCACATTTATTAACCTCCTGTCATCTCAGGAAATATTACTGAAACGTGACCTCCCTGCTAATCGTTTTTGGAAATAAATTCAATTGTACTGTTTTATCAAGAGCTGCCTTTGTGCCAAATGTGTGCTGTATTTCAGCAGAGACTGCTGTTGGTTTGTTGGAGATGCTGAGCGTCTTATTGAAGGCTTAGGCAAGAGTTATCCCTCTATATATCTTCAGTGGAATCAGAGTGCTTCTGTAAATGGGTCTGGAAATCTAGTTTAGACTCTGTAAATGGGTCTGGAAATCTAGGCACTGTGAGGAGCACCTTAGTCAGTAGACTGGTTACTAGGCCGGATACAGCAAAGCATTCATTTACCACCGCCGCCACCTTGGCTCTTGTTAGTTCAACTTGCTTGGAGATGTGGTGAAAGTGAGGTTAATTTCACTTGCAAGTTATGATCCAGGGAGATTTCTTGACCAAAATGGCTAAGCTCTCTAATTTTAACACAGACTCTTCTTGTTCCTTTGAGTTCAGCCCCAATTTCTTTTTTGTAGGAAGAAGGACCGATGAACAGACAGGAACATCCCTGACATTCTTGAGTACTGTGCACAGGGAAGTCTTATGTGCCCTGAAAAATAGTGGAGCAGATAATTTAACAGAAGTAGACGTGATCCTTGCCGTAATAAATCTTTCCAATTTGGAAATTTTTTTCAAGTCAGCCTGTGCAGAATGATCTGTTGCAGGGGTCCCCAAAATTGTGGAGCTTGTGGGCACTTGGAATTTTAGGAAACAGTAGCAGGCAACACAAAATTGCTGCCATGGGAAGGGCAGACCAATCACAAAATGGCTGCTTTTGGGGAGCTGCCACAAAATGTTCCAAGCCAAGTGCCCTAGGATGGGGACTTTTTGAATGAGCTCTCTCTGCAACCCCTGCAAGTCTTCCAAAATACCTTCCATTCTAGTGAAGTGGAGGAAAGTCAAGACTGGCTCTTTACTTTGAGGAAGAGGTGCTTTTGAGAAGAAGGAAGAGGATACTATGGTACCCATAGGCATCATGTTGGAAATCACTGACCTATTCAGACCATGTAATTTCATGGGATGGAAGATGCTTCTATGTTGAAATACTGCCCTGTGCCAAACAAAATATTCTCACTTAGAAAACTAGAATATCAGGTTCCACTGCCAGCCGAGTTCTTACTATTCCACAAAAATATTCTAATGCAATACTACCAGCTGTAGCATTACATCTCTTTTCACTTGCCCCACTTTATTTATAATAATTACTAACGTATTAAATTTTAAATTGTGTATAAAGCCATGACCACAGATTGTTTTGAACTCCACCCCAAAAGAGACTACATAAGCACATGTCCCCCGAAATCTGATTTTTATTATTATTATTATTAATGTTGTTGATAACAGTACTTAAAACAAATGCTTAACAGCATCTGCTGTGCATTTAAAGATAAATGACATACCTGTATTTACATTTCTGCAACAGGTTTGGCAGATCTTTAAAGCTCACTTCATTTTGAGAGTGTGTTTTGAAGTATGTATATTTTATGGAGACGAAGGTCTTGAACATTTGTTTTACATCATTTTGTCACACAGGGTCTGATGTCTGGAATAGAATTTGGGTTCCAGATAAACCCAGCAACCTTTTTTTTTAAAGGCCAAACAAATCCTCAACAAGTTTCTAGTTGTCATGATTAAGGACGTGTGCTTGGATATAACTGAGCTGAATATATAGCCAAAAAATACCATTGGGGGGGGGGGGTGTTTGTATTTTTGAGGATACAGAAAATGGCTCCTGAAAAATTCTGGAAATATGCAGGATTAACCGGGGAATATTGGGAACTGACTTCTGGAGGCTTTCAGAACTGTCCCCCCCCCCCCCCCGTGTTTCCGTGTCGTCTCAGGCTTGGCATCAGCTTGCCAAACTGCTTTAGGTAAGATTCTGTCCATTTCAAATGTTTTTGCCGTTTTTCCTAAAGCCTCTTCTTGATGGAATTGGCTTGAGTTGGCTTTTGTGAAGATTCATGTTCTTTACGTAGGTTCAGATTCTTGAATTTTACATTGGCTGGCTTTGCAGTAGCTTGCCATAACATTCCTATGGAAGAGATTATTGAGGTTTACATTTTTGGCAGTTTTTTTTTCCCTCCATAGGAAACAGTGGAGGATGGCTGGGTACCTTGTCCAGGTTCCATATAATTGGACTCCTTGGTCAATTGACTTGAAATGGGGGTAGTAGTTAAAGGACAGGTACCCAGCAGTTCTGTCATTTTAACCCTCTCCCTCCTCCCAGCCCCTGCTGGAATGATTCCGCATTGGGAATAATGAAGTTAAAAACTATTGGAAACCTAGGGGCGGTGGTGGGGAGGGGAAACCCCTCAGATCTGAATACCATGCCAGTATTTGAAGCCCAGGAAACTGGGTGTACCAACCATTTTTGTCTCCAGTATTTCCAGATCCACAAAATACAGGGGTTTGTTTTGCTTCAGTTGCTACCACCCAGCCTGTGTGCCTGTTCTATTTAAGATTATTTAAAAAAAAAAAAAAAACTACCCCACAGGTCACTTTTTTTTTTTTTTTTTTGGTTCCTCTTTGAAGGCTTTCTCAATAAACTTGTATATTTTGGATAAATTGTAAGAGCTAGATTTGTGTTTGTTAGAAATGTAGGTGTCCTTGTTTGATGTTATTGTGAAAGTACAAAAACAGACCTATGGGATGGGGCTGTGCTGAGTTAAAATAGTACCATTCCCTGGGTCCAGGAAGTCCCCCAGTTTGGTGAGCCAGTTTGGTGTAGTGGTTAAGTGTGCAGACTCTTATCTGGGAGAACCGGGTTTGATTCCCCACTCCTCCACTTGCACCTGCTGGAATGGCCTTGGGTCAGCCATAGCTCTGGCAGAGGTTGTCCTTGAAAGGGCAGCTGCTGTGAGAGCCCTCTCCAGCCCCATCCACCTCACAGGGTGTCTGTTGTGGGGGAGGAAGGGAAAGGAGATTGTGAGCCGCTCTGAGACTCTTTGGAGTGGAGGGCGGGATAGAAATCCAATATCTTCTTCTTCTCCCCCCCCCCCCCTTCACCTTCCATGAGAGCAACAACATAAATCAGGTTCTCTGGTCTAGGCAGGGGGATTTGATTAATGCTGTTTTTCTCATAGTTCTCTTGTACCTATGTTGGAGAAAATATGGAAGCAGAACGGTTAATTCTCATGCAGGAATTGTTGGGGTTTAACTGGAGCCGAGTCTTACTCTCCAAGATCAATGTTGAATGCTAAGAGACAGCTCTGAAACAAATAATACAACAAACCCTTCTGAGCACAGACAGAAGCCTTCCCAGCAACTTTAGGGCCAAAGAATGAGTTATGTACAAGATGGATGATTGAATCTTTTGGTTCATAGTGCAGAATGAGTCTATCAGTCTTTTTCTCTTGCATTATATTTACTGGTTAGGTTTTACTAAGAGTTCCCTTGAATACACATGAAGCTGCTTATATTGAGTCAGGCTACTGGTCTGTCAAGGTCAATATTATCTACTCTGGCAGCAACGCTCTTGTGTCTTGTCTCTTTCACGTACCCCTCTACTTGACCCTACTAATTGGAGATGCTAGGGACTGTGTCTAGATTGAACCTTCTATCACTGAGCAAATAGCTCCTCCCTGAAAATTGGATTAAAAAGGCAACGTATAGTTTAAAAACCTTTTAAAAAAAACAAAAAGATCAGTAGAATAAGTAATGTCTGCTAGCCTCAGAAGGGGTGGATTCTGAGTTGAATAAGAACCATCCTAAGTGTTTGATGGATGGGAACTGGTTGCAGATGAGTATTTAAGAATGATATTCTGCACGTGCCCTGACCTGGATGGCCCCGGTTAGCCCAATCTTGTTAGATTTCAGAAGCTAAACAGGGTCGGCCTGGGTTACTATTTGACTGGGAAGTCTACAGTTGCTACAACAGAGCGCCTCTGAACTTCTCTTGCCTTGAAGGTCCTATGGGATTGTCATAAACTGGCTGCAGTTGGATGGCGCTTTCCACTACCGTTGTGCACATCCTCAAAAATTCTAAATTAGAGAAACTGCACATTTCATAGAAAGAAGCCTGGAATTTAATTTAAAGTCCGGGGCTAAACCCTAGATGAGTTGTGAACTGGGTTTAGCCCCAGGCTTAAATCTGAGTACCCCTGAGAGTAACCGTAGTTTCTGCATAAAGTCCATTAAATAATGAAAGGCTAACGACTCTCTGTTTGAAGTCCCATTAAATTAAAATCTTTCCTGTTTTCCTAGCATTTTCTCATTAATAGTAAAATGCTACTATGACTGCTTGAAAACAGATAAGTTAGCCAGTGTGTGTCTAAATTGCTCAAGTTCCTGTTGGGATCTATTGGATTTACAGTAATCTTTAATTTAAAAAAAGTAATTACTTTAGAATGGATTATCTGTGTTGCTGTCCATTTCCAGAGGGTTGCCTAGTAACTTCTTGTGGTGTGTTGGTCTGTTCTTCCAGCTGCAGCCTTTTTAAATTAGAGGGACTATAAGTCTGTGGTAGTTAGCGGCTGCCTGGCTGAGCGAAACCTTTTAGTCAAATGTCACCATTTTTATAATGGCTGAGATCAGAGGTGGCCTTTGAAACAGTACAGCAAAGCCCAAGAGTCTTCAGGGCTCCCACATGTCCACCTATATGCATGTACAAATGCCCAGTAGGTATCTACGTACATTTGAGCCTGTCTTTCCCCCCATTTATTAAAACCCTTACTCATAGGTAAATTGACAGAGGCAGCCAACTACTATTTTTCTCAGAGGGGCAGTATATTTTCAGGCACTAGTTGGAAGGCCAGAACAGTCTTGACACCCTATTGAAAATTAAAGGACCCAGGAGGAGTGAAAGAAATACCATTGCCCTGGTGAATGGAAATGCTTTGTTATCCAGCTGTATAACAAAGCTGGCATTGCGATTATGTGCAAAGGAGTTTGTGCATGGGTGGGATGAGGTCATAAACTGTTGGAAAGGAGATATGATGAGTATGAAGTGGTCTCATGTGGAGTGGCACCGTTGCTCCATCTCATCCAGCATCATGAGTCCTGCCTAGGAGCAGGTCTCCAACCACATATTTGTTCACAGGGGGTACCAGGGATTGAATGTGGGATTTTGGGCATTAAAAAATTGTGGTCAGCCACAGATCTGTGGCTTCTTCATTGGCTCCGGATGGTAACTCTAGAAAGCTACTGTGTCAGACTGGACACAGCTCCGAATGTCCAGTTCATTGTCAAAGTTTGCTGGATGACCTTAGGCCAATCACAGACTGCCAGCCTGATTGTTGTAAGGATAAAATGGAGGAGGGGAGAATGTGAGCTGCTTTGGATCCCAGTTGGGGAGAAAAGTGGGGGAGAGATTAAGTAAATCTACCACATATTTCAGGGGTGGCCAACGGTAGCTCTCCAGATGTTTTTTTGCCTACAACTCCCATCAGCCCTAGCCAGCATGGCCAATGGCTGGGGCTGATGGGAGTTGTAGGCAAAAAACATCTGGAGAGCTACCGTTGGCCACCCCTGACTCATATTTGGTGCCATGATATTAAAAGGCAGGCTGTGATGCCGAGATCCAAAGCCTGGGGTGATTTAGTATTGTTGGTTCTGCTATTGCTCTGGAGCAGGGTTTCCCAAACTTTTCTTTCCCGTGGCCCAGTTATTTTTACACTTCTCCTTCATAGCCCATTAAAATTCGGGGGTGGAGCCAGGAGGCTTTGGGGGTGGAGCCAGGAATCATGTCATTTCCTGTGGTGTCACTTCCAGATCAAGGGCCAAGTGATGTCACTTCTGGGGCACACTGAACAAAAACTCCACCTTTTCCTGTGATGTCACTTCCAGAGCACTCCCCCAAACCTGCCTCTTCTTCTGAAAGAACTTTGTTTCCAGAAAAACCTCTCTGAAACTCATGCTGAGCCAAAATGGGGATGGAAAGTGGACAATCTGGCAACTTTTTCATACATTCCCAGGATCCTCTCTTTCCACCCCCACACCTGCATGCACCTATCTGTGCGTTCTTCTCCAGCTTGCAAGCACTCCTAATGCCCATTTTCAATTGCCTGCACCAGCTACACACCCCTTCCTCAACAGCACTGGCCAGTGTATGCAGTTGTGAGTGCTGTTGCCATTGGCCTCAGGAATGCCAGCACTGTGTACCACCCACACTGAGCCCTGGCAGCTGCTGTATCTCAAAATATGCTGACACATTTAGTAGACCCTTCCTTCAGCTGCTACTACTGGAACCCTGCCTCAAGCTACAACCAAGCTTGCTTGGTTTCAAGAAAATCTTTTGACAGCTATTTTTCGTACTTTTCCTTGGCTGAAACACTGGGAAATTGCTGTGAAAGGTAGCAGAGAATTATACTGCAATTAATGAATTAATTTCAAGTGATATGAAGTCCATACAAGCTTTTCTGCAGTTATCCCAGAAAGGATATTTATGAGGGGCTTGCAGCTTTCTACTGGCTGTGTTTCCCATGTCTTTAAAAGCAACCTGTTGTGCAGATATTTAGCCAGTGAACTTCTTTCATTCTTTTAAACATCTACAGGAGGAGTTTAATTTGGGTGTCAGACAGCTGTTAAAAGCAGGACCAGTAAAATGGTGCCAGGTTCATAGTACCATCACTTCCACTGCTGTTGAGATATACAGCAGTAATCTCCAATAATCTCTGTCTGTCCCACACTTCTCAATCTCATTCACTCACACAGAAATCTCATAGAAGGCCAGCTGGCTACAACTGGGGTGCCAACTTTTCATTGGCAGAGCTCCTATGTCTGCAACAACACTATGATGAACAGAAAAGTTTCATCCAGTAAAAATGAAAGGAAAGAAAGAAAAAGGGGAAGGAAGGAAAATAATGAAATGGGAGGAAAGGAAAAGAAAGACATGGAAAGAAAGAACATAAGAGAAGCCATGTTGGATCAGGCCAGTGGACCATCAAGTCCAAAATTCTCATACACAATGCCCCAAAAGCACCAGAATGTCCACCAGTGGGGCTAGAGTACTAGAAGCTTTCCCACTGTTGCTTCCCCTCCCCCAGCACTAAGAATACAGACAGAGCATCACTTAAAGAGAAAGAAAGAAAGAAGGGGGGGGGGACAAAGAAAAAAAAAGCCTTACTCACCATCAGATGACCCCAGCGAGCAACAGTTCTGCCCAGGGGTCATTCGGTATATAAAAAGCATAGCTACGGGAATGGCCACTCCCCTCCCAGCTGAAAAAAACCATCCCGCCCTTCCTTGCCGCCCAGGCCTCCCCGGGAAATCTCTTCAAAAGAACATATTGCAAGACACATGAAAGTTCATACCTTGAAGAACACTTCATGGGTCTAAAGTGCCAGTGGACTCCAGCTTTTCTCTCAAACACTGCGGGGCGGGGGAGGGAGAAGGAAGGAGAGGCAGCCCAACTCCTCTCTGCACAACACAGATGGGGGAAGGGAGGAAGCCAAACAGAGCTTAGGCTTTGCAGCCTGTGTCAGTCTTCAAGGCTAGCTTTTCTCTGCACAACACAGAGAAAGGGGAAGGAAGGAAGCCAAACAGAGCTCAGGCTTTGCAGCCTGTGTCAGTCTTCAAGGCTAGCTTTTCTCTGCACAACACAGAGAAGGGGGAAGGAAGCCAAACAGAGCTCAGGCTTTGCAGCCTGTGTCAGTCTTCAAGGCTAGCTTTTCTCTGCACAACACAGAGACAGGGGAAGGAAGGAGCAGAACAGAGCTCATGCTTTGCTGGGGGCGGGGCTAGCTTTGGCTTTTTTTTGTGACCCGGTAGTGAGGCTTCCGTGGCCCAGTACTGGGTCACGACCCTGCAAATGAGAAACGCTGCTCTGGAGTGTTCTGTATAATTGAGGTTAGTAGTATAACCTAAGTAGCAGGTGTAAACTAAAGCAAAAGTTAAAAGTGCATGACAGGCATAAAAAGCAGAAAGGGAAAGATATTTTGTCTTAGATCCTGTTCATGAGAACATCTTGAAAGAAGGCAAACTAGCTGGCATTATTTAATCTTTTAGGCCTGCTTTAATTGGCCAGCCTGGATGGATAAAAGTGATCCAGTAGCTGTTTGGCAACGCAATGGCGTTCTGCCCTAATGTGAGTGGCAATTTATGGAAATAGTAATCATTTGTTAATTCTTGCTATTATCATACCATATCTTAGAAGATCATAAGATTGTCTGGCAGCCTGAAGGTCTAGCTCTTTTAGCATCATGCACCACTAGGAGGGGAGCTAGACTTATTTTGGGGAGCTGAGAAAGCTCTGAAAGAGCTGTCACTGACCCAAGGTCACCCAGCTGGCTTCATGTGGAGGAGTGTGGAATCGAACCTGGTTCTCCAGATCAGAGTATGTCACTCTTAAGACTAAGGAGAATTTATGGGAAATAGAAACAAAGCTCTTTTTCTGGATTCTTCCATAGGTAAGAGGTTGTGTGTTTGTGTGCTCCCCAGAAACAATCACTCTGTTTGCAAGAAGTAGTTAGCATATGTTTTATAGGGCAGGGAGGCTTCCGGGGTGGGGGGGCTGGGGAATGCAACTAAAAGCATAAAATCCCATCCACCTCCCAAAGAGGAGCAGTTCAGGAAATGCTTTTACCACCTCTGTATGTACTTGACATGTCTCCCCTGCTCACGGCTTGTTCAGTTACAAGTAAGTCTAACCCAAGGATTTCAGCTCTTGTGAGTATTGACTTAGGGCCATACAATACACTTTAGCTTTAACTCCATGGTAAGCCATTTCTTTGATAAAGAATTCAGCGCTGACTTGCCTTCTTTATCATATGCCCCAAGGACCTCCCTCCTGTGTCTTAACAGTCTGCCTTTCTCACACCAGAAGCAGGAATAACTTAACAGCTTTAAAATCTGGTTGACTTTCAGCAGTTCTAGTTTTCTCACCGTTAAGTAACTGCTGCTTCCCTTGAAATCAGTGGGAGCTGCATGGATTCCTTGCTTCTGAGCAACAAGAGTAAATCATGGAGGAACAGAAACATTATTTATTATTACATTTTAAAAATCTGTATCTGCCTCCAAATACTATTATTATTAAAATGAGGGATGGCGATAAAACACTTAACAATTTTAAAATAATTATTAAAAAAATGCAAATCCAACAGAGATCCTGGAAGGGTGAGAAAGATCAGTGAGACCAATGTGCTGGGTAAATTTTTTTAAAAGTTGACATTTGACCCTCCCTGGAGCAGGGAGTTCCACAGCTGGAATGCCTCAGGGGCTAACTGAAAGTTATGCAGTACTCAAATATATATTCGGGACGGTGGCTCAGTGGTAGAGCATCCGCTTGGGAAGCAGAAGGTCCCAGGTTCAATCCCCGGCATCTCCAAAAAAGGGTCCAGGCAAATAGGTGTGGAAAACCTCAGCTTGAGACCCTGGAGAGCCACTGCCAGTCTGAGAAGACAAGACTGACTTTGATGGACCGAGGGTCTGATTCAGTAGAAGGCAGCTTCATATGTTCATTACAAATAACAAATAAATACAAAACACTCCATTGTATCCAGACACACTCCTTGCAATAAAATGGTCTCCTTGCAATAAAGTTCTTAAAACCAAGTAGTCTCTTTGTGATGATCAATGCTGTCTTCAAACGAGTAGATATTCTTTTGAAATTGGTACAATGTGCAGTAGCCTCAAAGTATAAATTTAACACCACACTATGTGATTTCTGGATGCCACGCGCATTTCAGAACGTGACCTTTCATCAGGCAAGTTTTATTTCACTCAAGGACAATTGTATCAATCAAATTCATTCTACACACATATAATGAAAGATATATTTTCTTTTCGGGGTCCCGATTAATAATGTCTCTCAGCCGTACAGCTTTACATAATTCAAAGTCCCGGAAGTACCCCTTGGACTTTGTTTTTGGGTTATCCATTACTGTGTCCCCCCTCCTATTGAATTTCAGGGTCTAACTATACACTACATTTTCCTTGATAATGATGATATTGGATTTATATCCCGCCCTCCACTCCAAAGAGTCTCAGAGCGGCTCACAATCTCCTTTACCTTCCTCCCCCACAACAGACACCCTGTGAGGTGGGTGGGGCTGGAGAGGGCTCTCACAGCAGCTGCCCTTTCAAGGACAACCTCTGCCAGAGCTATGGCTGACCCAAGGCCATTCCAGCAGGTGCAAGTGAAGGAGTGGGGAATCAAACCCGGTTCTCCCAGATAAGAGTCCGCACACTTAACCACTACACCAAACTTGAATCCTCCTTGGGTCTGTGAGTTCCCTGCTGGGAACTTAATTCCAAGGCATTTGTGGCCCACTTTGGTTTGGGACCGTGATGCACAAGGAGCGGTGGCTTAAGCCTCCAACTCCACCCCACCATGTTTGAAAAGCCAGGTGTACTGATAGATTGCACACAGGCTTCCCCAGAGGGACAAATAGCGAGTCTCCGGGGTTGGTTCAAGTGATGGAAATGGCACAGGCTAAGCGCTTGTCCACCTGATCTAAATTGGGCCTGTTCACATCTGGAAATTGAGGCTTCTGTCTGCATAGAACTTGCAATACACACCCGATCTCGTTGGCATGAGAGAAATGTATTGTGTAGTTACGCCTTTAAATGGTGAGGTGGTCACAACTGAGATGTCTTGGATGAGGCAGCTCTGTGTAAGGAGAAGTCCTTGCATTTGAATAGTAAGGGAAGCTAGTGATGTGTCATTGTGGGTACTGACAAAACAAGTTATCAGAGTAAGCTCTTGTTATTGTTTAAGAGGTATGAATAATTTTGAAACGAGGCCTCAAACACATGGAATTGCTTTCTAAGTTGGAACATTGGTCTAATCAGATTGTGTCTTATTGGTTCTGAGTGGCAGCAGGGTCTCTGTTGGAAGTCTTTCACACCACTTCCTGCCAGAACCTTGCAACCAAAAATGTCAGAAATTGAACCTGGGACCTTTGCATGCAAAGCAGAAGTTTGGCCACTGAGCCATGGCTCCTCTCTTTTGAAAGCTGTCACCTTCCAAGAAGTAAATTCACAAGGCTTGGTGAAGACAGTTAAATTTAAGAGCGCAACTTATTTCATAACGGGTGTTTTGAGTTGTGATTTTCAAGAAACCTGAGCACCATTGTCTAACCCACATCAATGCCGAGTTTTTATGTTGGCCAGACTCAACATATTTCCATTGTCCGTGGTCTCTGGTAGATATAACGGTATCCCTTATGAACAGAGACAGTGCAGATGTGCTGGAGAACCTGACTCTATACAGCACATACTATTAGACAAGGGGTGTCAAACTCATTTGTTATGAGGGCTGGCTCTAACATAAATGAGACCTTGTTGGGCCGGGCCATGTGTATACCTACTTAAGGTTAGGTAGTGGAGATATAAACTTTTTAAAGAACACAGACAAACACAACTAAAGACTTAAAAAAATAAAACATGCTTAAAACATTAGCACTTGGTGGTCTTAAAGGTGCTTTTTTTTTATTTCTCCCATGGGATCCAGGGAATTGGGCAAAAGAAGCTCTGGCTCTTTCCCTCCCTCCCCAGGGGACCAGGAGGGGAAGGAGCCTCAACCAATGGAGAAAATCAAGATTTTGCTCTGCAGCTCCTGTGCAATTGAGCAAGCCTGGCAAAGCACGCTGAGATGCAGAAGGAAGCAAGCGAGAGGGAGAAGGAAGCAGATGACAGCCAATTGCTCAGGGGCCTGATAGGAGCCCTCCAGGGGCCTGATTTGGCGCCCGGGCCGCATGTTTGACACCCTTGTATTAGACTGCCTGTTACTTACCCATCACCGATGATGCCTGATCATTCCTCTTCTTTTAATCCCCAACTTGATGACAAACAATAGGATAGAGTTTTTGTTTGCTGACAAATGTACCTCAATTACTGAGCAGGTTGCAGAATTTCTGGCCCTAGCAGTGAATGAGAAAGAAATTAAAAATGGAGTCAGGTAGGGGAATACCTTGCTCCACTTTTCTTAGTTAACTTTTGCTTGTAGCCAATGTTCCCTCAGAGTCTTGTGAGCAAAAATTCTACTGTGTGAGCTACTGGAATTACAGTTGTGAGCTACTGCATAAATTAGTATACTCTGGGGTCATCCTTCCTGAGCTAAGACAAAAATGTGTGAAGCTAAAAATCTCTGAGCTAGCTCACGCTAACTCAGTTTAGAGGGAACACTGCTTGTAACCTTGTATTCCCATGCTGGTTGGGCTTGCAAATTACTGTGGTTTGTATGTCCTATTTTGAAGTTTCTTTGGATCTTGTATTTCTTTTCTGTTATGCCAATAAAGTTTATGTCTGTCTGTCTAGCCCCATGCCCTGCAGCAAATAATTTAAAAATGGGATCTGTATACGAGTCTGAATAATCTTATTTATTATTTGATTTATAACCTGCTCTCCGTGAAACCAGCTCAGAGTGGGTTACAGCAATCTATAAATATACAATTTAAAACCTTCTAAAATACACATACAGTTAAACAGAATTAATAATAAAAATCAATAAAAGTTACTATACAGTTTAAGATGGTGGAAACCTCAAATGGAGAGGCAATATAAAATGTCTAAAGAAGAGAAGAAGGGGGAAGCAAGGGGGAGAAGGGAAGGAGGAGGGGCCAAAACTAGCCGTAGCCTATGGGCTAGGTGCCTGATACTGCCTTCAACCATAGACCTGGCAGAACAACTCTGTTTTGCAGGCCCTGTAGAATTGTGCCAGATCCCACTGGGCCCTCAGTCTCTCCTGGAAGAGTTTTCACTGGGCAGGAGCTTGGTCCAAAAAGACCTTGGCTCTGGTTGAGGACAGTTGTACACTCTTTGGCCTTGGGATCGTCAGCAGATTTTGATCACCCAAGTGTAACACTCTATGGGGAACATACTATAAAAGGTGGTCCCGAAGTAGGGTTGCCAAGTCGAACCCCAGAAATATCTGGGGACTTTGGGGGTGGAGCCAGGAGACACTGGGGTGGAGCTAGGGGGAGGGGGGGAAACGGCGCCGGGAAGCATGGCGAGCCGCCCCGCAGCTGCCTCTTCTCCGCTCGCCGTGCTGCTGCTCCGAGATGGGCTCAGGCTGAGCCCATCTCGGAGCAGCAGCACGGCGAGCGGAGAAGAGGCCGCCGCGCTGCAGCCGCCTCGCCCGCTCAGCCTCTGGGGTGGAAGCGGAGGGGGGGCGTGGAGGCGGGCCGGGAGCGTGGCGAGCCGCAAGTCCGGGTCCTAGAAGGGCCCGGATTCGCGGCTCGCCATGCTCCTGGCCTGCCTCGCCCTCCCCTGCACTGCTGCCGTCTCTTGGCTGCTCCTCCAAGATGGGCTCAGCCTGGGCCCATCTCGGAGGAGCAACTGCGGTGGGCGGGGAGGGGGCGGCAGCGGTGTGGCGCGGCAACCTCCGGGCGACTCGCCATGCTCCCTGGCGCTGTTTCCCTCCTCTCCCCCTGCTTCCATTTTTTTGGGGAGCGGGGGAAGAGGGTGGAAAACCTGGGGTCCCCCGCCAGGGCGGGAGGGTTGGGAAGCCTATCCCGAAGGTATGCTGGTCCTTGACCATTAAGGGCTTTGAAGGTCAATTTTAGAACCTTGAACTTGACTAGAAAGTTTCCCACTAGAAAATGCTGGCAATCTTGGAGTAATGATTGAAAGACTGGGGGTGGAGGAGTAAAGAAAGTATCTTTTGATGTGTAAACTACACACAAATGGAGTTAAGAACAGCATGTATGAGAACTGCAAGTGAAATTTTCTTTATGTACAAGGGATAACACATTTGGCTATTCCGTGTCTCCAGGCAACACGCTGAATGTGTTCCATTTTCCATATGATTCTCAGTACAGAAATGGGAGAGCAAATGAGAAAGAAGCCTTCAGACATTCACTTTTTAATATTAAGGCTTTCCATAATAGGAGGGGAGGAATTCAGATTTGTTTTGCATTTGGTTGGACGAAATAGTTTTGGAAGTTTGATAGAACTGGAGCGGGAGATAGACTAAGAGCTGTTCAGTCTCTTGATTGGACAAAAATGTATAATGACTAATACCAGAGGAGCAGCCATTATTCGTATGTTGGAGCAAAACTTGCAAGCTGACACAAGTCTGGTGTCACTGTGAAGACTTAACAACATTTGTTCATTATTTCATATCCTCAATTTGTAGCTGATTTAGCAAAAAGGGGGGGAAATAAGTTCTGACATGATATTAACCAGTTCAGATTGTGCGTTTGGTGTCCCCTGAAGATGGAAGCCAGGTTTCAATTTAACTACTTAACACCTAGTTTGGCTCTTTATGCAAGCCTAGCATAGTTCCTCATTCCTCCCTGCCAGCGCTCACATCTGCAAGTGTGGGTATTAGTACTAGCTGAACTTAAAGGGGGTTTGGAACAGTTTTGTGAGACTGTAGTTCAGTGGTAGACCACGTGCCAGGTTTGGTGCCCAGTGACCTGTGTGCAGGAGAGTCCCACTCCTGGAGATGTAGAACTTTGGGACATTTTGAAGCTGTGGGGAGGCAAACAGAAATTTGGGGAAAACCTGAAATACATACAACAGCAGCAATCACACAGCCCTTGCCAGGAAAGGCACAGGCCGCACAGGGAATGGGACTGGCCCATAAGAACCCCACCAATGGCCTACTTCACTATGCTATGGCGCTGTGGCGACCCTGAGACCTCTGAGTATAGCTAACCACCAGAATTTAAATCGCCGCCAGAAATTATGATAGTAGCAGATGCAAATGTTTTGAATTGTTTTTATGTTTTATGTTTTTATTGTTGTTTAATTGGTCATACTAATGTGGTTGTGTTGACCTGAGCCTGCCTTTGGTGGGGGGGCGGGGCGGGATATAAATTAAATAAATAAATAATAATAGGCGCATTCGGGCTGCTCGTGCATATGGTGGGGGGGGTGCATCATGCACACCGAGTGCTCAGACAGCCAGGAAATGCGCCCTGCATGCATTTTTGAAATTTGCTACTGGGAAGTTATTTAATCCTGTCCCAGCCCATCCTAAGATGAGGTAAAGATCAGGGCTGGATCGGGCGGCGGGGGGCAGATGGGGGTGCTTGCCCTGGGCACTGACAGAGGGGGGGACCAAATTGGATATGGAGTCCATTGTATTCTATGGGACCATAAGACAGAATGGCCCATAAGGGGGAGTCATTTTTTAATTTTGCCCCCCCTCCCCTTCAAAAACACGTAGATCCAGTCCTGGTAAGGATGGGCGGGACTCAGGGGGCAGATGTGTGCATGTGATCATGTACATTAAATCCGGAGGGGAGGCATGGCTAAGTCAGGCCAGACCTCTCGTGCGATCTCACCCTTAGTGTCCTATCAAACCTAAACCAAGTTTACTGCTTTAACAACATGAAATGCATCATTTATAAGTTGCATATAAACTTCTAATGTTTGATCACATTTACGGAATTTAGGGGTTATAAAGGAGGAGGCCTTAGTTTTCTACAAACAAAATTGCCAATATACTCAATACTTGAGAGAAACTTGCAAGCTGACGCACCCTATTCTTTCATAGCAATGTAACTAATTTTGGCTATCTGGTAAGAGAGAGCCAGGGCTTTTTTTGGAGCAGGAATGCAAAGGAACACAGTTCCAGCTGGCTTGGCATCAGGGGGTGTGGCCTAATATGCAAATGAGTTCCTGATGGGAACCCTGGAGAGAGCTAAGTTTTCAGTGAAACTTTCAGAGTGTTCCTCTGAGCCTTTGGGGCAGTTTCTGCCCCTCCTTCTGCTAATCTTTTTTTCCTTCCAGCAAGGTAGGGCAAAAGCTACTTGTTACCCAATTTGTGGGTATCCTGTCTCAGTGATTTGAGGCAGAGGTGAAAAGTTAGGTCAAAAGGACTACAAATCATGCAACTGTGGACAAGCAATGAAAGCCTTGTGTGCTCTGCTGCATTTTCTGGGGATCCCAACCTTTTTAAAGCCTGTGTGGATACCTTTAGAATTCTGACTTAGCATGGTGGATGGAACTACAAAATGGCTGCTGTAAAATGGCTTTCTCAGGAGGCATAATGGCTGCTGCAGCTTGCCTTCAGTCACATGATAAAGATCCTTGTGCTTAGGGTTGCTAAGTCCAATTTAAGAAATATCTGGGGACTTTGGGGGTGGAGCCAGGAGACATTAGGGGTGGAGCCAGGAGACATTAGGGGCGGAGCCAGGAGCAAGGCTGTGGCAAGCATCATTGAACTCTGAAGGGAGTTCTGGCCATCACATTTAAAGGGACACTTCTTCAATGCCTTCCTTCCATAGGAAATAATGAAGGATAGGGGCACCTTCTTTTGGGGCTCATAGAATTGGACCCCCTGGTCCAATCGTTTTGAAACTTGGGGGATATTTTGGGGAGAGGCACTAGATGCTGTACTGAAAATTTGGTGCCTCTACCTCAAAAAACAGCCCCCCAGAGCCCCAGATACCCGTGGATCAATTCTCCATGATTTTCTATGGGAATAAATCTCCATAGGGAATAACAGAGTTCCCAGCAGACATTTCCCTCCCCTCCCCCCGCTTTATGATGACCCTGAAGCGGAAGGAGGGCCTTCAAACCGGGGGATCCCCTGCCCTTACCTGGGGATTGGCAACCCTACTTGTGCTGTTGTGGCAGCTGTTGCCAAGGCGGCATTTTTAAAAAATCTGTACAGCCTATCAAATCTCCAGTAGTTAATCAGAAGCCTTGCTGGGCAGAAGCCCCACCTAGGTTCTAAAAGCACTTGAGGCATACCAGGAAAGGTGTCCACAAGTGCCGTGGTGGCCACAGGCACCACAGTGGGACTCCTGTTCTAGGTGAAAAAATGCATCTTGGATTTGTGTCTCCAATATGCCCACGTGATCCTTAAAAGCATTTTGCTCATTCAAAAAAAGCAAATAGCTTTTTCAGTACTCCCCCAAATTTCCAGTTTTTCTGTCAGAACCCCCCCCCCCCGCAATGCCTCAGGGAAGAAACAGGGGAAAACATTTTTTTCCAAATATTTCCCCCCGCCCTTTGGTTCTCTATCCATTCTGTGAGTGGAACTTGATGAATATAAGAAAACGTAATGGTAATTTCTATGGGAGAGCTAGAAAAGAGGAGTGCCCCTGAGCTTGGGTCTGGTTACTGGAGTGGTTACTAGGGTTGGTGGACCAAAGGTCAGATCGATTGGTATAAAGCAGCATCCTATCTTCATATGTGATATGCTTTGGAAACTTTAGAAAGAGCTACAAAAGTACAGGTGACGCTTTTTTCTCTAGGGTGTGGATCATTTTATTACTCTACAGGAATATTTTCTTCCCTGGTATTTGATGGGGGCAGGGATTTCCTTTTATTTAGCAGTTATAATAGCAGTAGGGTTAGCCCAGTATAACTATTGGCACTGTCAAGGAAACAAAATGAACGTTTTATATAAAGTGTGTTTAATTGATCCACCCTAGGCTACTTCTAATCGATTTGATTGACTACTTATGTTCTTTTATTACCAAAGCCCCCAAATAGGTACTTTTCAATGGGGATTTCAAAGTAGGCATGAATTCTCCTAAGTGCAACTGTCCCTGTCTGTTAAATGCCACCAAGCTGCATCTGACTTGCGGCAATTCAATGAATGAATGATCTCCAAAGCATCCCATTGTTAACAGCCTTGCTCACTTCTTGCAAACTGAGGGCCGTAGCTTTGTTTACTGAGTCAATCCATGCAATTTCTCTTACAGCTTAATAAATCGCTGCTTATTTACATAGTATATGTTTGCTCCACTGCTTCCTCCAACAAAATTAACAGCCTGCATTATCCCCCTCAGCCCTATTTTATCTTCATAAACGCTTGGAGGTAGGCTGGGCTGAGACAGGATGAACTGATCCTTCACTGTGAGGGGATGGGGGGGGGTGTTGAACCCTGATTTCCTTAGCTCTAGGCAGATGTCACGGCTGGGGCCAGGTCAGGCAAAGTCCAGGGGCAGTCCAAGGTCTGTAGCCAGTAAGCAGGAGGGTCCGAGGCACCAAATCCAAATCACTGTACAAGTATCGCAGGTCCAAGGTCCAGAAGCCGAGGTCAGGGAGTCCAGAAGTCACAAACCAAGCCGGAGTGGATGCTAGAACATCAGGGAGATAACTAGTTGCTTCCACAAAGCCTCCTCCCAAAGCCTACAGCTATATAGCCCTCTGCTGGCTGTTGCCCATTTGGGCTAATTGCTGGCTCAGAGAGGCAGCCAGGATCCTGTTACAACTCAAGCATTCTTGCTCTTAGAAGGGCCAGAATCCTCTCAAAACTCAGGGCTCAGGGAGCGTCTTGCTTGTGAGCGTGCCGCCCTCCTCCGATCCCTGAGGTCCTGACGAAGGCGGTCACGCTCACGCGCCACCCGAGAGGGCGAGGCAGGGGGGCTGGGATCTTCTCCAGCAGGAGGCAGGGGCACTGGTGCAGGTGGCAGGGGCACAGTTTCTTCTGCAGGCTCAACTTCCTCTGCAGGGTCCCCAGCACCCATGACAGCAGACACTTTCTGTTTTGATTTTTAAAAAGAAAATATTGAAAATGTTCTTTTTCTGAATTGGGGGGGGGGGGGGATCTGAAATATATGCCCTGTGACAGTAAAAGGCTAGAATCCAAATGTATTTTAAAAACAAACCCATTCGAATCTTATCAGTGTTGTGACCAATCCAAATTTAAAAGCACTGATTTCAAATGAGCACCATGATAGTCTTTTGGCAGTAGTTCTTGTTGTAAGAGAAGGCAACATTGGTTTGATTTTATATTGATAGTTTGGGGTTAAAACTGGTAGGGAAAGATGTGCATTTTTTTTTTGTTTTAAGGAGGGAGGGAAGGAGAAGTTAGCCTTGCTTTTGTATGAGTTGTAAAGCCCTGAGCCTGTCAAAGGCACCATTAACAGGAGAGCGAACTCTAATCTATGGTTTTAGGTGAGCTACGAGTCACATGGCTGATTTAAACACCTGCTGACTTAGTCCCCTGTGGTGAGTAAAAATTGTGTCCAGGTAGCCTGAATGGGATATTTGAAAAACCTGGACATTTTGCTGCTGTTATGCTCAAAAGACTACCATATGTATATCTATACTGCCTGGCTAGGGGAGGAAAACTTTATTTGGAAGTCTGAAATTAACAAAATAAAAATTCAACCCTTTACTGAAATGTGAATACTCTAGTAGAAACATAATGCATGGATTTAGGGGGGAAATGAAATAAAAAACCTTGAGTCAAATGAGTGACGTGTACTTAGAAGCCTTCTCAGAAGGTTGTGTTCTTGTCAGAGAGTACATTAATTCAGAGAGTTAATAAATTCTAGAGACTGATTCATCCTAGCTAGATATCTAAAGCTGAATGGTTTATTTAAGAAAAAAAAAATCCCAAATCCCTTTCTTGTTGGTTGTGGCCTTGAAATGTGAGTGGTATCAGATTGTACTGTTCCTGTTTACCTTGTCTATGTGGCCAGCTTGGTTAAAATTTACTTTGGGGGGGTTGATTTCCCCCCCCCTTTGTATCAGAGTGGGAGAAAGAAAGAAAAAACACTAGAAGACTATGTGTATAGTTTGTGTGTGCATGTCCCTGTGCTAATTAAAGTAGGTTTGCCAGATGCTAGTAATGCTAGGTTTGGAAAGTGGACAGCTGGAGAGGGAATCACAGAACATACAAGGAATGAAAACAACTAGAAGAATCTTGGATGTGCTGATGGGGAAGGGGGTAAAACTGCATTTGTACATCAGAGTTAATAGAAGTTCAGTTCTGACCATGATCCTTCTATATACTGCAAAATTTACATGGACAAAATGGGAATAATCAGAGTACCTTCTGCCAGTTTGGTGTAGTGGTTAAGTGCACGGACTCTTATCTGGGAGAACCGGGTTTGATTCCCCACTCCTCCACTTGCACCTGCTGGAATGGCCTTGGCTTAGCCATAGCTCTGGCAGGTGTTGTCCTTGAAAGGGCAGCTGCTGTGAGAGCCTTCTCAGCCCCACCCACCTCACAGGTTGTCTGTTGTGGGGGGAGAAGTTATAGGAGATTGTAAGACTCAGAGAGAAGGGTGGGGTATAAATCGGCAATTCTTCTTCTTCTAAATTTCTTAATGAATAATAATAATAATAAGTCATTGTGTGTAGTATAGCTGGGAGATCCTAAGATTGTCTTGCAGACGTAAGTGCTAACTCTTTCTGCATTATGCACCACTAAATGGTGAGCTAGACTTATTTTTTGGGCTGAGAGAGCTCTGAAAGAGCTGTGACTGACCCAAGATCACCCAGCTGGCTTCATGTGGAGGAGTGCAAAATCTAACCTGGTTCTTCAGATCAGAATCCATCACTCTTAACCATTACACCACTCTGGCACTCAATAATCTTGCGGTGTGATGTAATGCACGCCAGCCATGTATCTAGTCCATGAGGGATTTTCATCTTGTATTACGGAGCACTAAACTGGAATTTTAAGAGTTACTGAATGAGGTTAGTCCTGAACGGAAACTTTGTCATTGTGGCTAATGGGAAAAACAACAGTTTTGTGCATTTGTATATACTTTCAGGGAGAAATAGTAACAGAAAGAGGGAGGTGGATTACCTTTCCCCACACACACTGCTTTGCCTCTATAAGGCCTCTTCCTCTTGACAATTTCCCCCCCACTAAATTTCCAAAGACTTCTAAGAACCCTGAATAGAGGAAAAGCCTCCAGAGGGGATGGATTGAAGAGAAGAGGTGGTGCCTAGCCCCAACCCTAATCCCAACCCTACAATTTTGTATTTGGGTGGCAAACATAAGGTTGGGGATATTGTCTTCACTGTCAGGCAAAGTCTGCATTGCAACATCACTCGACGCTGGCCTCAATACGATACGTGCACATACCTAGCTCTTTGCTATGCGTTGCTCTTGTTTCTCCCTCTGTAGAGAATCATAGCCAGAACTGAACTCCAGTTAACTCTGATGTACAAATGCAGTTTTAACATACACACCCATCTCTTTAGAATCTTGGTTTTGTATTGGGTGGGGGTACTGACTCGAGTCAATTCAGATGCCTCTGTTTGTATATCACTGGTACCTGGAGTTACTTTCCGAATGGGATTCTCCAAGGAAGAAAGGGAGGGGGAAATGAGGCACGTGCATGAATGGCAAACAGACTGGGTTCGCGTGTGTGTGGGCTTAGGAGGTCAACTGACTGCTCCCATAATGGGTTGGATCCCATGGCCTGCCACGCCCCCCCCCCCCCCCCAGTGTTTTCCAACCCTGGGAAACTTTATTCTCAGTGTTGCAGTTAAGAGATTCAAAGAAAATGGATGGTATGAGATGTCTGAAAGAAGTAGCACCCACTGGTGTTTGGGGGGGGGGGCAGGGAAGGTATGTGGAGAGTTCCAGGCATAAGGATGAAAAAGTGGTGTAAGCAGAGCTTTGAACAGGACTGCCAGAGTTTGTGCTGAATACAGAAGGCAAGAAGCCATACAGCCAGATAATTTCTTGCATTCAGTACAGGATAATTTCTTGCGTTCACTTGAGTGAGGGAAGAGATCCAGCATATACACATGGGGAGGAAGGACGTTCAAGTGATCTTCCAGGTTCTTTTTGAAATAGAGTAAAAGGGTAAAAAGCATGAGGAGCCTCTGACCTCATGGCTATGCTTTTTGTTGTGGTGATGGTAACTGTGCATAGACTGTCTTAATTGAGCCAATGAGTATTGGGGTGGGGTGGGCTACAGTGTTCAGCTACTTGCTGTGAAGGTTCTCTTCTTCCATAAATTTGTTCTGGACCAAGGCTGCTTGAGGATCACGACCTCAGAGACAACCAGACTGCATTTAAGAAGAATAAAATAAAAAACAGGAGGCCTTGTTTTGGTGGAAAAACTTGGAAATGAACCAGAGTTTCAGGTCCCAAGGATATTTGTCATTTTCACTTCCCCTGCCAGCTGGAGCCCAGTGTGTGAAGGGAAGGCAAGATCCTCTGTTTGTGTGTATGTGTCAGTGACCCCAGCGTCCTTCCAGGAAGGCCAATTTGATGATTACTTGGAAGTCTTTCTTTTCCCACCCACACTGTGCGCAGTCAGGGAACTGCTTGTGCCAGAAGGAATCTTTAAGAAGTCATGAGGACTTTTCTTTCCAGGACCTGAAGATTATTTGTTCTACTTAACGTCTCAGTCTTCCTTTAGGAAGCTCATGGTGGCTTGTGTACGGGACTTCTATTGCTCTCTTGCCCCAACCCATGATCATACATGGAAAGCAGGTGATAGATTTTTAGGCTGGGCACAGGAGCCAGGGTGGGTTTGTCTGCTGGAGGTTGAGCTCTGCTTACCCGCTCCTTGACCTCCTTAAAGGACACACAGCCTCAATATCAAAGACTGATTACTGTTCTTCCTGTCTCATTTGCCTGGCCTCAGGCAGGCCACCCATTTCATGTTTATCATTATTTTGAAATGCCTGTGGCAAGTTTAATTTTAAAAAGTTGTTCTGAGAAAGACAGCTTTGCGATTCGCTGCATATTGAAATAGCAGTTCTATCAATTCCCTTCTTATAAATCCATTTCCTTTAAAAATTGTCTTATTTCTGTCAAATTAAGGATAGGCTATCAAAGATTTCAGGTTTTCACGGCTGGTAACATCATTAGGGTTTGTAGAATCTTTCGGGATCAAGTGCCGTGTTCTACTGGAGAAAGTTTTCCTTCCAGACGTTTCGTTCTCAGCTGCGGAGAACATCCTCAGGATGTTCTCCGCAGCTGAGAACGAAACGTCTGGAAGGAAAACTTTCTCCAGTAGAACACGGCACTTGATCCCGAAAGATTCTACAAACCCTAATAAGGATAGGCTATTAAGTATTTTTAGAGTACTTAAGGTTTTTATGATAAGCATCTCTGATACTCTTCTTTATGACTGCATGCATCAGCCGTAATGAAACAGAGACTGGACCCAAACAGTTTTTTGCTTTGCACGTGTGCATACCCTTTGTAGTCTCTTTGTGTGTAGACCTTGGTCACAAACTTCCTGATATGATTAAGCTCCAGTTCTCTATGATATCCAAATACAGCAACCCCAGCAAGCCACCGTTTACCACCACCACCACCACCACCCATCCCAACTCCTGGTAAGCAAACAAACTCCAGCTTATTGACATTCCTGGATCTGGACATGACAACAAATTGAAGCTTGACCAAAAACAAGCTCCATTCCTAGAGAGAGGGAGAAACAAGGAGAATCTGCGTGCACAGCGAAAAATGTGTTCCTTCCCACTTGCGGTTTAATAGTTGCTGACTGGCATACTGTGTGGAGCTAACCCCGTAGCACCTCCCTAGGACTTGTCCCACTTGTCAAACTGCCACCACTGATCAGCTAGAAGACAGGGCCATTCCTACAAATATAGGGGCATGTAGACAAGTGGTGCTTGGTAGAAGAGTAGGCACAAGCTGCTCAGCTTGTTGGAGGGCTCCCCAATGCAAAAAGAGACCTTCTGACCTCGCAGGTAGCAAGTAGGCTGCCCAGTCTCTGTGAACCCTGATCGTCTCACAAGGCCAGAATTTGGTGGGGAGGCCTATGGTGGCTGCCCAGGGCTATTCAAGGATGAGACAGCAAACTAAACCTCAAAGGAGAGACAGAGAGAGAGTTCAAGGTGGAGGTGGCAGAGGGGGGATGACCCCCCCCTCTTGCTGAGGGTCCAAAGGGAGGAAGCCCTTACCCAGCAACTGCCAAAACAGCTGAGTGAAGAATTTAACCTTTGCATATGGACAAACATGTATCTGTCTACCAGGTGTTGGAAATGCTTAATGCAAAGATTTTTCAAAATTCCATTGTAGCCCACTCAACAGAGCAGTTGGATGGCAGGAGATCTGAGGTCATAGTATTTCACTCTTTAAAAAAAAGTGATGTAATGACTTGTTCAAGATTGGTGTTCAGCTCCCCTTTATTTCCAAACTGAGTCTGCTTTGATGATAACGTCCTTAGTTCTGGACCCTTTCAGTCCCAAACTTAGAATTAGCTTGTTCTTGTTTCATTCTAAAACAAAGACATGTTTCTTCTTTTTAAAAAGACATTTGAGTCTCAGGCTTATCATGTCACATATGAAGGCTGACAATATGAAAGAGAATTCTGAAGAGAAATAGAATATGCGTTACAGTCAATGGGTTTATGTTTCACATTAAGGACTTCTATAAAACAAGGCTTTTGATGCCTTGCGTGCTTTCCTGGCTTCTGATTGGGAATGGGGCAGCAGTCAAAATCTTCAGTGAGTTCCCTCAGCTAGCAGGAGGCAAAGAGGGATTATAAACATAGCACATGCCAAAGTCCTCTGACCAGGTGGCTCATGCAAGCAAGTCAAGTTATACACTGAAACGACTTTAAAAAATATACAGAATTTCACTTTTCTAAGTGTCCATAGAACAGTGATAGGGAAAACTATGTTCTGTCCACTTTCCCCCTAGCAAAGTAGCATCGGGTCAGTAATTCATGGGGGAGGCAACAGGTGAGCAATCCTCCCCCTCACCGTTACCGCTCCCCCTACAGATTGCCCTGTCCTGGCATTTCTTCTCAATGAAGTGGGAGTCAGTCCAGCTAAAGGATGACTTCATTTGTACTGGACTTTCTTACTTCCATCCCACTCAGACCAGTCTTTTGGACTGCCTACACAGTATCTCACTTCGAAGCTCTGCTGTATTCCATTGGCATGCTGGGTATGCCTAGTTAAGATATAAGAGGAAAACAAAGATTCTGGTCCGATCCTTGCTGAGGTAGTTAACCTGCTACTTCAGTTTGCAGTAGTCTTCCATGCCCTCCCTCCAAAAGAGTCCTCGCATACAGCAAACCGGTGTGTTAAGAAGAAAAACTCCTCACCTAGCTGTCTTCCTATTGTGCTACTTTTTCTGAGCGCAGGAGTGTTTGTGGTGCCTGCAGTCTCAAGTGCTTACAACCTGAACAATTTGATGATTTCATTACTTAAACCTGTGCAGTGCTTTTCTTTAAAGATTTCATCTAGCCCTCCAATCTTTGCAGTGAGTCTTCTCACTATCAGGGCCCCAGCATCTTTTATATTTATTTATTTATTTAGGTATTTTTCTCCACAGCAGAACACCAAAGGGACTTACAAATATGCACTTTAAATAAGCAAAAATGCACAAGTTCCATTCTGGGTTGGTCCTGGGTCCACTGGGCTGGCTCACACCTCTGACCTCTGGCTTAGGTTTTAGCGCCTGCAACAGGAAAGGAGACAGTCAGCCCAGATCTAGCACAGCAAACAGAAGTTCCTAAAAATTGCCCTCTGTTGACTTTCTTGCCTTGCTTGTCCTCTGGAGCTGCTAACATGTGAATGTGCTTGGGGGGGTTTGCTGCAGAGAAGAGGCTTAGAAGCTAAGCTCATATTAAGATCGACTATCTTGTGATTTTATGCATGAGCAGAGATTTAGATCCAGGTTCCCACTCAAACTTGTCTCCAATGGCCAGCACTTCTCTCTCTTTTTAATGAAAGACTTTGATATCAATAATTTTGATGTCTGACTACTAGCTGTCTTTCTTTCTCTTACAGATGATGAAGTTTGCTTGGGATAACTACAAACGATATGCAATGGGGAAAAATGAACTGCGGCCCCTTACTAAGAATGGACACATTGGTAACATGTTTGGTGAGCTGAGTTTCAATTTGCCTTCCATTTCTTTTTAAAAGAGTGCAGGAAGCAAAATCTTTTGGCTAGAGAAGATAGGACAGTTTCTCTCCTTCCTGAATTTTAGGAAAAAGAATGTGCTAAGGATAATGTCAGGTTTTTTTAAACTTTTTTGCAAGAGTTAGAGATATAGACCCCACTGGAAAAAAAAACTCTCTGAATTTCAACATGGACCAGTCTAGCCTCCTTTGCTGATTTTAATCTAGAATACCCCCTTTGATAGATGTAACCTAAAACAGGGCCAATTAATTATCACTCTTATGTGGTGAAATAGGGCTTATACAGCACACTGTGCCTGTGAAATAGTTGTTTGATTGACTTAGCAGGGATTTGACTGTGCTATGAAGCCATTAGCTGGATGACTCCTTTGTTACCTGTCAACAGCTGTACCACAGAAGAAGCTGAACTCTACTTTGGGCTTTGTTCTGAGGTCAAGGAGGTTCTGTGGGAGAAATGTGGGAATGAACGGACACTGGTTTCAGTTGTATATATTTTTTTATTTTACGTTGTTTACATTTATATCCTTCCATTCTGTCCATTCAGGGCTGTCAAGGTAGCTAACAAGACAAGCATTGTAAAATTACATCATGGAATCAATTAAAAACCAGAGTTAAAAATACATATATAAAACACAAGACAGCAAATATCAGGCACGAAAGAGAGTTCATTAGGTATCGTACGACATTGTATAGTACAGCCAGGAGATGGCAGCCTTAAGTTCTCACTCTTTTAGTGTTATGCAGCACATGGTGGTGAGATAGACTTATTTTGGGGGGGCTGAGAGAGCTTTGAGAGCTGCGACTGACCCAGGGTCACCCAGCTGGCTTCATGTGGAGGAGTGCGGAATCGAACCTGGTTCTCCAGATTAGAGTCTGCTGCCACGCTGGCTCTCTAAGACAGAAGAATCATTGTAGAAACACCTGACAAAACAAAAAAAGTCTTTGCTTATGCTGGAAGACAATATTTATTTATTTAACAGATTTATATCCTGCTCCCACTCCCTGAGCAGGACACAAGGCAGCTAACAACATATAAAATACAACAGATAAAACAGTATAAAAGATGCAATAAATACATTTTTTAAAAAAGTAAAGTGATTACGAATCTATCACAGTTGAACAACTTTCAAGCAGGGCAGGATGTATGGCTGGTGAAGCTTAATTTACCAGCTGCTTGAGTCACCTAAAGGCTGCCTGAAAAAAAAAAAAGCAGCTTTGCATGCCCTGAGGAGCCTAGGAAGGCCCTGCAAGGCACGCACCTCTGGTTCCACAGGATGAGGGCCACTAATAGAAGAGGGTAGACATATCCGTGGGGAGGGAGTTCCATACTTTTGATGCCATCAGCAGGAATGTTCATCTGAGGTTGCTACATATGAAGAAGATGAAGAAGAAGATATTGGATTTATATCCCGCCTCCACTCCAAAGAGTCTCAGAGCGGCTCACAATCTCCTTTACCTTCCTCCCCCACAACAGACACCCTGTGAGGTAGATGAAGACATTGGATTTATATCCCGCCCTCAACTCTGAAGAGTCTCAGAGCGGCTCACAATCTCCTTTACCTTCCTCCCCCACAACAGACACCCTGTGAGGTAGAGGAAGATATTGGATTTATATCCCGCCCTCCACTCCGAAGAGTCTCAGAGCGGCTCACAATCTCCTTTACCTTCCTCCCCCACAACAGACACCCTGTGAGGTAGATGAAGATATTGGATTTATATCCCGCCCTCCACTCCGAAGAGTCTCAGAGCGGCTCACAATCTCCTTTACCTTCCTCCCCCACAACAGGCACCCTGTGAGGTGGGTGAGGCTGAGAGGACTCTCACAGCTGCTGCCCTTTCAAGGACAACCTCTGCCAGAGCTATGGCTGACCCAAGGCCATTCTAGCAGGTGCAAGTGGAGGAGTGGGGAATCAAACCCGGTTCTCCCAGATAAGAGTCCACACACTTAACCACTACACCAAACTGGCTCTCCATATGATATCCCCCACCTTGTTGAACATGAGGGAACTTTTGGAATTTTGATGACTAGTAGTGGGCGCAACAACAAGATGGTTGCCAAGTAGTTTGGATCTCATTATAAAATGTTGCGGAGTTTCACAAAATGTTAAGAGGTCCCAAGCAAAGCACCCTTTTATGATGAAGGCAGCCAGGGCTTTTTTTTTTGTAGCAGGAACTCCTTTGCATGTTAGGCCACACCCCACTGATGTGACCAGTCCTCCTGGAGCTTACAGTGGACCCTGTACTAAGAGCCCTGTAAGCTCTTGGAGGATTGGTTACATCAGGGAGTGTACCTAATATGCAAAGGAGTTCCTGCTATAAAAAAAAAGGCCTGAAGGCAGCTCTTTTGGCATGTGTGCTCCTTGCAGACAGAAAAGTGATGCCTCTGGGCATCTTCTGAAGCACTTCTTAAGGTGAAGGACAAGCTGTGATTGGCTTTTTGTGGTAGAATTAAGTGGGTGCCAAGAAATATATCAGAGGATTGCTAGGCCTACTAATTATCATGGCAGGAGAAAGCAGAGGGAGGGATTACACCCTTGGAAGCCCCCAAATCTCTATGGTGAAAACCGTAGAAATGTGGCTGGAATTCCTAAAGCATTGCCATCACTTCTGGGTTCAGAGGCATACACACCCTCTTTCTCCCAGTACAATGATCAGAAAGCATGTGAATGGATTAGTGGGAAAACATCTGCCCACTGATGGGCTGGAATGCATTTCGTCCTGTGGTTAATATATATGTGTAACCACTGCTGAGACCCAGTAGTAACTATGCAGGCAACTTATACTTGTTGCTGTATATGATGTTCTGAGCTTTTATTTGCTTTCCATGTATGCTGCTTTTTAATCTTAAATTTTTGCGCTGAGAATCCTTCATGTCAGCGGTACCAAGATAAAGCAGGCAGATCACAAAGTAGAGCTCATCTATGCTCTGCTGAGATATTGTTGGTGGCCAAAAGTTTCAAAATCAATTTGGGGAAGAAGAAGAAGACGAAGAAGACGACAATGATTTATATCCCGCCCTCCACTCCGAAGAGTCTCAGAGCGGCTCACAATCTCCTTTACCTTCCTCCCCCACAACAGACACCTTATGAGGTGGGTGGGGCTAAGAGAGCTCTTACAGCAGCTGCCCTTTCAAGGACAACCTCTGCCAGAGCTGTGGCTAACCCAAGGCCATTCCAGTAGGTGCAAGTGGAGGAGTGGGGAATCAAACCCGGTTCTCCCAGATAAGAGTCCACACGCTTAACCACTACACCAAACTGGAAGGAAGTGCGCATATTCATGAGATGCACCAGCTGAAAGCTCCTTTGGCCACAAGGAGTTGGCTGCCTAGGTCTTTGGATTTCAGCCACTGCTCTGGACTCTTGAGGTCAAGCAGTTTATCCTTCTGAGGAGGCACTGCCATTAGACTCCCAGAGCCCCTGTAGACTTCCAAAGAGCAGGGATGGGGTGGACAGCTCCTTTCAAAAAAGAAATCAGAATTGCCTATACTGTATCTGAAACCACAACAGTCAACTCAATCTGATGTTGCTGACAGTTGTTTTGTCTGAGCTTTAACTCTCTCTAGCCAAGCCTTTCTTCTCAAACCGCTCTGTTGTTTGCTGAAAAGGTAGCTCTCATGAAATATTGAGTATGTGGATCAATATTAAATGCTTTGCTTTGTGTGCTTACTGGTTTGTATAATTTTCTCTTTAGTGGATTACAGTGTTTTGAGTAACTTGGATACTTATGCTGCATAGGCAGTGGGCATTGCCTGTCTCTCTCTCTTTTTCTTCATTCTTTCCCCCTCTGCATCTCTGAAGCTAAGCTGCCTCCTTTGTGATCTCAGCACCTCAAAGTGACCAACTTTGGGATAGATTGATTTGATTTTTTTAAAAACTGGATAAAGCAAGTCTCATGACTAGCCCAAGGATAGCTGTCTCTCAAAAAAGGTAAAGGTAATCCCCTGCGCAAGCACCAGTCATTTTCGACTCTGGGGTGATGTTGCTTTCACAATGACCGTTTTCGCACACAGCTTACCTCGCAGTCACAATCCTGTTCCCTCCACAGCGTCTGGTCGGATTTCCCACCATCTGCGCCGAAGTTACAGGAAGTGCCAGTTTACGTTTGCTACGCAAAAGCCACGGCACTTCCTGTAACTCTGGCGCAGATGGTGGGAAATCCGACAGACGTTGCGGAAGGAACAGAATTGTGACTGCGAAGTAAGCTGTGTGCGAAAACGGTAAACGTTTTCACGGCAGACTTTTTATGGGGTGGTTTGCCATTGCCTTCCCCAGTCATTTACACTTTCCCCGCAGCAAGCTGGGTACTCATTTTACCAACCTCGGAAGGATGAAAGACTGAGTCAACCTGAGCCGGCTACCTGAACCAGCTTCCGCTGGGATCGAACTCGGGTCGTGAGCAGAGGACTCCGACTGCAGTACTGCAAATGGCAGTGCTAACTTGGAAGGGTAGTCTGGTTTCCACACCGTTGCTGAGGCAGAATTTTAGTTGGGGATTTCAGAGGGTGGTGCTTGTCATGTTTGCCTCCATCACTTTAGGATGGTACCTCTTCAGGACACGGACAGATTGTCAGGAGTTTTGAAGATCTTCATAAGCAATCTGTGCCTTACTCACCTTGTTTGTGTTGGTTCAGTGAAGTTGCTAGTTCAGCTTATTTGCAGACCTTTGATGGAGGAGGATCGCTATCCTCAAAAGTCAAAGTCTTTGAATGTCATGAGAGTGAGAGTCCCATCTCAAACCTTCTTGTCCTAGGAAGTTTCTGATTGTACGATGGCGGAGCAACTTCAGTTTCCTGGATGATGCAATTTTTTTTTACTGCTTTCAGGTTTGGTTCCATTGATTTGTATTTGGAGGAAGGAATAGTGTCCTGTTGGTTCTTTTTTTTTTGTGGGTGGGTTGGGTGTCTGCACCTGGGAGGTCATATCAACTTCTGGTAACTGACCTTACTGGGGGCCTGGAGGATATTCAGAGAGGTGGCTGAATAAAGTCTGCCCTGACCTCACAACTTCGCATTTCAAGGAGGTCTCCCATCCAAGTACTAACCAGATATCTGGCTTGCCTGGGCTATCCAGGTCAGCGCCCTATTGATTGTCTTTTTATGGGTTTGAACAGTGTGCAGGCTTTCAAGTTCTCAATAACTCTTAATCAGGCTGGATGTTTAACAAATAAGGGGGAGGGGGGGGGAAAAACAGGACCTTGAACATCTTTTTGTATTCTCTCCCTTTACTTATGTGGGTTTTGTTTTTTTGGATTGTTCTTAAAAACAGCTCAGTTTCCTGTAGACGTTTGCAGAAGTTCAAGTCTCTGATCTTAGTGCTTAGGTTGTCAGTCCTTGGACTTTGTACTGTGGTGAAATGGGTTTTGTCATCTGAAAGGCTTCAAATAGCAGTGTTGCTCTTTCCAGAGATCAGTGGCTAACTGTGGTGCATACCATTTCAGAGGGTGTTGCATTATTTTAGGCTGTTTAATTTATGTTGTTTCAACTGTTTTCAATTGTATTTATTTTGATGTTTTTAAACCTTATTGTAATTCCACCCTGATCCTGCTTTGGGGAAGGCTGTATATGAATTGAAATAATCAATCAGTCAGCTCTGAGCCAAGGTGTAGATAGTCATTGACTTTCCTTTGCTCAATCTTAACACCTTTAGGGATGACTCATTTACACCTGTCTCTGTGTAGGAGGGAAGACACCTTGCTGGGGCTATTTTCAGCTGTGTTTTATGGGACTGTGAAATTTTACATGTTTCTTAAAGGTGCAATTTTTTTCTCCTAGCGGTGCACATGATGCTCACTTATGATTCAATCTCTAATGCGGGGGTGTCTGACATGCGGCCCAGGGGCTGAATAAGGCCCCTGTCTGCTTCCTTCTCTCTTATCTCTTGCTTCCTTTTGCATCACAGTTTGCTTTGCCAGACTTGCTCAGTCACACAGCAGAGCTACTGAGCCAAATCTCTCTATTGGCTGAGGAGCCTCGCCCTCTTGGTCTCCTGGGGAAGGAAGGAAAGAGCCTGAGCTTCATTTGCCCAGTTCTCTGGATCACAAAAAAAATACGTTTTCGCACTCACCTTCAGCCGGCGCGACCCCCCTCTTCACCGCGCAGGATCTGCGCGGATTTCGCACTAAATGCCGCGGAGCAGCCTTTTGCGCCGGAAACTCCCGGCGCAAAAGCCGCTCAAACGTAAACCGCCAAAAAGCAGTTTCCGTTTGCGCGGCTTTTGCGACGGGAGTTTCCGGCTCTTCCGGCTGCTCCGTGGCATTTAGTGCGAAATCCGCGCAGATCCTGCGCGGTGAAGAGGGGGGTCGCGCCGGCTGAACGTGAGTGCGAAAACACCCAAAGAAAGCACCATTTAAGACCAACAAGTGCTAATGTTTTAAGCGTGTTTTATTTTTAAGTTTTAAAAAAATCTTTAACTGTTTTTGTATCCATGTAGTATATATCTGCTACATGGCATTACATTTTATGACATACATGGCCCGGTCTGACAAGGTCTCATTTATGTCAGATTTGGCCCTTGTAACAAATGAGTTCAACACCCCCTGCGGCTTTTTTATCGAGCATGTGCTGCTTTGGTGACTTTTCCAAGGAAGCTGATGGGTGGAAATGCAGTCAAGACTAGCCTGAAAGGCTGGATTGCCACGAAGGCAGGAGAGGTCCAAAGGAGGAGGCATTCTCTCCCCACCCATGTGCTGAAGTGGGAGCCTCAGACGAGCGTTTTTGCCAGCCGCACATCAGAGGGGCTGGGGGCAGCTGGAATTCTGGTGGGCTCTGCGTAGTGATGACATTAAGACTGCCTGGGATAATTTAAGCAACACTGCCAGGAGGTTCTGGTAGCATGCTTCTTGTTGGATCCCCACCCACCCTCCCTGCGTTTTGAGGTTTTCTGTATTATATTGTTTTGCTGTCACAACTGGTGGTTTTGCGCACTGGGGTGGATCCTTTTGGGAGAGATGGGCCTGAATATCTGCCTCCCCCCTTTTGTGGGACCCCCTTAATGGGTCTGGGGGGTTGAGCCACAACATGGTAGGCCCAGCTTGGGGGCTGTGCTAAGGCTCACCCCAGATGGGAAATTGGTACCACTCAGTAGCAACCGCCCTTGTGATACCAGTAATATTTGTTATTTGTATTTATCAACTGGTAGGTGCAGTCATTCAATGTTCTAGGATCTACTCCCATGCTGCGCCAATGCTCCTTGGCGTGTAAACAATAAACGCTGTGGCCTGGCTTTATTCCAAGAAATTGTGTGGTGTGTTTTGTTGCTCTCTAGAGGACCTCTTCTTGCTGAACCCTGTACTGGCAAGCAATGGTGCATTACAGGAACCTTTGCAGGTTGGCTTACCAGGCTCTTGTCCTGCCGAGTCAAGGTCTGCTGATAGTCTTCTGTTTCCTGTCAGTGAACACACTTGGTTTTCTGGGTTGGAAGTGCACAGGGCATGAAGGCATGGACTCAGGGCCGGCACGTGGAAGTCGGAGAAGTAGGCAACTGCCTGGGCTGCCACTTCATTGCGGGGGCAGGCGCCCCTTCCTTGTCCTCGCTCATGCCATCCCCGCTCATGCCAGTTTGGTTAGTGGTTAAGTGTGCGGACTCTTATCTGGGAGAACCGGGTTTGATTCCCCACTCCTCCACTTGCACCTGCTGGAATGGCCTTGGGTCAGCCATAGCTCTGGCAGAGGTTGTCCTTGAAAGGGCAGCTGCTGTGAGAGCCCTCTCCAGCCCCACCCAACTCACAGGGTGTCTGTTGTGGGGGAGGAAGGGAAAGGAGATTGTGAGCTGCTCTGAGACTCTTCGGAGTGGAGGGCGGGATATAAATCCAATATCTTCATCTACCTCACAGGGTGTCTGTTGTGGGGGAGGAAGGGAAAGGAGATTGTGAGCCGCTCTGAGACTCTTCGGAGTGGAGGGCGGGATATAAATCCAATATCTTCCTCTACCTCACAGGGTGTCTGTTGTGGGGGAGGAAGGGAAAGGAGATTGTGAGCCGCTCTGAGACTCTTCGGAGTGGAGGGCGGGATATAAATCCAATATCTTCATCTACCTCACAGGGTGTCTGTTGTGGGGGAGGAAGGGAAAGGAGATTGTGAGCCGCTCTGAGACTCTTCGGAGTGGAGGGCGGGATATAAATTCAATATCTTCATCTACCTCACAGGGTGTCTGTTGTGGGGGAGGAAGGGAAAGGAGATTGTGAGCTGCTCTGAGACTCTTCAGAGTGGAGGGCGGGATATAAATCCAATATCTTCATCTACCTCACAGGGTGTCTGTTGTGGGGGAGGAAGGGAAAGGAGATTGTGAGCCGCTCTGAGACTCTTCGGAGTGGAGGGCGGGATATAAATCCAATATCTTCATCTACCTCACAGGGTGTCTGTTGTGGGGGAGGAAGGGAAAGGAGGTTGTGAGCCCCTCTGAGACTCTTCGGAGTGGAGGGCGGGATATAAATCCAATATCTTCATCTACCTCACAGGGTGTCTGTTGTGGGGGAGGAAGGTAAAGGAGATTGTGAGCTGCTCTGAGACTCTTCGGAGTGGAGGGCGGGATATAAATCCAATATCTTCATCGACCCTCAAGGAGTTTCTACTCCAACAGGATGTGGACCTGGCTTGCGTGACCGAGACCTGGGTGCGGGACGGAGAGACAGTAGCTCTCTCCCAGATGACCCCCCCAGGCTACTCGGTCTTTCACCAGTCACGGAATAACGGGCGGGGGGGAGGGGTAGCGTTGTTCATACGGGAGGATTACACCTTTCGGGCTCTCCCGGCTCCAAGGATCGATGGCATTGAATGTGCCGGCCTGACGTGGGATGTTGGAGAGGGGTTGGCGATCTGGCTGGTGTACCGTACGCCCAACGCACCAGCCAGCGCCTTACCATCACTATTGGAGGCAGTGGCGGGCTGGGCATTGGAGTTCCCGGGGCTTATGGTCCTGGGTGACTTCAATGTCCATGCCGATGACACGGCCTCCACTCAGGCGATGGACCTAGTGTCTTCCATGGCGACACTGGGGCTCTCTCAATTTGTCACAACTCCCACGCATCAGGCCGGGCACACATTAGACCTGATCTTTGCATCCGGGATTTTGGTGAACGATATCGCGGCTGAAGCGGTTCCATGGTCGGACCACCTAGCCCTTAAGGCCCGTATGGAGACGTTGCCCCAACCCTGTATGGGCGGAGAGCCTATTTTGGCTCGCCCCCGGGGCTTGATGGACCCGGAACGGTTCCAAACAGCCCTGAGGGATCCCTGGCCCACTGGCAATTCTCTCGATGACCTGGTGGAAGTCTGGCAGGGCCAGCTATCCAGGGCTATCGATGAAATTGCACCTCGGCGCCCTCTGCGCCCTCGCAAGAGGCTGGCACCATGGTATACCTTGGAGTTACGCCAGCTGAAACAAGGGCTCAGACGACTGGAGAGACGGTGGAGGCATACTCGGGACGAAGCGACGAGAACATCCTATAGAACGCTTATGAGGTCTTATGAGATGGCAGTCAAGGCTGCAAAGAAAGAATACTTCGCAGCCAAGATTGCATCTGCAAAATCGCGCCCAGCACAATTGTTTAGAGTAATTGGAGATCTTATAACATTGCCACAAGGCAAACCAAATATTAGGGAATTAGAAATAGGCTGTGAGGCATTTGCGAAATATTTTGCAGATAAAATCTCATCGCTCCGCCAAGACCTGCCTATCACATTAGACACAGTAAGTGAAACTGAGGCTCCGCGCCTGTCTTCAGATTTAGTACTGGACCACTTCGACCCACTCAGCCTGGAGGAAGTCGATGGAATTCTCTCTGCTGCTCGCCCAACAACATGTGATTTGGACCCTTGCCCCTCTTGGCTGATTAAATCCTGCCAGAGGGAGCTTAGATGTCCTCTACGGGACATCATAAATAGATCCCTCTTAGAGGGGCATTTTCCAGCGCCTCTGAAAGAGGCCTTGGTCCGGCCCCTCTTGAAAAAACCTACAGCAGACCCGGCCGAATTGGCAAACTACCGACCGGTGTCCAATTTACCATTTTTAGGTAAAATTATCGAGAGGGCAGTGGCGTTACAGCTACAGAGATTTCTAGATGACGCTTCTGTCTTAGACCCGTGCCAGTCTGGCTTCCGACCGGGCCACGGGACGGAGACGGTCCTGGTCGCCTTGGTGGACGACCTCCAGCGGCAACTGGATCGAGGCGGTGCGGCAATACTGATGTTACTAGATCTGTCGGCTGCGTTTGATACAGTCGACCATCGGTTGCTGATCCACCGCCTCGCCGACATAGGGGTTGAGGGGCTAGCCTTACAATGGCTTTCCTCCTTCCTCATGGGTCGGGGACAGAGGGTGGCGATTGGGGGTGAGCGATCCCAGAGGCGCACACTAGACTGTGGGGTGCCCCAGGGAGCAGTTCTCTCCCCGATGTTATTCAACATCTATATGCGCCCCCTCGCCCAGATTGCCCGGAGATTTGGGCTGGGTTGCCATCAATACGCAGATGACACCCAGCTCTATCTACTAATGGACGGCCGGCCCGCCTCCGCCCCGGGGAACCTGGATCGGGCTTTGCGGGCTGTTGCAACGTGGCTTAGACTGAGTGGGCTGAAGTTAAATCCAGCGAAGACAGAGGTTCTCCATGTGGGTCGTGGCACTCTGGGGAAGGAAATATCTCTCCCGGCCTTTGACGAGGCGCCGCTGAAGACGGCGCAGCGGGTAAAGAGCCTGGGCGTCTTACTGGAGCCTTCATTATCAATGGAGGCCCAGATAACAGCCACTGCCAAATCAGCCTTCTTCCACCTGAGGCGGGCGAGGCAGCTGGCCCCTTTCCTAGAGCGTCAGGACCTAGCAATGGTGATCCACGCGACGGTCACCTCAAGATTGGACTACTGTAACGCTCTCTACATGGGGCTGCCTCTGTACCGGACCCGGGAGCTGCAGCTAGTGCAGAACGCGGCGGCCAGGCTGCTACTTGGTCTCCCAAGATGGGAGCATATACGGCCAGGGCTGCGCGGACTGCACTGGCTGCCAATCGTATACCGGATCCAGTACAAAGTGCTGGTCATAACCTTTAAAGCCCTATATGGCCAAGGACCGACCTACCTGAGGGACCGTCTCTCCCCATATGAGCCCCAGAGAGCACTGAGGTCAGTGGGGAAAAGCAGACTGAATATCCCTGGGCCAAAAGAAGTTAAACTTCAAAGCACCCGCACCCGGGCCTTTTCTGTTGCGGCCCCACAACTCTGGAACCAACTCCCAGAGGAGGTGCGGGCCCTGCGGAACTTAGACCAGTTCCGCAGGGCCTGCAAGACCGCCCTCTTCAAACAGGCGTTCACCAATAACTGAATTAATGTTTACCGCCAGATTAGTAACGTTTACCGCCAATGTTGACTTAGGAATGTTTTAATTAATTATTGATTATTGACTGATTTTAATGTGAATTTTAATGTGAATTTAATGTTTTTATTACTATTGTTTACCTGAAATGCTGTTAGCCGCCCTGAGCCTGCTTCGGCGGGGAGGGCGGGATATAAATAAAATTTTACATTACATTACATTACATTACCTCACAGGGTGTCCGTTGTGGGGGAGGAAGGGAAAGGAGATTGTGAGCCGCTCTGAGACTCTTCGGAGTGGAGAGCAGGATATAAATCCAATATCTTCTTCTTCTTCTTCTTCATCCCTTGCCTGGCTCTCTCTGGCTTCAGAGGGAACTGGGAAGTGGCAAGAAAGAAGGAGGTGGCCTCTTCTTGGCATCCTTTGAAGCAGGGAAGGGTCAGGCAGGGGGCGGGCACATTCTTTCTTTGAGAACGCACGGCTCGGCATGCTCCTGCCCCTCTCCCATGTCGAAGGAAGTCAGGAAGAGGCCCCATCTTTCTTTCTTGTGAAGAAAAAGGGAGGTGGCCTCATTTCCGGGTTCCTCTGAAGCCAGAGAGGGCCATGCCATGGGTGGAAGCGTGCCGAGCCACACGTTCTCAAAGAAAGAATATGCAGCCCAAACCTGCCCCTTGCCTTCAGAGGGACCTGGAAATGAGGCTGCCTCCTTCTTTCTTCACAAGAAAGAAGGACGCGGCCTCTTCCCGCTTTCCTTTGAAGCAAGAGAGGGGCAGGCTGAGTGGTCCCGCGAAGTGCGCGGCCTGATGATGCCGCTTCTGGTGATGTCATCGGGTCACGTGCGCTTTGCACACGCAAAAGTGACACTAAAGAGGGGCAAGCGCACAGAGTTTGGCCTGGGGCCCTAAAAACCCCAGCGCCGGCCTGCATGGCCTGCAAAGGGTGGCAAGACCCCTGATTGCTGTATGAATGTAAAGATGGTAGCTAAAATGGAGGTGGAGGATGAAGAGTCTTTTAAAAGTATAGGGACTTTTGCTCGCCCTGGGCTTTCACTCTGGGGCCTAAGAGATGCCATGTCCCTGGCCTGTATACCATCACCGAGATCTCCGATCAAAGAGGAAAAATAACAGAGAGACCAACACTAGGTCAAAGAGTACCATGTGGTTGGCCAGGCTTGACCCATTTGGAAGCTGTCTGCTGTGACTATCAAATGAATTGTACTGTTGCTGGGGGATTTCACTTTTGCTCTGCCCACCCTTGCCTCGCAAACCTACCTCGTTCTGAGCAGAGGGAATGTGGACCTTGATCCAGGTACCTAGAGCTAGCTTTAACGGTCTACCTCATCTGTATACTTTCATCCAGGGCTTTTTTGGCAGAAAAAAAGCCCAGCAGGAACTTAATTGCATATTAGGCCACAACCCCTGACTTCACCAGTGTTTCACACAGGGCTTTTGGGGTAGAAAATGCCCAGCAGGGTCTCATTTCCATATTAGGCCACACCCCCTGACGCTAAGCCAGCTGGAGCTGTGTTTCTGCTCAAAAAAAGCCCTACGTTCATGATGTCACAGTTAGATTCTTTTAACTGTCCGTTTCCAACAACTCATGGGCAGTAGTACTGCATGGGGGCCCAAGCAAATTACTGTTGGGAAAGTGCACTGTGGTTCTTTTTCCCCCTCCCTCAAAGGTGCTAGAAAAAAAGCACATTTATTATCCGGCCAGGCATTTCAAGCGCACCTGTCACCGCAGTGACTGCCATTCTACAACAGACTTATTATTCTGCCTGCTCCCTGTGTCTGTCGTATCTACTTATTATTCTGACAAAACGTTTTAAATCCCTTTATCCTGGCAGCATTTTCTATAGTTATGGGGGGAAGGAGTTGGATTCTGTTCTAAGGGTGCATCAACAAAATTTATCAGGGAAGGTCTGATATGTCAAAATCTGTACACCAGTGCTGTTTTTAGACGTTAGAGATTTCCCCCCTCCTCTCCCTTTCCCTCAGAATTTCTTTGAGTGTGCTGAGCTGGCAGCCAACAAGATCGGTTTTTAGATGTTAAGTGTTTTTTTCCTCCTCTCCCCCTCCCCTGAAATTTTTTTGAGTGCCCTGTGCTTGGCAGCCAGCGAGATCAGTCTTGTGACTTGTTTCTCACTGAAGGGAAATGACCCTACTCATGTTCTTAAAGCCAAAACTTTGTATGTTCCTCATATCTGGATGTTTCCTTGCTTGCTAAGCTCAGAGCCTGCTCTGCCCTGAAGTCTAAAAAGGGGTGGCTGTTTAGCTATATGAAACCTCTGCATGAACAGAATTTAAAATATACCGTATTTTTCACACTATAAGGCGCTCCGGACGATAGGACGCACCTTCCTCCTGGGGGGCGATCCGCTGCCTCCGATCCCGGTGCTTCCTCCGTGCCTGCCTGCCTGGCTCCAGCTCTGATGCTTACAGCAAGCGCCGGGATCGCTCCCTCTGCCCTCTGATCCCGGCGCTTGCTGTAAGCATCAGAGCTGAAGCCAGGCAGAAAGGCAAGGAGGAAGCAGGCTGCCCTCTCCACAGCCGGCGCTCGCAAAGCGCTGGGTTTGCGGAGGGGGCGGGTGCTTCCTCCGTGCCTGCCTGCCTGGCTTCAGCTCTGATTCTTACAGCAAGCGCCGGGATCGGAGGGCAGAGGGAGCGATCCTGGTGCTTGCTGTAAGCGTCAGAGCTGGAGCCAGGCAGGCAGGCGCGGGGGAAGCACCGGGATCAGAGGCGGAGGCAGTGGATCGCCCCCCCCCCCCAGGAAGGTAGGTACCGGTACCTTCGCTCCATAAGACGCACACACTTCCCCCCCCCTTTTTTTTGGGGGGGTGGGAGTGCATCTTATGGTGCGAAAAATACGGTAATTAAAAACTGCCCTCCTATCCCTTCTGACTTAACCCTAACACCACAAGGCATGGTAAACCTTTACAGTCCATCCAAAGAATAGGCCAGAGTCCCGTGAAAGGTGTGGCTGAGGACCAGTGAAAACATCTCTCTGTGCATCCCTGCAACCTGGCACAAAGGTAGTGTTCTTAGAGAATGGAATATTTTAAAAATGGTATTCGTATTTGTTCAGGTAGGATGAAGCTTGTTTGACAAGTTGCCAACTTGCTGATTGTTTTCATTTGTCATTTTTCTGTAATTCATGTTTCACATTGCCAACTTTTGTAATGGCCTTTGGCCATGTGCAATGAAATCTACTGCTTCAAGTATTTGATAGCAAGATTTTGTGGTTATTTTTTTTTCTCCTAAAAAAAAAAAGAAAGCAAGTTTCTGTCACTTATTACAACCCTACTGTTGAAAGTATGGTGAGCAAGAGTAAGGCTATCAAGGGTCAGGATACATTCTTCAGAATTAGAACTTTCATATGACCTTGCTCAGTCCGCATCACTTTATTCATTTCACGCAGTACAACTTTTTCTTGATGCCTTATTTTGGATTCTGGGAATGGGGAGGGTTGGGCTATTCGGCCTAAGCAGCCCTGGCTATAGCCACTGTTTTTCAAAATCTATAATAAAGCACCTTCCAGATTATAAGTTTAAAAAAGTGCTTTGTGAGTTGCTTAGTTCCCCCACATCTCACACATTAACCTTTACAGGATGCATTTAGTGTTTAAATCAGTATCAGGAGTCTGGCTTAAAAGCCATGAAGGGCACGTCAAAGGAGCTTGCATACAGCCGGCATCATGTTCAAATCAGGTTGGTGGTGGCCCATGGAGATGTGCGTTATTATTGTGACGGAAATCCTTGGTCCAAGTGCTCGGCTTGCAGGTGTGCTGATGCTTGACCTATAAAAACCACCAGCTCTGATTTCAATTAAAAGTTGGCTGTGTTGAAGCCCACACTGATAAGTTGTTGGGGGAGGCACTCCAAGCATCATCAAGGTGGTGGTTGTGGCTTGTCACATCCTCTCTTAAATTTGTACATCTTTGTCAGTCCCTACATGCTTCTCTTGTACTGAGTCTTAAAAAGGGCACATCTGCAAGACTTTGATGGCAAGTATGTTGATATGTGGAATCTAAAGATGTGAGTGGGGTTTTTTTAGATCTGCAGTCAATTTCCCTTGGTTCCCCCCACCTTCTGTGCCATGTGCAGCGGAGCATGTTCTTGGCTGACTGAAAGGTAGTATGATAAAATGTTCTTTAAAAGCCACTAAGTGTTTAGGCTGAAGCTGTGTCCTTGTTGAGAAGAGTTTCCCAAAATGTTCTCCCTCTGAGGCAGAGAACATCTTGGTGGGTGATTCCCGCCCTCCATTCAGGGAGGCAGGAACAGAGTCTTCCCACTTCCTGTCTCCTTGATGGGAGTCACCCAGTTCAGTTCTTGTCCTGCCGCAACAGGAAGAGTAGTTCAGAATACGCTGTGTTTACCTATTATTTTCCTCTTTACTTCTTTTTTCCTTCTTCTAACTCTAAATTTTTGTCTTGCCTGCCTTTTCTTATTTTCCTTACTATTTTTCTCTGTCTCTTGTGCCTCCATGAGGAGATCTGAGGGAAGGAGTTTGACAGTTGGAGAAAGTAACTGTTGGCTGTGGCAGCCATTTTCTCTTCCTTTAACTGACAGTCTCACAGAGTGTGTCCTTCAAACACTCTAAAAATTGACAAATTGTGGGGGCAGTGGTGGTTTTTCTCTTTGAAAAGACAGTTGGAAGCCCCCCTCACCACCAATCCAACGTGACTGTAGAAGAACCATTTTGATGACAGTTCTAGGATCAAAGAAAATGGAGAACCAAAAGCACATCAGGAAGAGGCACCATTCCTCCCAGGAGCCAGATCTTGTGGCACCATGTCTGAGCCCACTGCTGCTGACAATCTTTCCAACCAGCTGGGGGCTGCAGAATGGTTTCCCATTTCCATAAGCCATACAGGGCACAGTGAGAACCATCAAAGGTGCTTTTCGGAACAATAAGCTGCAGCATCAACTGGGTCCCATTTTGGCAGTGGCAAGACCTGTCTACTCATGAGTAATGTGCAGGAAGCAGGTTCTTCTCCAAGATTGTCCCTGGAATTTATAACATTACTCAGGCCAACACCAATGTGGTGTAGTGGTTTAAGAGTGTTCGACTGGTATGTGGGAGACCCAGATTTGAGCCCGAACTTGTGCTCTGGGAGTTCACTGGGTGGCCTTGGGCCAGTCATGCACTCTCAATCTGGCCTTCCTCATGGGGCTGTTGTAAGCATAAAATAGAGGAGAAGAGAGTAGATTGTTAACTTTGTCAAAATGAAGGTGCCAATCCAGTTCCTCCTCCTTTACTTTTCACCCCACATAGGGAGATGCTGAATGACCAGTTTCATCCAAAGGGAGACCTAGTGGACTTACTAAGACAGCTAGATTTTCTGGGGTGGAGTCAGGACCTCTGACGGCTATCCATTGTGATGGGCGATGATGACCAGGCAGGACCCCCGCTCAAGTTGGCAGCTGGTCCCTCTAGCACTTCTGAGGTTGACAGCTTGCCGCTGCCTGAGCCATCATCCCCTGCACCTGACGCAGCAGCAGAGGAGGAAAAGGCACAGCTGCAAGCAGGGAGCCCACCCAATTCACTCCTGCAGGTAGCTCCATTGAGGGAGCAACTCCACTAAGACTTAGCGACCCGGCAGAGGGATGCAGGTCTATGAAGAAGGACGTCTCTGAGTCCTGAGTTCTAGCAGGAGCTTCCTGCTTGCTGATTAGAGGCCCATTTAGCCCCCTGTTCAGGGATGGACTCCCCTTGGAAATAACAAGTCGCTTTCATGATGACTTGTGTCCATTCCAGCCCTTGCACTCTTGCTTGCTCTCTTCAGCTTCCTGACTCCCATCTCCAGATGACCTCGCTCTCTGCCCCTTGACTCAGCTTCAGTTTGAACTCTTTGGCATGAACCCGGTCTGGACTTGGACTTTACTCTTGCCCTCACCCAGTTCATGACATCCATCAGCAGTCACAGCTGGGTGTCAACTGCATACTAATGGCAGCCCAGCCCAAAGCCCCAAATTAACTGGGTGAAGGGGCGCATGTAGATGTTAAATAATATCAGGGAAGGGATCACTTCTTGTGGGTTGCTGCCCATCAAAGAGTAACATGGAAATACCCCAAACACCACCCTCTGTCCCCAACCCTGGAGAAAGGAGAACAGCCACTGCAAAGCTTTCCCCCATATTCCCACACTGGCAAGGCGGTGGGTCAAGGGATCATAATTGACCATGTCAAATGTTGCTGTAAAATCGAGTAGTAACAGCAGCACCAATCTGCCATGATCCAAATGCTTCTGGAGGTCATCTGAGGATGACCAGCAGTCTCTTTCCCATGGTCAAGGCATGTTTTAAAGTTCTGTGTGGCCAGAGACCACCATACCTATGGGATCATCTCTCCCCATATGTGCCCCAAAGCGCCTTGCAGGAAGAATGGATCATTGGACGCTTACTGTGAAGGATCCTTCTCCTCTGAGGAAAGGAGGACATCTTGTCCCTCTTGAAATCATCATTCTTCTGTCAGCAGAGTCACTTCCTGTTTTATTGTTATTCTCCCTTGATCATTTCTCCTCTCTGGTTAGTTCTAGAGTTTTTATCTGTTCTTAGTTTAGATTATTGATAATTGCTTTTGGAGTTGCCAGAACTGAGGAGATGGACAACTTCCACAAAGGAGAAAGGAAGTGGAAGGACTTTGTGCCTTCCTTCCTGAATGGAGGGTGGAAATCACTCCCCAAGATGTCCTCATGTCCTCAGAGGAGAAGGATGCTTCACAGTAAGGGTCCGGTATAGGGTTGCCAAGTCCAATTCAAGAAATATCTGGGGACTTTAGGGGTGGAGCCAGGAGAGTTTGGGGGTGGAGCCAGGAGACATTGGGGTGGAGCCAGGAGCAAGGTTGTGACAAGCATAATTGAACTCCAAAGGAAGTTCTGTCCATCACATTGAAAAGGACCACACACCTTTTCAATGCCTTCCCTCCTTGGAATTAATAAAAGATAGGGGCACCTTATTTGGGGGCTCATAGCATTGGACTCCGCGGTCAGATCTTTTTGAATCTTGGAGGGTCTTTTGAGGAGAGGCATCGGATGCTATGCTGAAAATCTGGTGCCTCTACCTCAAAAAACAGCCCCCCCCCCAGAGTACCAGATACCCGCTGATCAATTCTCCATTATTCCCTTTGGGAATCGGTTTCCATAGGGAATAATGAATGCCCAGCAGTCAGTTTCCTCCCCAGTCTGGTAAGTCACATGCTCTCTCTCGCTAGGGAGGCAGTCTTGCCTGGCTGGTTGCGATGCCTTGCTGGCCTTTTTTTCCACCGCATAATGTGCTTTTAAAATTATTTACCCAGACCTTGCGTATTTGAGGTGTGCGTGCCGTGCACACGAAAGCTCATACCTTGAATAGCACTTTGCTGGTCTTAAAGGAGCCGCTGGACTCTCTGACTTTACCCAGACCTTGCAAGCGTTAAGAAAGTGGACGGCTTCCTTCTCACTCAGGAAGAAAGCAAAGAGTGCAGGCAGGCGCGGGCTTCCTCATGCCGGTTTTAGCTTTTCTTCGGGGTCGAGTTGGAAAACGGCCTGTAATTGGCAGCCTCAGACGGGGGTGGGGCTTGCATGGGGTTGTTGTTTCTCTGTTTTACCTTTCCTCCCTTTGACTTTTCTGATCGCTCCTTCCCAGCTACAGCCGCTCCTCGGAAGGAAGGGCAATTGGTATTTATTGTAAAAAAAAATCTCGCAAGTCCCTCCCAGAAGGCAGGATCAAAGGGGGGGGGGAGAGGAGACCCTCTGCCGCTCTCCTCAGGCACTGGCAGCCTGTAGCTCGGGCCGCAGCCGCGGTGATGGGCCTGGGCCAGCAGCGCTTGTGGTGGCGGCGCTGCGCTGGTGTTGCTGCGGCGGCGGCCCGGCACTGTGAGGGGGAAGCATCGTCCCCCCCTCCCGCTTCCGAATATTTGCAGACCGGGGGAGGAGGCTCAAAATCCAGTGTTCTCCCGCCAGGGCGGGAGATTTGGGACGCCTAGTCCGGTAGTCCATTACGTTCTTGTGTTTCCATGATGGGATGTCATTAGAGCTGTCATTTGATTTAAAGAAACTGTTGTCAATTAATTGTATGAGATTAAATCTGCATAGATTTGCATTTGAGCAAAAAAGAATGATTCTGAAATTTTTGGTTAGGCATGTGCATTTCACAATAGGCACCATCTTGGAAGAAGTGTTCTTTCCTTTTCATGAAGGAATGATGCTTCTGGAACAGCATTTAACACCTGTTGTTTATATATGTGCATTAACAATAATTTGCAGTTTTAATTATTTTTTGTTAAGTGCTGATCAGGAGAATTGTAATTGGCTTTATATAGCAGACTAAGGTATCCTTTGTGGTGGCCTAGGCATGCTGATCCACCTTTTGCGGAAAACACTGGACTTCAGCCGCTGTTACTAACACTTTCAGGGAAAAGAATACTGCATATGCTGTCAGGTGTCTGCTTCCATGAGGCTGGTTGATCCTACTGGGACCTAATCTGCAGAACTGAGAGATATCTAGCCAGTGTGGTCTAGTAGTTAGCATCAGACTAACTACTTCTCCTTCTCCTCTGAGGACATGAGGACATCTTGGGGAGTGATTTCCACCCCCCATTCAGGAAGGCAGGCACAAAGTCCTTCCACTTCCTGTCTCCTTTGTGGAAGTTGTCCATCTCCTCAGTTCTGGCAACTCCAAAAGCAATTATCAATAATCTAAACTAAGAACAGATAAAAACTCTAGAACTAACCAGAGAGGAGAAATGATCAAGGGAGAATAACAATAAAACAGGAAGTGACTCTGCTGACAGAAGAATGAAGAATGATGATTTCAAGAGGGATCTGGGAGATCCAGGCTTGAATCCCCACTTTGCCATGCCATCTGGCTGTGTGATCTTGGCCCAGTCATACACTAACCTACCTCACAGGGTAGATGTGAGGATAAAGTGGAGGAGAATAAGGTAAGCTACTTTGGGTCCGTATTGAGGAGAAAGGTGGACTTTCCATTCTGGCTCTCAGTGTGTTCTCCATTAAGGATCCTGGCTTAGACTTGCCTGTAACCAACCTATTTTATTTTCACTTCAACAGATCTGGGAAGGGCTATCAAACAGAATGGGGTCATGTATTCTGTCTACTCTATAATACCTGTGCTGGCTACTGCTGCTGCTTTACCACTTGCTATACTAAAGAGCAAAACAACATGTTTTGAGCTGATAAACTCTTATTCATTAGAGGAAACCTTTTCTATTTAAAAAGGTCTGTAAAACTCAGCATTTATTTTTTTTTTTAAATGAGCTATTCTTTCAGTGGAAAAATCTGTTCAAGCTTTGGAAATTTGTGGCATACCAAGCCAAGCTCATCCCACCTAGGGAGCCCAACAGGGGCATGATAAACCACCTAGTTTTTGGCTGAACAGATGGTTTATTGAACACCTGGCAAGCTGCAGGCCTTAGTGGGTGAATTGCATTGATCATGGATCCACAATTCACACAAGGCTGCTGTAGCTCCAAAATACGTTCTGCTTCCTTTCTATTCAAAACGCCTCCTTTTGCATCTATTACTGGCTAGCTCCTTTCTGATCTTCGCCCTCAATTTTAGAACCTCAGAAACGAGCCCTCATAGGAGTTGTGGTGAAGATGAGCAAGAAACAGAAATGTTGGCTACGTGCTTTGGACCTTGACAAAAAGCTGGGGTATGGATTGAAATGTAGTTCCAATATGCAATACTTGTCCAAGTGTGGTTCCACCACACCGCAAGAGTGACCTAGATAAAAGGCCTGCATGTCTCATTAGCAGTCCCCTGAGCCAACCAGTCTCTGTCACCAACTGCCCTCCCTCCATTTTCTATCCATCGCATCTAGATGTCAGTTACTTTTTTTTTTGCAAGTAGTTAAAGATTATCAGGAAACAAGCTTGAATTAATTAGAAGCAACGGGATCTGATTTACTTGTCTATAATGGAGAGACAGGTAATTGGATGAAGACCTTAATCAGTGGCTCTGTACACTCAAGAAAGGAAATGTCAAAATCCTTGTATCTGCTTAGGTGGGAGATCAGAGTCCAAGATTCATTTCTCAAACTCCTGCAGTTGTGGCACCTCAGAGAGTCCTTTTGTATGATTGATCGAAAGTTCTCCATTTGCATGCCAAATCCATTCTCACTAACCATCAGGCCCTATATTATGTGGAACAGGCTTCCACATTTTGCAGAAGAAATCCTCATCTCCCCACACTTGCGGCTCTAGCAAAGTAGTTTTCATTATTCCTGGAAAGCAATAGCCTGCTAATCCCTTTTCCTTAGAAGCTGCACAGCTCCAAGCTGAATATTGCTTTTGAAAAAAACCCATTTTGGTTTGTTTACCCGAGTCTTTTATTGCTTTACTCACAGTAAACCTGCTTTCCTTCACTCATCTAGGTGCCAAAGTAGTTAGGTATTTGTCAGATGATTCCAATCTGAGCTGACATAATTTTTTTTTACCCCCTTTCATCTGTCAAGGACAAACAGGGAACATCATTAACTGGCCAAAAGTTGTGTACCAGGCATCTCTTCACATTCTCAGCTGAGGTGAGGATGTGAGTTTCCTCTCCAGTTCTTGAACCTGATCATTAGCAGAGCATAATCCTGTTGCCTGCTTCTGCTATGTACCCCTGTCTTCGTTGACATTGTTGTATCTCAGTGAATCTTGTATGCTGAACTTCAATCTTCCATGCTGTTATATAATTCAGTAGGATCTTGTACTGTGTCTAAAGCTGGCTGTTCCTGTACAGGTTATAATAATAAATGTTGCCATGTTTCTGTTCTAGGAACTCTCCTTGTTTTATCCTTTAATTACATAGAATGGAGTCTTTCCCAGCCATTTTCCTTTTGTTACAGGCTAAATTCAAATATATATGTTGAAAGCAGAAGTTTCAGATAGCTACCCTGATCCACAGAAAGGGAACATCCACATTAAGCCTCTGAATACCAGTACTGATAGGCAACATTAGATAGGAGGCCTCTCTGCCCAGTTTTATTGATACTCGGTTTTATTGGAAAGCCAGTTTGGTGTAGTGGTTAAGTGTGTGGACTCTTATCTGGGAGAACCGGGTTTGATTCCCCACTCCTCCACTTGCACCTGCTGGCATGGCCTTGGGTCAGCCATAGCTCTGGCAGAGGTTGTCCTTGAAAGGGCAGCTGCTGTGAGAGCCCTCTCAGCCCCACCCACCTCACAGGGTGTCTGTTGTGGGGGAGGAAGGGAAAGGAGATTGTGAGCCGCTCTGAGACTCTTCGGAGTGGAGGGCGGGATATAAATCCAATATCTTCATCTACCTCACAGGGTGTCTGTTGTGGGGGAGGAAGGGAAAGGAGATTGTGAGCCGCTCTGAGACTCTTCGGAGTGGAGGGCGGGATATAAATCCAATATCTTCATCTACCTCACAGGGTGTCTGTTGTGGGGGAGGAAGGGAAAGGAGATTGTGAGCCGCTCTGAGACTCTTCGGAGTGGAGGGCGGGATATAAATCCAATATCTTCATCTACCTCACAGGGTGTCTGTTGTGGGGGAGGAAGGGAAAGGAGATTGTGAGCCGCTCTGAGACTCTTCGGAGTGGAGGGCGGGATATAAATCCAATATCTTCATCTACCTCACAGGGTGTCTGTTGTGGGGGAGGAAGGGAAAGGAGATTGTGAGCCGCTCTGAGACTCTTCGGAGTGGAGGGCGGGATATAAATCCAATATCTTCATCTACCTCACAGGGTGTCTGTTGTGGGGGAGGAAGGGAAAGGAGATTGTGAGCCGCTCTGAGACTCTTCGGAGTGGAGGGCGGGATATAAATCCAATATCTTCATCTACCTCACAGGGTGTCTGTTGTGGGGGAGGAAGGGAAAGGAGATTGTGAGCCGCTCTGAGACTCTTCGGAGTGGAGGGCGGGATATAAATCCAATATCTTCATCTACCTCACAGGGTGTCTGTTGTGGGGGAGGAAGGGAAAGGAGATTGTGAGCCGCTCTGAGACTCTTCGGAGTGGAGGGCGGGATATAAATCCAATATCTTCATCTACCTCACAGGGTGTCTGTTGTGGGGGAGGAAGGGAAAGGAGATTGTGAGCCGCTCTGAGACTCTTCGGAGTGGAGGGTGGGATATAAATCCAATATCTTCTTCATCTTCAATATCTTCTACTCCAGGACAACTGATTGGCCACTGTGTGAAACAAGATACTGAATGGACCAGTGTTCTGATCCAGGAGGGTATTTCTTTTAAAGTGATTTGAAATCTCCTCTTAATTCTCCTCACAGCAGCCTTTTTGTTCCCGTGTAACATATGGAGAAACTGTTTTTCCCGTGTACCCATGGGGAGACCTTGCCCGATGTCAGAATTATGACACGATAAGATCCTTAATTTTAGCCATGATGTGAATTGGAGTCTATAGAGCACCTGTTTTGTGAGTAGTAGGGGCAGTCCCTGCCAGTTCAAGCGAAAAAAGGCCTCAGCAGGGTTGAGAGCAATGTTCCCTCTAAGGTGAGTTAGTGTGAGCTAGCTCACAGTTTTTTAGCCTCCGGCACATTTTTGTCTTAGCTCAGAAAAAACGGCCCCAGAGCAAACAAATCTATGTAGTAGCTCACAACTTTAATGTCAATAGCACACAAAGTAGAATTTTTGCTCACGAGACTCCACAGTTTAGAGGGAGTACTGGTTGAGAGAGACATCTTCCTGGGATTATGGGGAACCACTCATTGGACTAGACATTACTGTTTTTAAAGATCTCACTCTGTATAAATCTAAAGAAGGAAGCTGCAAGAAAGTGACTCAAGGTGGCCTTCCTGGACTAGTAGGCCAGTGTGGGTCTAACACTTTCTTACACAGTTTAAAAGCTAGAATGCTAACCCTGGTTCTTTTGTGGGTCAGGTATTACTCTTTAACCCCTGTGAAAGCTTCCTGTTCGGGCAACTAAGAGGCTGAACAAAGCAATTCTTTTAGTGTCAAAAGGGGCCTTTGCTACTGCTGACCACTCAGGAGAAAGACTGCATAGTCCTGTTCAACAACTTAAATTTTTTTTGTTTAATTTTCAAATGTGGAGGTTCAAACACTAAGGTGGGCTTTTTTCTTCCTTCAAAATGTCACGCTTTGATCCTATTTGAAAATTTGTCTCACCCTAGTGTTTATACCAGCGGGCATTGCTGTTTCTTTTTTGAAAAATCTTTCCCTTCCCATCCAATAATGAATATGAGCATCTGTGTCAAAAAGAGAGGGAGGGGGACCAGAAATAGTGGAGCACATTTATACCTTCATTAGGGTTTTAAAAACGCTTTCTCTCTGTAAGACTTCGCTATGCCTCCAGCTCTACTCTCTTTTTTAATTTTAAATTCTGCATATAATGTTCCCTTTTTCTGCTCAGGAAAGAGAAACACTCTGCTAGATTTAAATCATTTTAAGAGGCAGCGCATAGCAAAGAATTAAAGGTAAGCAGAAATGGTTCTTCCCCACCACCAGGGTAATTTATATTTTTCTATCAGAATAACCCATTCTCTAAAAATCTAATAATTCTCCACTGTGCACCCTTGCTGTTTAAATGAATTTCCAACTGATTAAGAAGCATCAGAACTAATCGTATGTATGACATTAACTTTAAATGTGGGGGGCTATTCTTTACTTTGTAATAATCAACAGCATCAGTATTCAACTTATCCCATTTTTATGAGCCCCATTGTGGCCTGTTAAAATAACTATCTTTTTTACCACTTAATTTAACCAAGTAATCCCTTTAGTTCCTGATAATGCATCCTATGCAAGGTCTTGACAGTTGTATCTTATGCAGTTTCCCTGTCTTGACGTCAGACTAGGTGAGAGGATGGAAGATGCATGAATGACTTTCCAGTGCATTTTTTTAAAATGCTGAATAACAGCTGTGGCGCCCTGATTCAGACCAAGACTGTGGTGAACATTCTATTTCTGTTTCTCTCTATTTCTGGAGAGCCAGTTTGGTGTAGTGGTTAAGTGTGCGGACTCTTATCTGGGAGAACCGGGTTTGATTCCCCACTCCTCCACTTGCACCTGCTGGAATGGCCTTGGGTCAGCCATAGCTCTGGCAGAGGTTGTACTTGAAAGCGCAACTGCTGTGGGAGCCCTCTCCAGCCCCACCCACCTCACAGGGTGTCTGTTGTGGGGGAGGAAGGTAAAGGAGATTGTGAGCCGCTCTGAGACTCTGGAGGGCGGGATATAAATCCAATATCTTCATCTACCTCACAGGGTGTCTGTTGTGGGGGAGGAAGGTAAAGGAGATTGTGAGCCGCTCTGAGACTCTTCGGAGTGGAGGGCGGGATATAAATCCAATATCTTCTTCTTCTTCTATTTCCCACCTTCATAACACTCCCCACCCCCCCGTCCCTTTGCTATTGAGGGATGTGATTTGTGTATCTCTCCAGTGGGACAAGCAGCCATTCTCCAAGGCATTTTAAAGGGAAGGGGAAGGAGTTTAACTTTCGATATCAGGGGTGTTGCCAGAAAATGTTGGCGCTGGGAAATCCTGTGGGGCAGGGGAACAGTGGGGAGGGGAGAGAGAAATAAGAGTTGAAAGCTGCCAACAGAATGGCTTCCCGTCGCTAGAAGAGGGAGAGGACTCAGCTTCAAGAGGGCGGAAGGCTGCCCTCTGCTCCTCTGTTCCCCCATGACTCATGTAGACAAGGAAACCAGTAGATAAGGAAGACGATTCGGCTCCCCCTTTTAAATGCTGCTCAAGTTGGGATTGAGCTGTGAGCCTGCCTGCAGCAGAGGAAGAGGACTCAGCTTGGCAGTGACCTCACTGTCCTTGCACCAGCCAGCCATGTGACCCAGGCAGCTCAGCAGACACCAAGGGGTTGGTTCCCTCACAGCTTCCTGGCTTTCAGGAAAGGGCAAGCCCCTATCCCCAGAATTAGAGAGCCAATTGGTTGACAGATTAGCATCATACTTCCCTATTTTAACTCCTTCCTTGCTTCAAATCCACGTTTCCCCATCTCTAGCAGGTGAAGAATCCCTGCCCATGTTAGTAAGTATCTGTGCTGTTGATCTGCAACTGGGAAGTCAGTGGAGTTCCTAGCTAGGCAAGCAACTGATGCCTGGTATAGGTTGAGTTTACTTCCCCCCCTCCAATAAAGACATAAATGCAAATGTCATTATTTGTTGCTGTTCTGCCATATTGGCTATTGCTTCTGTTCCCTGAAAGTAGTCAAATGAGGTGAGCTGCTCGGCTTATTTTAAGTCAGGTGGTGTTTAATCCTTCTCCAGGACAGTTCCTTTTGCATGTCACTCAAAATGTATAGACCCTATCAGACATTTGTTTAAGAAGTCCTGACCTGGATAGCCCAGGCAAACCCAATCTTGAAAGCTAAGCAGGTTCGACTCTGGCAAGCACTTGAATGGGGGATCTCCTTGAAATACCAGCAGGAGGACGGGGCAGGCTTTATTCGGCCACTTCTCTGAACATCCTCCAGCCCCCCAGTAGGAGTCCATCACCAGAAGTTCCAGGCACACACACTATATAAAATACAAAAAAACCCAACAACCACATTTGTTTAAGAATATAACTGTGTGAATAGGGGTGCTACTTCCTAATGAGTTACAAGAGAAGTAACTCTTCTGCCACGCCTATAGGCAGGGAACTTGTTGAGGACAGCTGCATAAGGGGTATGCAGTAGGCAATGTGAGTAACCATTGCTGGGTGTCAGAACTTGTAACTTTCCTGTATGCTGAACTTAGTGCTGTTAGCCTAACTAACTCCATGTTGGAGATGTTTACTAACCAAGTGCTTCTGCCTTTGTGCCTACTAACCAAATGCCTTTGCATTTCAAACAAACTCAAACCACCGAAGGGTGACTGATAGGCTCTGGGAAGCATCTGCAGGTGTCCTTTGAAGCCGGCTTGCCAGAGCAAAGCAGCAGGGTTCCTTCCTCCGCCTTGGAGATAAGGAGCCTGGGAACAGACAACTGTCTCCCTAAGTGTGAGAAAGGGTTTTATTGTTTCTGTTACCCCTGTATAAAGAATGTACCGATAACCGCCCCGGTTATCAGAGTCAATTTGCTTCCTTGCTGAATGTAGTTCTCAATAAACGCCTTGACTTTTGAAACAAAGTAATGCGTCTCATCTGAAGTTCTCCAGTTCTGACACTGGGGAAAGTGGCTTCATTTTTTAATGTCACATCAGTACCATTCTTGGCTGTATTACCAGAAACATCATGACTTAAGATTTGAGTATGAACAATATTGCTTGATATAGGGCAGTTCCTTTAATTGAATTCAGTTTTGGATACCATCACATTTCAGTGCAAACAGAGAATGCTTTTTTAATTATTTATTTTTAAAAAGCAAAGATGACCGGACCTGCTGCATTTAGCAAGCAAAAGGATAGCTTTTTAATGGGATGTGTTGAGTTCTTTCCGGACTAGATATTCATCCTGTTTTCCAACAGCTTTTATACAGAATGGGGTAAAGTCACTTGGATTATGGGGAAATAGAATTAAGGAAGGTAGAATTAGGGTTTGTAGAATCTTTCGGGATCAAGTGCCGTGTTCTACTGGAGAAAGTTTTCCTTCCAGACGTTTCGTTCTCAGCTGCGGAGAACATCCTCAGTGGCATTGCAGCCGGAGCAGGCGCTCAGACCTTCTTGGCTGTTGTGCATTGAGTGGGGCCAGGGCTGCTGGAGAGCTGCTATTTGTAGGCTGGAGGGGGTGTGATGAAAGGGCAATTGGTTTGTGGATGTGCCCATTGTTTGGTGGGGCTTCCTGGAAGGGTAGTGATACGGAAACTGGCTGTTGAATGTGACCATTGTTCTGTGTTAATTGCTGGGAAGGTTGGAAGGGGTTTGAAGATAAGGAAGATGGTTGTTGACTGTGCTGATTGTTCTGTGGAATTTGCTGGTTGTTCTGAGACTTTCTGCAATTTATAGTCTGTAGGGTGTTTTGCAGAGCTGGGTACCAAGATTGGTGGATGAAAATGCCTTCTTCCTTTCTGTTAAAATTGTGCTGGTGTTTGTAAATCAAGGTAGAATTGTTTTGTTTTGTTTTCAACTTATAACGCAATGGATCAGGCTGCCAACAGAGGTTTCAGAAGCTCTTAACTTGGGTGATTTTAAGGGAAATCTGTTTAGAGTTATAGATTCTTCTCTGCGACTGGAAAGCTGAACGAGATATTCAGTACTAAGATCACATCATTGACAGAGAAGGTGTCTGTATATACCTCCTCCTGCCATGGAGAGAAATACCTTAATCAGATAATGTATGCTGTATGATACTGTATTAAATGGTAGTTGTGTCTGCTCCACTTCATCCCTCCAACCGCCCTCATTTATATATTAGGAAGATGACGGTACCCCAATTTGTGGGGCAGTCCTGGACAACAAGACCATTATGCAGCTATTCACACCTTACATGCTCTTCCTCATATATAATTAGCCTTCACATATAAAGTGATTCTCAATTCTCAGTTATAAATCTGAGAGAAGCCATCATTCTGATTTGGGTTCATATCTCATCACCTTTCCTGGGTTAGGTGCTTGTGGCATTTCCAGCCTTTGGAACCTCATGGAAGAAAGATGTGGTCCCTGAGAAAGATATTGTCACCATGACCAAATCCCTCTGAATATTATTCACTGTGGGGGTGGTGGGAGATTGTCTGGAGTTGGCAATCTGCTTGCTTCCTCTTCTTGTCATAACACATCTTCCGCTGCTTTTGGAAACAAGCCTTCAGAGTTGGAGGATTTGCCCCTTCCTTTTTGATGCTGAAAACAGAAGTCTGTGTTCAGCTCAGAGGAATTAGCAGCCTCTGCTCATTAACAACTAGCTAAGGAGCTTGAAGTCCACGGATAATTGTTTTAGATAGGATGCGAGTGCTCATTTGGATGGGCATCACATAGAACTGTATGGATCCTTGGGGATATGTGTGGCAAAGAAACAAATTGTGCTACCTGCTTGCCAGCATGCAGTTCATTTTGCAATCTGAAATAAAGGCAGCCTTGAGGGCCACTGACCAATAAAGACTTCTAGTGTTCCTTGTTTCAGTTTGTGCATTTTGAATTTGTGCAAATATTTCTTACCACAAATCCTTGTATGTATTTGTGGATGCATCCATCATTGTGATGGGCCTGATAGATATAGAAGAATGGCTTTTGGTTTTCCCTTGAGAGGAAGGCACTTTGCATATAAACACCCTGCACCTTCTTCCAGGATCTTGCTCATCGGGAGGGGGGGGGGTAGTAGAACACAACAGCATTCAATGCCCTTCTCTCCACTGGAGTGAATGGAAATCATTTTCTTATGTGATAGAAAATAAAGAGGAATATCATTGGCATGGAGAGTGGGCTAAAATCTGTCCTCTTGGGATGTCAGCCATTTGAAACCAAGACTGCTCTTGTTTTTGTGCCCCCACTCCTGGGCTTTATTTCATAGTTTCATTAAAGTGGTGGGATTTTCTGTTGACTGTACACTTATATTGAGGAAAGTAAAGAAGTGTTGATAGGAGAGACTCCTTTGAGGGAGGGGCTAAACTCACTTTTGGCTCTTGCTGACCCCAACCATTGAGAAACAAGGATGCTGATATCTGTGTAAACTTCTCCTAGGTTTAGATTCTTGGTTACATCAAAGTGTGACAATATTTGGGATTAGTTAGATTTGTAAATGGACAACATGAGGACGAGCATATTGTGTGTACTGCGCATGATGTTAGAAATGGTACTTAAATGGGTGCCAGAAATTCTGAATGAGCATTTTTGGTGACTTATCCCTGCCTGGCTAAAGAAAGAGAAAAGGTGCATGAGTCAGGAAAATATCACTTTCTAAGATGTGGTCCTGCAACAGCATTCAGGTCCACAACCCCAAAGTCATGGCGATTGGCAAGAACTGCTAGTAAAATTGACGACGATTGTGCTGTGTGTAGGCTGGTTCTCGCTGCACAATACTGGTAGAGTTGTGATTAATTAGCTTTGCCTGAGAATTCAGAGGGATGAGCTGTTGTTGACGAGGCAAAACAAATTGAGACGTCTTACTGCCAGCTGTCTGGACAGATCTTGTTAATGCTGTCTTTTCAAGATTTCTTCTTGGTGAAATGAGGAGCATCTTTCCAAAAGCCTCCAATCGGCTCTTTCAAAAGTTCTGCTGGCTTGAAAGTCTGTAAAACTGGGAAAAAAATGGCTTGCAAGTGATGTATGGCAGCAATGCCAGATTAACCATTAAGCTAAGTACACCAAGCAGTAGGACTCCAGCTCCACCAGCAGCACCCGCTTGCCAATTCTGGATAAACCAGATTTCACAATAACGGAAAGAGTACACAGCATGAGTTGATATGCATCCATTTTACTTAATTTCATTAATACTCTCACATTTATTTCAGCCTCAAAGTTATTCCCCAAAGGCTATTAAAATTTCTAAAACATTTTTCGAACCGGTGCCATTTCACACTCTACGTATTTTCCTCCAGTAAGAGGATCAGATCACAATGTAATTCTAGACAGAGTTACACCCTTTACGTCCATTAAAGTTGATGAGGGTTAGAAGGGTATAGTTCTGCTTAGGGCTGCACTTTGAATTACCTTGTGTTGTTACACCCCAGAATACAAGTGGGTTTTTAAAAAAAAAAATGTTTGGAATTTAACTATAAAGGTGAAGTTATGGCCACTGAGATCCCTGTTGAAGGACAGGAGAAAAACAGATCATAGGGCTGCCCAGTCTGTTAAGGGAACTCTAAATATCCCATAGCCTCCTGAAAATTTTCACTTTTAAATCTTGTCTTTCCAGCATATTAATAACCAAGTTGGCTTAGGCAAAAATTGTGTAATAAAGCCAAGTTAAAAGTATAAAAGAATTCACTACATACCAAAAAAAGCAGTAAGCCAAAATCAGCAACCAAAAGCCGCATACTTAAAAACAAAAAAAGCCCAAAGCCCAAATAGACCTGCCCTTTCTTGCCACCTGAGTGCAGGGTCACTGCAGATGACTTCAGCAGAAAAGCTGGTTTATATGAAGGAGGATTTTGAGGAAAAAATACATCGGGGTATCTGAACCTCCTAATATGAAAAATGGTATTAAAGACAGAGCAGGTGGAGCAACCGGAATAGTCCATTTTATCCTGGGCTCAACAGAACTTGGGAACTAAGCAGGGTTGGCCTCAATTAGTGCTTGGGTAGGAGACCACCAAGAAAGGCCAGGGTTGTTATGCAATGGAAAACCACCTCCGCTCATCATTTGCCTAAAAAGCCCCTTGGCTGAGGTCACCATGAACTGGTTGTGACTCAAAGGCACATTCTTCTATTACAGATTTAGAAACAGTTTGTGTATAGTTTTCTTACATTTCTTGATAAAACTTCAGATTTAAAACGATCTCCGTTGTCAAATATGGCTCCCCACAATTTTATTCATTTGCTTGTTTGTTTTATAAACATATCTATCTCATCTACAATCCAGATTCAAAGGCAGCAAGTAATGCAATTCCAAGTTGCAAGGATATAAAATGCAACAGCCCGATTAACAAAGTTGAACGATGCTTAAAACTCATCATTTATGAATGCACTAATTTCAAATTAGAAAGCGCACGTCGTTTTAAAACAATTAAAGCCACACAATTAAAACGTTTGGTCACACGCATACCTACCCTCACACAATCCTGTCATTTCGAATGCGACTATTATACTTGCACCTGTAGTCTACTTTGCATTAGCAGAGGGCGATCCATAGTTATGGGCAGCCACCAAACAAGTCTCTCAGTACATCTTTGGCAGAAGCATTTGATGTAGTGTGAGGAGGGTGCTGTATCCTTCAGAGGGTACTAGTCAGATTTTAGTTGCCATGGTGATGCATAGACAGAGTTATCCATGTTTTGGTTTGTTTCTGGGGTTTTTTTTGTTTTAATACTGGAGCATTTATGAAGTGAGGTGCAGGGGCAAGGAATAAGTACTAATAGTTATACAAGAGAGGCAGAAGGCTGCCAAGGTACATATTGTTGTTACTGGCTATGGCAAAGCAGCTATGCTCCTTTGCTAGTAATTTCTGATTAGATCAATAGGACTAGCAACCTCAATGTTAAATGAAAATGAAATGCAAGATTTCCAAAATCTTTGCAGCAGCTTCTCCATGGAAGAACGTAGGCACATTGCACCATCCTCAGCATACTGCCTCTGACTCTTTACACTGATGTAAGAAAACTGTGAGATGTACATGCTGATTGAGGTGACCGTGTGTCTGACTTAAGGTCATACTTGTGTGTGTTTGATTTCTGCATATAGATTACACAAAGCCACTCTGAGTCAGAATTCTGTCTGCATTGCTCAGGGTGAGTCAGTACAGCACTTCGTTGTTATAGTAAATTTGGGGGGAGGGGGGTGTTTTCAAACAGAGCCATGAAATGTTGGCTTCCCCCCTCCCCCAAACAACAAATTCAATCTAGCGACTCCATCCTCAAAGTGCAGAAACAAGAGAGACATAGCTCTTTTGTCTTTATGGTTGAGGGTAGGGGGCTGGAGAAGCAGAGGTCTGGTGGCAGCCTGGCAGTATAAAGCAATCAAAATTAACAAATGGGTATATCTCCCTCCATCCCAAGCTCCGCCATTTTTTGAGCCTATCACACACAAATGAGATGTAGCATATTTGGCGGTGGGAAGGCATAATGTTTTTAGGGCTATCGCAGATTTGTGTGTGTTTCTTAATTTTTCTGTTATAAGGATATAAGAGCCTTACTCTTGTCAGGCGAAAGATTCATCCAGTCCAGCATAATTCACCCAGGATAGTTACAAGCATGGTACAAAGGCCGCAGTTGTGCCTCTGAAGATTGTTCTCAGCAACCAATATTCAGACATCTGTGCCCTCTGAACGTCAGCTCTCATGTAGCTATAATAAATAATGGCTGTGGATAGACCTGTCCTCTCTGAATTTGTGTAATCTGTTTTGACAGCAATCTAAACTAGTCACCATCACGGTTTCTGGTGGTAGTGAATACTATAGGGTAACTACTCATTATATGAAGAAGTGCTTCCTTGTTTAAATACAGGTTTCTCACAGTTTACGTTTGACAAAAGGCCAGAAATGTAATTAATTTCATAATGAGCAAAGAAGACTTTCTCTCTTCATTGTCGCATCCCTTTTATCTGTTTTATTTCCCCTATAGTTAAAAATCCCCAAGAGTTTTAGCCTGAAGGTCACACATGAAGCTGCCTTATACTGAATCAGACCCTCGGTCCAGCAAGTTCGGTATTGTCAGCTCAGACTGGCAGCAGCTTTCCAAAGCCTCAGGTAGAGATCTTCCACATCACCTTCTACCAGATCCTTTTAGCTGGAGATGGTGGGATTGAACCTGAGACATTCTGCAAGCCACGTAAATATTCCACAACTGAGCAATACCCTCTCCTCTAAGATTTGCATTGTTAATAGGCTACAATTAGTTATTGGGCCAATAGTCAGGTCATGAAGTCCCTGACCCTAGTACTCGGCGCCAGCTCTAGGGCATGTGGCGCCCCAGGCAGGCTCCCTGTCCACCGCCCCCTTGGTGCTACCCCACTGCCCCCGGCTGCTGCCACCGCCGCTGCCCCCCCACCAGAGCTTGCTGTGCCGCAGCTGGGCCCTACTGGCTTTGATGCAAGCGGCATGCCATCTAATCCTTTGAAGCGCATGCAGGAGAAGGCTTCCCTTCCCTCCTTCCTGGCACCGGAAGTGAGGGGGAGTGAAGCCTTCTCCGCACGTGCTTCAAAGGATTATATGCCACGGCAGCCACATCGAAGCTGGTAGGGCCCAGCCGCGGCGTGCTCCTCTGATCGTGCCAAGGGGGGTGGCGGGTGAAGCGCAAGGGAAGGGAGGGGGTGGGCAGTGGTGGTGACGGCAGGGGAGGCAGGCAGACAAACTAGGCGGTTGTCGTGGCACCAGGAGGGGTGGAGCCCACTTCGTAGCCTACCTCCCCCTGGCACCCTAAGCAACCATCTAGTTTGCCTAGTGGGCGAGCCAGCCCTGCAAGTACTGTTTCACATAATTCCCCCTGTACTTTGACTACTCTTTCCACATTTAGTACAGTCTTCCACAAATAAGATCACATAATTCTACATGTTTAGTCAGATACCACTTAGCAAATGAGCAGAGGCTTAAGCTTATATGTATGCAATACTGACATCATACATCTGGTTAGGATTATACATCATACAGTGGTTAGGATTACTAAGAAGGCAGCACAATTAAATATACAGACTTAAGATACTGTTACACAATGTTAAACACTGGTGGAAAATTTCAGGGGGGATGTGGAGAAGAAAAATTATTTAATATTGGTAACCACGGGGGATCTCATTAACTTGTGACGATCGCGTTTTCTTTTCTGTCTTTGCATTGCTATGCGAAATGTAAGATTTCCTGAATTTTATCATCATCAAGATATAACTAGTTTGACAGAATATCTGTGTTGTGGTTTGTCCCTTTAAAAAATAAAAACTGTCCCCAGTAATTTTAATTTCTGTGCCCTACTTTAAATAATTTAATGTTGGTGGTATTCTTTCTCGTTAAGAGTAGAACTTGACTGTGCAACTGAACAACGACTCTTTCTTATGGATACACTAAGTGGTTCTAGACCAAGAGCAGATAAGGACAATGGGAAGCGGAAATTCCCAACAATCACTTTTCAATAAGTATCTTCTCATACACTCCACTTTAGTCAATCAACTTCTTAAAAAGTCTCTCCACTGGTTCCACATTTCCCAAGTCTCAGGTTTTAAGGATCTGATTTGGTGCACGTTGGTGGTTTCAGATGCGACTCAGTACTGATTGTCTCATTAAGTAGGCTGTCTGTGATTGTCTCATTAAGTAGGCTGTCTACTAGTTATTTCTTTTCCAGACTGGTTACAGATGGGGCAGCTAAACTGAGTTAGGGTTGCCAGCCTCCAGGTGGGGCCTGGAGATCTCCTGCTTTTACAACCCATCTCCAGCTGGCAGAGATCAGCTCCCCTGGAGAAAATGGCTGCTTTGAAGGGTGGACTCTGTAGCATTGTACCATGCTGAAGCCCCTCCTCCCCAAACCTCACCCTCTCCTGGATCCACCCCCAAAGTTTCCAGGTATTTTCCAACACAGACCTGCCAACCCTGAACCTGGATTGAGGCTGTGGCTATGCAGGGAGAGAGTTAACTCATTCTCCATGCACTACTTCCCCCATGAAAATACCTCCTCCCCAAGTTGCTGTTTCCAACGATAGGGCATTTTACCATGCTTAGGGGGAAGGGAGTGATTTCTGAGGGCAGAAATCTCCTAGAAAGGTGCTGTTCTTAACGCATGGCAGTTTCATGGCCACACTAGGCATAACGATGGTCATGGGCACAATCCATGGATGCTGGCACCATTTTGGAGATGAATAGGGGAAGAGCTGTGGCTCAGGTGGAAAGCATCTGCTTTGCATGCAGAAAGTCCTAAATTCAATCTCCAGTTTATTTATTTATTTTTCGTATTTATATCCCGCCCTCCCCGCTGAAGCAGGCTCAGGGTGGCTGAGTTTAAAAAGGGCCCAACAGTAGGCAATATAAAAGATGTCTACCTGAGACCCTGGAGAGCAGTTTCCAGTCACAGTAGTAGACAATACTGACTTTGATGGACCAATGGTCAGAATCAGTATAAGGCAGCTTCGTATGCACAATTTGGCCATTTGAAAAATGCAACAACGGCCCAGTAGTGCCCATGACATGGGGGGCCAGACAATTTTGTCCCTTTCATGCGTCTTCAAGTGACAAGGCAGCTGTGGGCACTGTTTCAGCACTTGAAAAGGCACATGAGAGGGGGTGAACAAGATCACCTGGCCCTGACGCACCCTTGCAGCATTTTTAAAATGGCAGAATTCACCTCTAAAATGGCGTTGGTGTGTATGGGTGTGACAAGGCCTCATTTTGGGCAGGAGCTCACAGGAGCGGAGCTCTGGAACCTCTGGATTTTACTGTGCTCTTTCTTTCTTAAACACCCCCCCCCCAATATTTGCTTCTGGACTCCATTGTTCCCCCTGTGAGAGCCCTCTCAGCCCCACCCACCTCACAGGGTGTCTGTTGTGGGGGAGAAAGGGAAAGGAAATTGTGAGCCGCTCTGAGACTCTTCGGAGTGGAGGGCAGGATATAAATCCAATATCTTCATCTACCTCACAGGGTGTCTGTTGTGGGGGAGGAAGGTAAAGGAGATTGTGAGCCACTCTGAGACTCTTCGGAGTGGAGGGCGGGGTATAAATCCAATATCTTCATCTACCTCACAGGGTGTCTGTTGTGGGAGAGGAAGGGAAAGGAGATTGTGAGCCGCTCTGAGACTCTTCGGAGTGGAGGGCGGGATATAAATCCAATATCTTCATCTACCTCACAGGGTGTCTGTCGTGGGGGGGGGGGGAGATAAAGGAGATTGTGAGCCGCTCTGAGACTCTTCGGAGTGGAGGGCAGGATATAAATCCAATATCTTCTTATTTTGCTGAACTCTAAGATTTGATGAACTTTCTAATATTTTTCCCCACAAAGAAAGGAAAAATTACCAAGCAAACAGATGGAAATCATCATAATGCCGCTGTGGCCACACAGGAGAAAGTAATCTTTAAAATATGATGAGAGTAAGGTTTCACGATGACGATCAGGGCCTTTTTTGTAGAAAAAGCCCGGAAGGAACTCATTTTCAAATTAGGCCACACCCCCTGACGTCACCATTGTTTAGCATCGGACTTGTTTGTAAAAAAAGCCCAGCAGAAGCTCGTTTGGATGTTAGGCCCCACACTCTGATGCCAAGCCAGCCAGAACTGCATTCCTGTGGGTTCCTGCTCAAAAAAAACCCTGAGGACCATTCTAATTCAAGAAGCATTTAAAGGTAGATACTGAGCTGCTATAAATTAGTACACCTTCCAGTGATGTCAGGGGTGTGTGGCATATGCAAATGAGTTGTACTAATGAGCTCCGGCACCTCTTTTCCTACAAAATGTCCCCTCGCTTCAGACAAAGAATGTTCCCAGAACTGGGGCCCTACCAGAAGTTCTTAATTCTCAGGAAGCGTATGTTGCTGAATCATTGTCTAAACTCTTGGCACACTGGACATTGCTGGGATCCAGCACAAAAATGCCACGTTCTTAGAGCTCTTGCTCAGGCAGAAATGCAAGATGAAGACCACAGGAGTCGCTTGTGCTAAGCCAAGTATTATATCCCCACTTGTGTTTCCTCTTGCACGAAACCTTGTGCAACCAGTGTCTGGGTGATTAAACTTTAGGTGTAGCGCAGCATCTTGAGCAAGCAGAACTGCGCTAAGTTTGTTTGCTTCCTCGTGCCTCACTGGATCAGAGTCTGTGTGTTTCGGGGGATAGTAGGGGGAGAGATTATAAATATAAATTAAATCAATATGCCTGAAGTAGTTTTTCTTTCCTGTTCCTTTTTATAACTCCCCTGCACAGGCCAGACATTGGTTCATTTCCCATTACCTGTCACAAAAGCTAATTCTTGCGCTATTTTGTCTTTTTTGGTTGTACAGACAATACTCCATAGAAAATAAATGGAGTTAAAATGAAACGTCACCCTTCTGTGGATGCAATTGCTAATGCCTTTCAGTGTCTAAAACACTTCAGCATTTAATGCAATGATTTCAACCAAATGTTAGCACTGTGTAGCCATAATAAGATGAAAGGGGGCGATTACAGAGCTTCCGTCTGAGCAATTTCATTTTTTCAGGGGAGGGGAGGATAGATATATTTATTTATTAGCTTTAGTAAAGGTTTTATTTAAATTCACAAAAGACTTCACATGAAAAGGGGACAAAACCACTGAACAGCTCCTGACCTGTTTCTTGGGCAGAGAGGTGGTAAAGGGTATTACACACACAAACGAAAATAAATGCTAAATCTAGCCTTTGACCAAAACTTCCACTTTTAAGAGCGGCAAATGGCTGACTTTTGTTATGTTAGAAAGGGGCTGGAAAACTATAGTCATCAGATAGAGCAGGGGTGGACAAACTTGCTTAACGTAAGAGCCACATAGAATAAACGTCAGATGTTTGAGAGCCACAAGACATGAATGTCAGAGGCAGGAAGGAAGGAAGGAAGGAAGGAAGGAAGGAAGGAAGGAAGGAAGGAAAATAGATGGGAAGAGAGAGGTAGAGGTAGAAAGAAAGCAACTTTAACTTTAAATGCATTTTCCAAGCCACCAATTGGTTTAGCTTGGAGAGCCACACAATATGTGTGAAAGAGCCACATGTGGCTCCTGAGCCACAGTCTGGCCACCCCTGATATAGAGTATTTGCTTGCTTTATGACCTGTTGCACCACCAGGTAATTGGAAATTAAGTAAGGCTGCCGCAGTCTTGCAGGTGAATGTATGAAGCTGCAGTTATTGAGAGTCAGTTCATTGGCTTGCTTCGCTTAGCACTGTCTGCTCCACCTGGCGCCACCTCCCCAGGGTCTCAGACAGAGGAGGGTCTTCTCTGGCAGCTGCTACCTGAGATCTTTTAAACACCAGGGCTTGAACCAAGGGCCTTCTAAATGCAAAATGAACTTTCTGCTTTTCTGACTTGGTTGCAACAAACCTGCACACACTGCTAGCCCAGATGTTTACTTCTCTCTACCCAGGTTGTTTACTTCACATATCCCTCCTTTCTCCCCAGTGGGGACCCAAAGTGGCTTATGTTGTTATCCTTCCCTCCATTTTATCCTCATGACAACAATGTGCGGTAGGTTAGGCGAGAGTGTGTGAGTGGCCCAAGGTCACCCAGCAAGCTTCCATGATAGAGTGGGGGATTCAGACCTGGGTCTTCCAAATCTTACAGTGTAACCACTACACTACACTGGCCTACATATCCCTCTTTTCCGTATACAGGAGCTTCTTTTTAAGAAATGAAACTTGTTCTTTTCCTGTTCATGCTTCCCTTTCCTCTTCCTCTCCTGAACCTGTCCACAGCATCTATTTTTATTGTAAGCTTTTAATTAAAAATTAATGAAAAATATTTATATACCCACCTTTCTCCAAAGCATTTCAGAATCTAAGGTAACAATGGTTTAAAAATTCAATACATCATCAAAATGGCCCACATAAAAATGCATTGGAAAACTCAATCTAAAAATACTTTATGGCTCAAGCCAGCGGAGTGTTTCCTTCTTTCCTCACATTTCCCAGAAGGTCTCTGGAACAACTGTCTTCAGAAAGTAACACCCCAATTTCTTCTGGGAAGCTGTTCTGTAGGCATGGGGAAGCCACAACTGGGCCCAGACAGTTGTGGAATGTAAATTCAGCATCCTTGGCCTTATTCTGCCAGCTGTCCAATCCAAATTCTTGCATAATATTCTGAGCATGCCAAAATGTGTCCCATATGCAGTTATCCCTATGGGAAACTGGCATGTTTCCAGTCGGAAGTTGCAGCTAGTGCAGAATGCTGCGGCCAGGCTGCTACTGGGACTACCTCGGTGGGAACATGTGCGGCCTGGGCTGAAGGAACTGCACTGGCTTCCAATTATATTCCGAGTTCGCTATAAGGTGCTGGTTATCACCTTTAAAGCCCTATATGGCCGAGGCCCTGCCTACCTTAGGGACCGCCTCTCCCCACACGTTCCCCAGAGAGCACTAAGATCTAGTTCTCAAAGCCTTCTAAGGATCCCTGGACCAAAAGAGGCCAAACTAAGAGTAACAAGAGAGCAGGCCTTTTCTGTAATGGCCCCCCACTGGTGGAACCAATTGCCGGAGGAAGTGCGAGCCCTGCGGGACTTTAATCAATTCCGCAGGGCTTGCAAAACCACTCTCTTTCTGCAAGCATATGAGGAACCCTGAAAGCGATATCTCGCCATCGAAATACGTCAACTGAATATAGCACCTTAACTTAATTTTAGCTGTAATTTAATGTAACTGTTTTAACTGTATGTATTAATTGTATTTTAAAATTGTTTTATAAATCATGGTATACCATGTCATGTTAGCCGCCCTGAGCCTGCTCCGGCGGGAAGGGCGGGATATAAATAAAAGTTTATTATTATTATTATTATTATTATTATTATTATTATTATTATTATTATTATTATTATTATTATATTATGTCTTTAATGGTTACTAGTGCATGGCTCGTGACCTTCAAATTCTGGCTATGCTTGCACTATAACTCTGAACCGGGGAGCTATATCTCTCAAATCCTCTCTGAATTTAATTTGTCAAATTGGTCAGCACAAATTGAGAGAAAAAATAAAAGCAATGGGTTTATCCCCAGAACTATTGTCCATGCTGTCGTTCACCACCGCAGTCCAAAAAATTAAAAACAGGTTGCTAGATATTGAGCGCCAAGACCTATACAGTCTGGCTAAGAAAACTTGTTCCCCACTGAGTTTTGAGATCTCTCTTAGTGCTGGGAAAATGGCCTCATATCTGTCCGTCTTGCAGGTGCCACAGCAGCGTAGAGCTTTTTCCCTTGCCAGATGCAACGCCATGCCCTCCGCCATTCTTTACGGCAGATTTAACAAGAGCCTACTCAGTCAGATACTGTCTCTGTAAGCAAAAATGTATGGAGTCAGTTACTCATATTCTTCTTTATTGTAATTTGTATACAGATCTTCGTCACAAGTATTTACATCCTCATTTAGTTAGCGTGGTTTAGGGTTGCCAATCCCCAGGTGGGGGCAGGGGATCTCCCAGTTTGGAGACCCTCCCCCTGCTTCAGGGTTATCAGAAAGCAGGGGGAGGGGAGAGAAGGGAAATGTCTGCTGGGAACTCTTGTTATTCCCTATGGAGATTTATTCCCCTAGAAAATCATGGAGAATTAATCCGCAGGTATTTGGGCCTCCAGAGGGGCTGTTTTTTGAGGTAGAGGCACCAAAGTTTAAGTACAGCATCTAGCGCCTCTCCCCAAAATACCCCTCAAGTTTCAAAACAATTGGACTAGGAGGTCCAATTCTATGAGCCCCCGAAGAAGGTGCACCTATCCTTCATTATTTCTTATGGAAGGAAGGCATTGAAAAGGTGTGCTGTCCCTTTAAATGTGATGGCCGGAACTCCCTTTGGAGTTCAGTTATGCTTGTCACAGCCTCGATCTTGGCTCCACCCCAATGTCTCCTGGCTCCACCCCCAAAGTCTGCTGGCTCCACCCCCAAAGTCCCCAGATATTTCTTGAATTGGACTTGGCAACCCTAGTGTGGTTGATTGTTCTGATGCACTTAAGGTCTATTGTCTTTTGAACGATACTTCGTCTAGTGTCACTGAGAAAATGGCTAAGTTTCTTTATTCTGTTTTAAAGGCACGCCAGAGGATCTCATAGAAATAGTTTATGCTTATACTTTTCCTGATGTATATGTATGCAATCGTTCCATTTTATCTTTCTTTTTTAATCAATTTGCTCTGAGATATATATATATATATCTGTATATTTTATGCCAATAAAGGCTAACTTAACTTAACTAACTTAACTTGTGGAATGTGCAGTAGACTGAGATGGGGAGTACTGATGATAGGACCTGCTGGGGAAAATGAAACTTCTGCACAGGAGTATGTGGTGAGGCATCCCTTTAAGAGCACATGTGTGCCTGCGACTCTAATACTGCTGGTTGCTCTGAGTCCTCAAGGTAGGGAGGGATATCAGTCCAGAGAAATGTGGTGCCATCACAAGCAGATGTGTGTCCACAGCAGAGGCAGCACAGAGGCTACTGCAGTTCCCAGTAGAATAGGCGAAGGAAATAAAATTCTGCTCCAGGAGATGGATCTCTCACTCAGATTTCTCCATAGCCTGATACTCACTCAGAGTTATTAGGCAACCCACACTCTGCATACCCCTAACTACAGTATAGGAGGGATAACAATACTGGCCTGATTTACAGGGTTGTTGTATGGATTCAGTGATCATTGCATGAAGTTCTTGGAATGCTGAAGGTGCTATACAAATGTCCAGTGTTCTTATCAGGCGTCTTTCTCCCTAACTTCACTTGACTTGAGATGGAAAGTTTTCAAGAACCTGAGGAGGTTTCATAGATTGTGAGCCCAGAGAGGATGTGCACCTTATCTGTTTCTGCTTGCATAGAGTGATGACCAAGATGGTATGTGTTGATTCCATGCATTTGCGGGCATTGAAGACAAAGAATAATGCATGATATAAAGCTTTGGCAGACATTATCTCACTGTGTCTTCGGGACAGAATCATAGCAGTAAGCGCAATGAAATAAATAGTTCTCTGTTGTTCCTTTCATTGTCTCTTCAGAAGCGCAAAGGAGGGCAGGGTGTCAATATTGGGCTGGTCACCCACCTAGACTGGCAGAGGCCTTTCCTAGCCCTGCGCCCAAGATCCTTTTAACTGCGGATGGCAGAGGTAGAACCTGGGAGTTTGTACATGCAAAGCCCGTCCGTTTTGTCCCTCCTTTGAACACTAAACATCTAGCCCAGAGTCAACGAAGGCAGTGAAGCAAATCTAAAATTATAGCAAAGTATCTGTCAGGGTTAAAATCCGGCATTTCCTTGCTCTGAGCCCTACACTTAATCACCTGTAAACAACTCTGTAGGGATGCGATTGTCTTGCATCAAAAGCATTTTCCAAGATGTTGCACGGTGGAAGTTTGTTTCAGTCTTGAGCCAGTTTTGCAGTTTGCACAGCTGACTAAGAACATAATCCCAAACTGTACGATTAAAGAGAGATTAAAATCAGTGGATCATGCTATCCCCTAGGAAACATTTCTTGCGCTGACGGTGGGCTCTGACACAGATAATGGAATGGGTGAGGGGGGGATGCCAGATTCAGAGCTGTGAGCTTGCTGGATTGAAAACAAACAAACCCTTGACGTGGGATGAGGTACAAATTTCCACTTCCTGGACATTTCCAACTTTCATTTTCTAAAAAAGAGCACATTTCTGGCCCTCATAGAAAAGTCAGACTTTTCCCTGCAGCCACTGTGGCCGGATCTGCCTGTCCCGCATTGGTCTTGTCAGCCACCAGCAAGCCTGCAGCAGACGTGGACTACTGCACCCTTCTTAAATCTTCATTCGCGAAGTCAAGCCGAGAGAGAGAGAGAGGGCTAATGTTAAAATACATGGGAATGGTTGGAAAACTGAATGGCTGAATTAAATTTCCAGGTTGCCTGTATGATTATTAAGAGGCAGCAAATGGCATTTACGGAGTCAGTTATGCAAAATGGGGAGGGCCGTTAGTCCAGATCTGCTCATTTTGCGTAGTTTATCCAGGTTACCTAATTTTGCCTTTCTTTCTTGATACAAAATTTTGATTGCCTGAGGGTAGGGTTCACCAGTGCAGCACCTGTAAGTGCCATGGATACTTTCCTTAGCACCTGCCAAGCTTTTCAAGAAGTGAACAGGACAACTGTAAGACAGGACTTGTTACTGACTGCCCTCATTCAAATAAAAGGGTTTTTCGCAGTGGAGAATCAGGAGGACTGGCAATCACCTGGGCTTTCCTTAGTCAGTGTTTGGTTCCCTTCCCACCCCCCTCAGGCTTTCCTTCTTCCCAGCAAGTGTGAGGGGAGAGAGTCTCCCATTTGGCAACCATTTTGGGTTCTCCATTCTCCTGTGGCAACCATTTTGGGTTTGGTGCACTCTACCCTCTCTCAAAATTCCAAAGGCGCCTTCAAGTTCAAAAAGTTTGGGGACTTCTGACCTAAGGTGTTGAATTTAAGTCCAGAATACACACAACCCTAGACAAATATACATACTGGCCTTTGTGGCTGTATTAATAACCCATAAAACTAGATACCTGCCTTTTTCTTGCCTTTTTTTGTTTTTGCCTTTAACAAGGCAGCCATGGATCAAAGCAGCTGAGTCTTTGAAGTCCTTCCCAGGAAACTTCACCAGAAGAAAAGGATGCCCAGCATCCTTAACCTGTCTCTGGTACCTCTGTGAAGCTTCAAGAGGTGTGATCAAATGCAGTACGGTGATAGAATCCTTCCAAGATGAAGCAACTTCTTCAGTTCAGCCGGTCCCACAGAAACGGCATCCTAATTTTTATTCCAAACAGGGTTTTGGAACTAATTTGTGTTTTGACAAATGCAATTTGACATAAGAACGGTAGGAATCGGGGCTTTCATTTTTGATCTGGCTTTTAAATCATTCTGATTCGAATTCTACTCTTCTCTCTCTTCCCATCCCACCTTTTCAGTTGTAAACTCTTATTAAAGTTAGCATCAGAAGCTATTTGCAAACTCTGCTCTGTAGCATTTAAGTGCCCTGTTATATGCAAGATTAAGTATGATGGCTTTTTAATGACTTATGCTGTTCACTTTGAACAAAGATGGAGAACGGATCACTGTATACTTTGCTTCAAACAGCTGCCCCCCCCCCCCTCTGTTCCTGGTTGGGATTTTGTCCCACAGGAAACTCCATATGGGGATGTTTGTTACAGACCCATTCAGAGCTTCTGGATACTTTCTTTGCTACTGAGAATATATGAGAATCCTTCTGTCAAGTGGGTTGTGTTGTGTGTGTGTGTGTGTGTGTGTGTGCATGAAGCTGGGGAGAGAATAAGGACAGGAGCAGAGGAATACTGTGCTAAAGTGGGAATGCTGAAAATGGCTGATAAGAAGCAGCGTTTTTCAACATTGCTAAGCACATCAACATCATCACAGGAAGCTTCTTTATCTTGAGTCCCACCAACCCATCAGTCCATCCAGCCCAGTTATTGTGTACTCTGACTAACAATGACTTTCCCAAGTGTCATCAAAGCATACGAAGAGCCCTAGTGGATCAGATTAGTGGTCCATCTAATCCAGCATCCTGTTTCACATAGTGGCCAACCATATACTTTGGAGGCCCAACAACCAGGGCATAGAGACCAAGGTCCCTCCCCAAATCCGCCTCCTTGCACTGGATTTCAAAGGTTTATTGCATTGGAATGTAGAACTTCCCTTAACTTTTCATAACTGCTCATTGTTGAATCTATCTAACCCCCTTTTAAAGTCGTGCTCTTTGCTGACGATTTGGGGAAAGATTTAAGCCTGGGACACTCTGCACGTCCAGAAAGTACACTGTCACCGAGCCACGCCTCCTCCTCAAAGCTGCCAAGTATAATTTTTGCCCTCTCCTAGACATGCTTGCCTGTGTTGGACTCCAAGTTGAGAATCCTGTCTAGATTAGCTCTTGTTCTAATGCTAGGCACCACATAGCCATGGCCCCAAATGGTGGCAGAGTTTACCTCTCCTTTCTGTGCCTTCTCTGTCATGTTCAAATTATGTTGTCTGTACCAATCAGTGCAAATGTGAATTGAAGGATGAGATATCGAAGCACTCTCCCTTTCTCTCACTCAACCCGTGATTACTTAGTGCTTTAGTGGCTTGATTACATGACAGACTTACTTAAACCTGTTAGTGTCTTTGGCTGCACATCTTGACGTGAGCCTTCCAAAGTATTCCCCCAACAGCCCACCAAGCACACATTGTACTTCCTAATGAGCCTGGGGCAGCACATTCCTTGTTGCCAAGCCATGCCTGCCATCGGCCCTCTTGGATGCCATTGTTGTGCAGTCTCAGGAGAGAAGGCCAAGCTGGCAGGAAAGAAATCAGAAGTGACGAGTGCTCATTAGCTGGTCAAGTTCAGGATTTCTTCCTGGCAGGGTTGCTGAAGAGAGAGTCAGGTTGAGACGTAGACTTCTGGTTCTGTGTTCAAAAATCATATGTATCACTAACATTCGTAAATGTGAAATGTCCTCCATTTCCATGGATGTTTGGACACCACAGAGGAAATTTGACAGAGTTTGTCAGCTACAGCAAGAAGAGTGAGGTGAAGATCACTTTAATGGGTAGATGACTGTGAAGAGAGCCTGAGGAAAGAGGTTGTTTAGCTTGAGATTAAAGATATTGGGATATTTGGTTAATATAGCAGAGTTTTGTCATAGAAGATTGGTACTGAGTGCAGTAAATCAATCTCCCATGAAGTATATTGCCAAAAAGATAAACTTATATTTATTCAAGTAGATCCAGCTCTCATTCAGGTTGCAGTCAAAAGAAGAGAAAAAAAGCCTAATCTAAAGAATACTTTCTCTATCACAAATGGCTTCATGTGTGGGGGAGTATGAGGGCACTGCATCTACAGGAGAGACTTGCAGAGACATGTGTCTCCATGGACGGCCATGTGAAGAGAGAGTCAGAAGACAGACAGAGAAGGGGTTCTGTGTTCTCTGTCCCAGACAGAAAAGGGGTCAGGGGGCAGTTCTCAGGTTAAGACAAAAAGAGGCATCCCGTTCAAGGAGATAACACCTAGACACACTTGATGTAGCACCCCACAATCTCAAGGCATGCTGAGTCACTCCAACAGAAAATAGGTCTGGAACCTCTGTTGCTTGTATGTTTTCAGGCATATCTATACATTTTTATTCCACCCTTCCACCAAGGAGCTTAGGGCCACATACATAGCTCTCCTCCCATTTTTATCATCACAACCATCTTGCAAGGTACATCTGTTTAAGAGAGCATAATTGGCCCAAGGTCACACAGTAAGAATGGGGATTTGAATCCTCATCTTCCAGTCCTAAGTACTAAGCCACTCTGGCTTTCACAGCCATGAGGACTATAAGGTCGCTCTTTTTTATTTAAAACACGAAACAAAGTGTTTTCTGAAATTTCATGCCGAATACCGTGTTCCTCAGCTATAGAGCTGCAGTGTGAAATTCTGTGTTAATTTGAAGGTATGTATGTTGGAATCTAGAGCTTGCAGCCTGCAGCATAGCTGCTAGGCTGCCTTAGCTCCGTTTGCCGCCCTGGGAGGGAGGAGTCTGATTTCGCCCGTTCGGGTGCGCAAAGTTGGGGGCGGGGCTGGCTGGTCTAACAGCCAGCTCCACGTTACCTCGTGGCAGTGAAGGTACGTATGTTGGCAAAGTCTCTTTCGGGTTCTGTATTGCCAGCTGTCACTTCATTCTACCTCTGACTTCGTTGATTTACCACCGCTGCTTCCTACCTGTCTTTTAAGACTGCTCAAAGTTGCCTGAACTGATGAAAACCGTAGAAGTAAAAAGAAGGTGTTTTAGGGAAGCAGAGGGCGGGCACCGTGAGGGACAGAACTGCTGGAGGAAATAACAGCAGCAGTGCCAACGTTTTCTTTTGTGCAGAAGCCTGGGACGCTTTTGACACCTTCAGTCTGTACTGCTGTATATAGCGTTTTGTATTTTATTCTTTACTGCTTAACATGTCATGTGAATATATACGCTTTGTTTCAGTGCTTTCTGATGGTTCAGATTTCCGAACTCCTCATGCAGTGGCTATTGAACGTCCCATTTTGTCGATTGTACTGACTCACCGTGTGTAAATCTGCCTTGAGTTCCTGTGAGAAAGGCGGGTTATAAGTAATGTAAATAAAATAAAATAAAACTGCTTCTAGCCGTGGTAATTTAATGTGCTTCAATTTGCCCGTTCTCTTGATTAAATTGTCAGAATTATCCCAGTGTTCTGTTTCCCTTTGCTCTGGTTTATTCCGGGCTAACTTTAGCTGACAATTTTGGCTCTGGCCCCTGAAAGCTTCTGCCAGAATAAATCAGTTAGGCTTTCTAAGGTGCGTGTTTGTGGCAACAGCTACTGCTCTGGAGTCAGCTGGCTCTGAAATATGCCAGCGCCATTTTGCCATTGTTCTGCCCCCAGCGCTGTCCATTCGGCACCTTTCACAGGCATTGCATGGGGGGGAGGGGAAATTGTGTGGATTTCTGTAAATTAGATGGAACCGAGCAGAGATGTGCGATAAGCTTTCTGGGTGGGTAGACAACTTAACAAAGCTGCTTTGTTTTGCTCTTGGGGTATGCCCATTCTTCTTTGTTACCAAATGAATAAACGAAGCACAGGCCTTAGAATTACATGGTACCAGTTCTCCATGGAAGTGAGGTGTGGGTAAGGATAGCCTCTATTACTGCTACTGTATGAAATGGCTTCTTCTCTGATCCTTCCCAGTCTCCCCTCCCCTCCTTCCCATACACAGCCGAAAGGGAAAAAATGATCTTATTTAAAGATCATTGATTCAACCATATTTTAACTGTTTCTCCCCTTTTCAGAAATAATAGCATGAGGTTTGCTAGATTTCTGTGTATTGGGCTTCTCAGTACACAGAGATCTTCCCAAAGGCTATCACATTGGCTTTTGGATGGCAGTTCCTACTCATAGAAAACTGGGTCGTCATTGGATCTTATGGAGTGTGTGGGGGGGGGGTCCCCCTGCTTTCCCAAACAAGTTCTGTTCCAGGTAGGCACCAACATTTCTCCAGAGCTCCAGTCTGAGTTCCGCAGTTTAGCTTTTTTTAAAAAAAAAAAATCCCACTTTCTCTCTCTCCCTCTTCTATTTCTAGTTGTGCAAGTCAGGCCTAAGGATAGTAGGGCAATTTTCTGGAAGGGGCAAAACAGACAATTGGTCATGGCTTATCACTTCCTGAGGGAAGTTACCAAACTACAGCAGTGTACTTCATGCCCAAATTGCTCCCGTACCCCAGAAAGTGGGCTTTTGAGGTAAATAACTGAACAGAGTAGCCTTGTTACGCTCCTTTGTACCACCATCTCCCCTTTCCACTCTGGCAACAGGAAAGTGCAAAGGGCTTCTTGGAGCAGATTGCTTTTTTTATCCTTGAAGCTGGAGAGGTCCAGGTGTGCCTTGCACTATGACCACCAAGCAGCAGCCACCCACATGCCAGATATTCCCTTGAAATCATCACGAGGGAGAGCAGTGGCCAGGCAAAACACAGCTGCCACCTTGGAGGATCATAGTCTGTCCAACGCAACAGCTGGAAAGCCGGCAGAGTCTCAGAGATACAATATAGGACTTGGAGGGTCACGAGTACTTCCAGTCACATCTGCTTCCATCAAACACAAGTTCTAGGGAAGGATTGAAGGCCGAATTGCATGTAGCATTGGGGATGCATAACTGGATCTCCTGACTTGTAATTTAAATTCAGAAAGAACTGCTTGATCTGGCAGGAATTGTCAGGTTAGATAGAGACTGCAGTACCAGGGCAGGGAGGTTAGCATTGCCATCTGAAGCAGAGTTGTGCACTTCTAAGTCTATTGGCTCAGAAAGGTATAAGTCTTTCCCCACATGTACACTGTAGCTAATATATATGGGTCTAATTTGGAGCTGGAGAGGGAAAATTTTTTCAAGGAAACAGCACGGAAGGAGTTAAATCTAGAATTTAACCAGAAGGGACTCTTTTAAGTGCTGTGACAAATGATACACTGGATCAGTTCCAGAAGCAAAAATCCATCTGTGGGTATTACCTCTAACATGGCTCACCCAGAGACATGAAGGCAACTGTTTTGATGGTTGCATCATTGTTTATCCTTTTGCCTTCCAAATGACCAAGGTGATTTTCCTCGTGCTTTTCACAAGCCTTCTTCCAAGAACCAATCCAATTCTCAGCTCTCTTAATCATCCAAACATTGGCTTCAACTCTCCATCAGGCTTCCTTGTTATGGTGACATCTTCCAGCCTGGGAACGCATCCCTGAAGACAATCAGGTCCTCATCATCCTTGAGCCAAAAGGAAAAGCCAGGTATAAATATTTTAATAAGCAAAAATTCATCCATCTAGGATACACTTTTAAGTCCTTTCCTCGGGCTTCCTTCAAGGTCAGTGCTCCAAAACTAGTTGATTTTTGTCAGAAATCAGCTTTCTGAACAGTCTGCAGAGGGCGGCTTGAACAAGTAAGCCAGCTTTTCTTTTCTTTTTTTAAGTACTGAAAAATCATCATAGAGGAAGAAAGAGACGTTCCATCAGCCACTGCCCTGCAGGTTTCCAAATGAACCTTTTGGATGCAGCCCTTTTTGGATGCTGCAGATGTCTTGCTGTGTAGCATGGAGGCAGCCATGCAAGCTAATAAAATTATCATTTTAATCCACATAGAGTGATTGTTTGAATATTGTTTTGAATATTTCATTATAAAAGGGGTATGGAATCTTAGCCAACTAATGGCTGAAGACTCACCCAAAGGTCATGGTCTCTCTTGGAGTTTTTGAAGCATGAGAATGGTGGTTATAATCCATAAAAATGATTCTCCAAAGTTAATTAAGCTGGAATGAAATAACTCTGGGATGCTGTTCTGATCCATGCAGGCATCTCCAAATTGCCTTCTGCCTGGTATTGTCTCTGCTGTGCGTTAACCACAGGGGAGGGATGGTGGCTCAGTGGTAGAGCATCTGCTTGGGAAGCAGAAGGTTCCAGGTTCAATCCCCGGCATCTCCAAAAAAGGGCCCAGGCAAATTGGTGTGAAAAACCTCAGCTGGAGACCCTGGAGAGCCGCTGCCAGTCTGAGTAGACAATACGGACTTTGATGGACCAGGGGTCTGATTCAGTATAAGGTAGCTTCATATGTTCATATGTTTGGGGAGGGACGGTGGCTCAGTGGTAGAGCATCTGCTTGGGAAGCAGAAGGTCCCAGGTTCAATCCCTGGCATCTCCAAAAAAGGGTCCAGGCAAATAGGCGTGAAAAGCCTCAGCTTGAGACCCTGGAGAGCCGCTGCCAGTCTGAGAAGACAATACTGACTTTGATGGACCAAAGGTCTGATTCAGTATAAGGCAGCTTCATATGTTCAACCAAGGCTTTTAAAGGTTCTATTTCACCACACACCCCCAGCTGTTCCCCACAAGCTCCCTCCAGTACAAGTTTATGCATTTGATCTTTTCTGGGGCAGCCCCATTTCTTTAGGGGTCTCACCCTACCAACATGCAGAACACGTTAAAGCACTGTTAATCTCGCCGCTGGCATTTGTAGGAAATTGCTATGATACATTCTGTGATTCCACATCCTCCAACTGGGGGAAATAGTTCAAAGCCTTTTTGTTCGAGACAAGCTAGTGAGTTGAAGCACCCGGCCTCTTGTCTGCAGCTGAATGCAGCTCTTTTCCTGATGTTGAGATGCATAGAATGGCTACGCTCGATAAGTCTGAATGGAACACCACTGCTGGAATTAAAAACATTGTGTGAACTTCCAAACTGTTGTGTAGTTCTCTATATAAGAGAGCTCAGTGTGAAAGAGCGCCACATGATAAGCACTGGCAAAGAAAATGGACTAGCTTCACATATAAGCTTGCCAGGGTATAAAACTGCTGGGTGTGGGTTCCCAGGATGGAGACCTTGGGTTGTGGGTAGAGAGCATGTTGGTCAATCTCAGTGTGCAGCAGCAGTGAAAAAAGGAAAAATCAGTGTTGTATTAAGCAACGATACCGGCAATTCCTAATCTTGCTCCCAACAAGACTGGACTACTGTAATGCCCTCTACATGGGGCTGCCTTTGTGTCGAACCCGGAAGCTGCAGCTGGTGCAGAACGCGGCGGCTAGGCTGTTACTAGGACTCCCGAAGTGGGAGCACATACAGCCAGGGCTGCGCGAACTGCACTGGCTGCCAGTTACATACCGGGTTCGCTACAAAGCGCTGGTTATTACCTTTAAAGCCCTATATGGCCAAGGACCTGCCTACCTGAGGGACCGTCTTTCCCCATACGAGCCCCAGAGAGCACTGAGGTCAGCGGGGAAGAACAAGCTGACTATCGCTGGGCCAAAGGAGGCCAAATTGCAGAACACCTGCGCACGGGCCTTCTCCATCGCAGCTCCATGCCTGTGGAACCAGCTCCCGGAAGAGGCGCGGGCCCTGCGGAGTCTTGACCAATTCCGCAGGGCCTGCAAGACCTTCCTTTTTAGGCTGGCTTTTACAGATTGCTGATTAATGATCGCTAAACAAATGGATCCGCCAAAATGATTTTGCCTCAGGGATCTTCGCTATCACGTAAACTGACAGAAATAGCGCCAGGAACATCACTGTTACTGTCAAATTATGTCAAATGTGAATTGTGAATAATAATAATATATATAATAATAAATTTTATTTGTACCCCGCCCTCCCCTGCCGAAGCAGGCTCAGGGCGGCTAACAATACGGTGACCAATGGTGCACCAACAATAAAACAGTTACATTAGAACATTAAATTAAACATTGAATTAACCTTAAAAGCCTGAATTAAAACAATTAACTAAAACATATTAATGTGAATTTAGAATGGTTTTTAGATAATGTCGATTTTAACATCTTGTATAACTACTGTATTGTATATTTTATGGATGTTGTTAGCCGCCCTGAGCCTGCTTAGGCGGGAGGGCGGGATATAAATAATTTTTTTTTAATTATTATTATTAACAGCACTGCGAGCTCCATGGTAGCTTGTTTGCTATTCCTATTGAAGGTCTTTGGTTCAATCTCTGCCATCTCTGGCTAAGGAACTCAGGTTGCAGGGATCAGAGACAAGCTGGCATTGGACACATGAAACTGCCTTCAACTGGATCAGTCCCTTGGCCTATTAACGTCAAGGCCTTATCTATTCTGACTGGCAGTGGCTCTCCAGAGTCTCTGGTTATGGAATTTCACATGATACTTTTAATTGGAGATGCCAGGGATTGGACCTGGGACCTTCTGCATGCAAAGAGGACACCGTGCCGCTGAGCTATGGCCCTGCCACTGCTGGGCAAGAGGGGACAATACTGGACACGATGAATCAGTGGTCTGATGCTGTAAGACAGCTTCAGGTATTCATATTCGTTCTTAACACCTTGTCAGAGCTGCATTTGGAATACTGTGTACCATGTTGGAGGTTTTAAGTATCAATTAGATACCTGCTTCTCAGGGATATTACTGTGGTTGTTCATTGGTTAGCAGAGGGTTGGACTAGATGACCCTCATGATTCCTTCAGACTCTGAGATTAAATAAATAAATAAATTATGGTTGCCACATCCTCAAATGATACCTTAGCAAATGAATTGGTTTTGTAATTTAGATGAGTAAATGTTGAGAATTAGGTTTTTAAAATAATAATAATAATAATAACAACAATGTGGAAAACTTGGTTGGTGTCTTTTCACTCTCATTGTCAGTTCCCCAATGAAAATTATTCCCTGTAAGGCTCACTTCGGACTGAGAGAGGAACTTCTTCATGCAATGTACGGTTTTCGTTTTTGGAATTGACTAACTCAAGATGTGGCAGTGGCCCATAGGTAGCTTTAGAAAAGGATTAGACTCAAGCCTTAATATATATAACTAAATATGTTAGTCCTAATAGAAGAAGACATTGGATTTATACCCTGCCCTATACTCCGAATCTCAGAGTCTCGGAGCAGTTTACAATCTTCTTTACCTTCCTCCCCCACAACAGATGCCCTGTGAGGTAGGTGGGGCTGAGAGGGCTCTCACAGAAGCTGCCCTTTCAAGGACAACTGAGAGCTATGGCTGACTCAAGGCCATTCCAGCAGCTGCAAGTGGAGGAGTGGAGAATCAAACCTGCTTCTCCCAGATAAGAGTCTGCCCTTTCAAGGACAACTCCTGCAGTAACTATGGCTGACCCAAGGCCATTCCAGCAGCTGCAAGTGGAGGAGTGGGGAATCAAACCCGCTTCTCCCAGGTAAGAGTCTGCCCTTTCAAGGACAACTCCTGCAATAGCTATGGCTGACCCAAGGCCATTCCAGCAGCTGCAAGTGGAGGAGTGGGGAATCAAACCTGCTTCTCCCAGATTAGAGTCTGCGCATTTAACCACTACTAAACTCACTACACCAAACCAGCTTGATTGGAACCTCCATGTTCAAAGGCAGCTTTCCTCTGAATACCAGGTGTAGGAATCAGAGGTGAGGGGGTGGCCACCACCTCTTTGGTAAGCTTACAAACAGAGCATGGAAGCGGGTTTGATTCCCCACTCCTCCACTGGCTATTGCTGGAAGCACTGCAAGAACAACATGGATGCCTTTGTGTCATCTCTTCACACAACAATTGGGATTATTGACTTGCTGACGATGAAGGGAGGCAGCACAATTCCCTGTCCTCAGAGGCAAGCCCTGAACAGTGACTTTCCCAGAAACGTCTTTCAAAGTTGTATTTCCAATTTTAATTCCAGCAAAGGAAGTGTCCCTTGCTTGTGGGGGCTGTTTAAGGGTGTTGCATTTCCTCTTTGTTTAATGCAGATTTCAGCGGAAACTTCCTCATTACAGAGGTTACTTTGGGGGAGAGAGCTTTGCAGTGCTTTTTGGAAATGTTCTGCCCCATCTCTGAATGTAATTCAGAGCTGTTGATATATAACTGAATGGCTGTCAACCTGCTACAGCTTGTGGATATTTGTTGGAAGGCACTCAGAGCTAGAAATGCCTGACTCCCCCTGTGAAAGGTTCAATGTAATGTAACAGTATTCTAAATTTTTTTAGGGGTAAACCTCTCTTGTCCCATACAAATGCTTTTTCAGATCCTGTCAAAGATGTTGCCGAATAAAGGAACCTGCTGAAAGCCCCCTTGTAGAAAACACCAGCCCTCCAGCTGTTGATTCCTCGGACATTAAGCCTTTGAGGAACACTTTGTGTGATACAAAGCACAGTCCTTCGGGGAATCCCATCTTCTGTTGTGTACAATACATGGCAGCAGGGAAAGCAAAGCCATTCACCATGCAGGATAAAAGAGCAAAGCCAGTTCCTAATCCCTTGGCGCATTGCGTGTGTTTAAAGGCATTTTATTTTCTATAGAAGCCCTTTACAAATTCAAACAGTATTTTCCCCCCTTCATTTCAATTAATCAGTCAGGCAAACTGAATGTTGTTTCTCATTCTCTGCTTAGTTGTGGGGTAGGGGAATCTAACGACTTTCTTTAGAATGTGTGTGTGTGTTCTTTATTAAAGAGCTTTGTGGATTATATCGTCAAATTAAATCAAGCCCATTAGCATGTTACATTTGCAATATCACAGTAACAGGCTGTGCCTCAGGCATTGCCCAGTTGGGATTGTGGAAGGTTTTCTCTCTCTGTCTCTCTCTCTGCTAGTGGCTTGCCCGAATGGTCCGTGGCGCTTGGAGTTGGGATGCTCTTCCCACTAATAGAAAAAAAACATGACATTCACATAATCATTAATATTGCAGAGTCATTAGAGCTGATAAAAGGAAGAGGCAGGCTCTGGCTGAGGCAATGTTGTTTTTCCTGGTCAGTTTGTCTTGTAAACATGTTGCAGAAGCATTCCCCCTTTTTCAGGGAAAACTTGTAATCTGGACTGAGGGAGGGGATTGCTCTGTCAACAATGCACGCTCCTCCCCAACACAGACCTGAGCTGACCTGGCAGCGTTTTTTTCACTCTGCGCACAGGCTTGGAGCTGGGGAATGAAGAGTTCATAGAGCAGGGAAGATGAGGCAGAATTAGTAGCAGTTCTGGATGAACTGACTGAGTCTGAATTTATGCTGGTCCGTTGCGCATTTTTTATGTATGTAATACATAAAATAATATGTGATAATCTGAATAGCACCAACATATCAACATACTAACTTTTACTTATTGTTTTTAGAATTTTAATAGTTTTAATTACCTGTTGGTTTCTATTGTTAGTTATAACTTAATGTATTTTAACCCAATGTATAACGAAATAAATTTTGTTGCGAGCCGCCCTGAGCCTGCTCTGGCGGGGAGGGCGGGATATAAATAAAATGTGTTGTGTTGTTGTTGTTGTTGTAATACCAGTCCCTAAAACTGGGAGTCGATTGCTGTCATTATTCCTTGTGTCGATCAGAAGCCTGAGCCACAGGCCCGTCAGTCACTGTTCTTCTGGAGTTAGCACTGGCCTGGATGGATGAGTTTAGATATGCCAGCCTGCTGTTTCAGAGAAGCAGTTCCGAAAGGAAGCCTTATTCATTCTAATTTGTACAGCAATCCAAAGACTTAGGCAGCAGCTGAAAAAGAAAGCTGGAAATGCCCCTTAACAAATTGACTTTTAGTTCTGTGGCCAAGTTCCTTGGCTTACAAGTCCTTCTGCGTGTCTGCATTGCTACCAGTTCACTTGCTTGACAGCTGCAACTGTCATGGGACCCTTTTAATCTTATATTGCTTGCCCAGTAGCCAGTTACATTTAAGATCCAGTGGCACGTGCCGGCTTCCTGAGGAATCAGTGCTGAGACTCAGGCAACTACATGTACATAGAACCCACTGTTGCTTCACTGTCCAAATGACCCAGCAGGCTACTTGGATGCCACAAGTCCCCAGGAGCATGGCTGGGACCTTGCTCTCTATTGGCTGCAGCATGGGAAGAGGTAATCATGGAATCATAGAGTTGGAAGGGATCTCCAGACTCATCTAGTCCAACCCCCTGCACAATGCAGGAAATTCACAAATACACACACCCGTGACCCCTGTTCCATGCCCCAAAGATGGCAAAAAAACCTCCAGGATCCCTTTCCAAATTGGCCTGGAGAAAAATTGCTTCCTAACCCCAAAGTGGCAGTCAGCATTTCCCTGGATGTGTAAGAAAGGGCTACAAGAACTAAGCACTGATGCGACCCTTCCCGCCCACCCCCTTATGATCTGCCTAATTCACAGAATCAGCGTTGCTGTCAGATGGCCATCTAGCCTCTGTTTGAAAACCTCCAAAGAAGGAGAGCCCACCACCTCCCGAGGAAGCCTGTTCCACTAAGGAACCTCCTTAACTGTCAGGAAGCTCTTCCTAATGTTTAGCCAAAAACTCTTTTGATTTAATTTCAATTTAGTTCTGGTCTGACCATCTGGGGCAACAGAAAACAACTCTGCACATCCTCTGTCTGACAGCCCTTCCAAGTACTTGATGGCAATCATATCACCTTGGGATGGTGATAATGGATGTCATTTGTACCTGCTGTCACCTCCCAGATGCCACTTGGATCCAAGGCTGGCTTGCTCTCCAGGCAGTACTGGAGAGGGGGCAGTGGTTGTAGTCTACACCCACAATTGCGTTCCAGAGCCGCACCAGCACTACCAAAGGCCCAGGGCACATGGCAGAGGCACTGGCAGCACTGCAAAAGATCCTGGTTGGGGGTTATGCCTGTTCTTACATCCCAGACCTGCACCACTTGGGCTGCAAAGGGACTTGCAGCCCTGAAGAGACCGGTTACAAGTCCCAGCAGGATGGGGACAGGAGCTAATTGGGATGCTGGTGCAAACCTACAAGAAGCATCACAATAGAGAAGTCAGGAGCAAACCACTAATGACCAGCTTGTTTTGCTGGTGTACATATGTTCTGTGGAGGTGCTACAGCCAATCCCGAGCCCTTTCCATATGTCCCTGTATAACATGCAAGGTGAAAATGTTCTGTCACATATGCACTTAAAATATGTTACAGGTGGATCCTTATGAATGACTACATTCCAACTGATTATAGTGGCTATCTCCCCCCCCCTTTTTTTTTGATGCATTGTGTGGACTCTATGTCCGTGTGTGTAAGCTGGGCAGTAAAAACATGCAGTTGGGTTTGTGTGCGTGCTGTCTGCAGTCAGCAATGTGCTGACTAGCTCCAAACTGTCAGTGGCTTTAGTACCAGAATAAACCAGGAAGTCTTAAAAACAAGAAGTCATTAAAAAAGAATTAGCACCAAATTGGAAAGCTTGAAGGGCAAAAGGCAGTGCTCTGGAGAATGCACTTTACCACAAAGCCAGGAGTGAAGCAATTTGTATTGAAGTCGTCCAACTTGTGGCATTCTTGTGTCCTGCTCTTTCGTTGGAGAGCTCAGAGCAGCTTCTGTGCTGCCTGCAAGAGTCTCCCCCATTCCTAGGCTGAAGTTGTAGTAACCTCAGATACTCCAGTATCTTGTACTAGTCTCACACCTGCCCCCTTTTTAAAGAAGATGATGTTGGATTTTTATCGTGCCCTCCACTCCGAATCTCAGAGTCTCAGAGCGGCTCGCAATCTCCTTTATCTTCCTCCCCCACAACAGACACCCTGTGAGGTGGATGGGGCTGAGAGGACTCTCACAGCAGCTGCCCTTTCAAGGACCACCTCTGCCAGAGCTATGGCTGACGCAAGGCCATTCCAGCAGCTGCAAGTGGAGGAGTGGGGAATCAAACCAGGTTCTCCCAGATAAGAGTCCGCACACTTAACCACTACACCAAGCTGACTTTTGAGCGGAGATGTCTTGAGCGGAGTGGTTAAGTGCGCGGACTCTTATCTGGGAGAACCGGGCTTGATTCCCCACTCCTCCACTTGCACCTGCTAGCATGGCCTTGGGTCCGCCATAGCTCTGGCAGAGGTTGTCCTTGAAAGGACAGCTGCTGTGAGAGCCTTCTCCAGCCCCACCCACCTCACAGGTTGTCTGTTGTGGGGGAGGAAGGTAAAGGAGATTGTGAGCCGCTCTGAGACTCTTCGGAGTGGAGGGTGGGATATAAATCCAATATCTTCATCTACCTCACAGGGTGTCTGTTGTGGGGGAGGAAGGGAAAGGAGATTGTGAGCCGCTCTGAGACTCTTCAGAGTGGAGGGTGGGATATAAATCCAATATCTTCATCTACCTCACAGGGTGTCTGTTGTGGGGGGGGGAAGGGAAAGGAGATTGTGAGCCGCTCTGAGACTCTTCAGAGTGGAGGGTGGGATATAAATCCAATATCTTCATCTACCTCACAGGGTGTCTGTTGTGGGGGAGGAAGGGAAAGGAGATTGTGAGCCGCTCTGAGACTCTTCAGAGTGGAGGGTGGGATATAAATCCAATATCTTCATCTACCTCACAGGGTGTCTGTTGTGGGGGAGGAAGGGAAAGGAGATTGTGAGCCGCTCTGAGACTCTTCAGAGTGGAGGGTGGGATATAAATCCAATATCTTCATCTACCTCACAGGGTGTCTGTTGTGGGGGGGGGAAGGGAAAGGAGATTGTGAGCCGCTCTGAGACTCTTCGGAGTGGAGGGCGGGATATAAATCCAATATCTTCATCTTCTTCCTCTGTATGGTGACAGATTTCATAGTACGGGACAAAAATATCTGTTTCAGGGAACCATTTTAAAGTCTCCCATGTGGGTCTGAGAGAGGAAGATACACCCCACCCCATGCCCCTATGTCCACAACTTCTCACAGCTATTCTGTGAGGTGGGTCAGTATCAAACTAAATTCAACAGCCAGTGGCTTCGCGGAAGCTCCTTAGGGCTGAACTGTGCATTGTGCTCTTACTGAATCTCATTTTGTCAACTTCAGAGCAAGTGAAACTCCCCCTCCCATTTGAGGGTTATTTATATATGCACTGAATCCCAAGATGGCTTCTGTCATTCTTTCCTTCTCAAGTTTAACCTCACAACAACCCTGTGAGGCAGGTTAGGCTGAGAGAAAGAGTGAGTGTGGCCCAAGGTCACCCAGCAAACTTCCATAGCAGAGTGGGAATTTGAACCTGAGCCTCCCAGATCGTAGCCTGACACTTTAACCACTACACAACAATTACTCTTTCTGCACAGCTGAAAAGCTAAACTACTTAGGTCTGGGCCTTCATAACTTTTGGCTCTTAAAGCTGAATGAAGCCTATTGGCCATCTAGCGTGGTTGTTGACACACATATGCCCATGCATGGTATTTTTGCCGTCTTTGGCAGGCAGAAAATGGAAGGGGTCAGCTGGCTGAGAGAGGGCAGATCAGACATCCTTTAGGTGGAAGTCCTGGCAGTAGAGATTGAATTATATTCTTGGTGTGCATATAAACTGTTGCCCCCTGCTGGAGAATTATAGCAATGACCAGTCTAGGCACACTCAAGAGAGGAGATGTACTCTCTAAACCAGCAATGCTTTTTTTTTTTTGGTGGGTTTTGTTTTTTTTTGTTTACATGTGCTGTTTTGGACACCCAAAGGGTTTGTTTAGAACCCTCCTGTTGCCTGCTGATGTCCTCTCTTGCATTTTTATCGGCTCTGGAAAGCTGTGAGTCATTTTGCACTGGAAATGTACTTTTGATGTTCGACAGCACAAATGGTATGCCATTGTGAGAGCTATCTGATCTTGGGCATCATCTAGCACAGTGAGAGAGCTGTCTCCTGCCTGTGCTGGGCAGCTGTGGAGAAAGCAACACTTTGTCCGGAAAGAGCCTTGTGTGGGTTGTGCGTGCTTGATGCAGACCAGACGTTACCCCTCCCCTGAACCATTGTTTTCTCTAAAGACTTAGGAGGGGAGGAGGATCTAATTTAATGCCTGCATGTTATCTGTTATAGGATGAGAAGAGGTAGAAATGCTGTTTTGTCCAATGCATTCATTTTTCTTATTTATAGATAGCTAAACAAATTAAACTAAAGCATAGGGTTGAAGATTTAGGGGGGAGCCTGAGGAGGCCGGGGTTTGGGGACAGGAGGGGCATCAGTGGGGTACAAAGCCACAGAGTCCACCCTTTCTCCAGTAGAGCTGATCTCTGTAGCCTGGAAATTAGTTGTAATTCCAGGAGATCCCCAGGTCCTACCTAGAGGTTGGCAACCCTATTCAAGCACCAGATTCTAGCTTCAGATCATCATTTCGCTTTGGAGTGGGTGACTGAATACTTCTCTGAACTCCTTCCCTCTTTTAAAAAAAATAACCTTGAAATTTCTGCTCATCAGTGCTCAAATATACCAGTTCTGACCCACAGCACAATGCTAGTCCTCATGGTTGTGAGACTCCCTTCAACTGCGGTCTTACCTCTATAAATCAACCGTTAAAGGTTGCATGAACCAGCACAGCATAGAGACTAAATGTATGAAAGGGGCAGATCCGATACCCTGAAGCAGGGCTTTCTGGACATGCCTGGATTGTAGGTGACACTGCCTAATGCTGAATCACATCATTGGTTTATCAAAGTCAGTGTTGTCTACTCCGTCTGACAGTTGCAGCTCTCCATGGTCACAGATAGTTGGTGGGGGTGCTATTTGACATTTATGCCTCTAAAGCTCTCAGTGCTCTTTGCAAATCAGGCTCCCTCGCAGCGGTCCCCGCATTTGGCATTCAGTGTCTTGTTCAACCTAAGAGCTTCTCCCTTAATGTCCTGGCATCCCATTGGGTAATTCCAAAAAAACTAGAGCAGCAGTTCTTCAGAACAGTCTTGATCCAGAAGTGAGCATCTGTTGTAGTTGGGTTCCCTCCCAGCACACTGTTTGCTTTTAGCAGGCATTAACACATTGCCTTTGTATAGCTAGCAGAGCTGAAAGTTGCCAGAAGGGTTGCATGAGCCAATTAAACAAGGGAGGGTGTTTTTAGTCCCTGAACTGGGTTGCTTTCATGGAGTTGGTTGTAGATGTAAAAATGCAATACTTCAGATCTCCAAGAATCACCCCCTCCCCATAGAATAACATCCTTGTGACAAGTATTCCGTGGAAGGAAGCTTTTCTATGGAAGGAGAGCCGGTTTGGTGTAGTGGTTAAGTGCGCGGACTCTTATCTGGGAGAACCGGGTTTGATTCCCCACTCCTCCACTTGCACCTGCTGGCATGGCCTTGGGTCAGCCATAGCTCTGGCAGAGGTTGTCCTTGAAAGGGCAGCTGCTGTGAGAGCCCTCTCCAGCCCCACCCACCTCACAGGGTGTCTGTTGTGGGGGAGGAAGGGAAAGGAGATTGTGAGCCGCTCTGAGACTCTTCGGAGTGGAGGGCAGGATATAAATCCAATATCTTCATCTACCTCACAGGGTGTCTGTTGTGGGGGAGGAAGGTCAAGGAGATTGTGAGCCGCTCTGAAACTCTTCGGAGTGGAGGGCAAGATATAAATCCAATATCTTCTTCTTCTTCTTCTTCTTTTGGGAAAACTGTTCACAAAATCAAGGCATATCCCATTCTTCTGCAGCACTTGAGATTTTGTCCCAGGGGAGTCTCTTTCAGCCCACTTATGATGCAGAGAGGAAGGAAGAGGAGCTGAACCGCTCCTGATACCTGGCTGTGCTTCTCTAACTGGGCCTGCCCTGCACCAAGACATCTTTGACTAAGCTGTATTTCCATTCTCTGATAAAGCAGGTGGTTGACTGATTAATCAGCACGCTCTTTAAAATTACAGGTTGCAGAGGGAACACATAGTCCCAACAAGGGATAGAATATACTATGTATCTTAAAGACTTAAAAAAAAAAAATGATGAGTTCCAGTTGAAATCTCAGATGTAGGCTGAATGCAGGCAATTACAACCAAACTCCAGTTTCCTTATGTCAAAAAGGATCTGGGAAGTCCTCAGACTCACATATTCTCTCACCCTTCCCCTAAGCACGGACCTGAGACTTTCCGATTTGGAAAGCAACTGTGAGGTCCAGAGTGGCTCCTTTAACAAGCCGTGGCTTGTTTCTTACCCACAAGCTGGGATTCTGGACAGGAGTTTCTTTCAAACTGGCTCCATTTCTGTTTCCCCTGTTAACCTTGTGTCTCCTTCCACCCATTTCCAGTTGTGTTACCCAGACTTTTGCACTGTACTCTCTGCAGGGAGACACTCTGTTTTGATGTTGTTTGTGGAATTTTGTAAAGGGCATTGTATTGCCCTTTATTGAAATGGGCCCATTTCAATATTAAATAAGAACAGTGTCACTACTAAATTCCACATGTAGGCCGCCCCCACAAGAGAAACAAAATACAGATCCACTCAAATGGTCCTTGTTTTCCATTGATGCAGGAGGTCTCCGGGGAGCCACGGTGGTGGATGCTTTAGATACTCTGTACATTATGGAGCTGCAAGAAGAATTCCAAGAAGCCAAAAAATGGGTGGAGCACAGCTTTGACTTGAATGTGGTGAGTCACTCTTTGAATATGTTTCTCTCTGCTGTGAATACTGCCTGCTGTGTTTGAGTCCTGCAGTTCTGACCCTAGGTTGGTCTTTGTTTTGTCTTTGTGTGTGTGTGTGTGTGTGTGTGTGTGTGTGTGTGTGCAGCTGAAATGTAAGAAGTTGTTTTAACTTGTAATTTAGACATGCTGAAAACCTTATTATAATGGGCTGCCCAACAGTCTTGCTAGGTAGATCCTGATTATTGCAACTTTACAGGGGAATTAAGGCCGAATGAACAGCTTGCCAAGTACCACGGAACTACCCTAAGTTATAGTATGAGACCTGAATATGAGTCTTTCAGATCCAGGCTTAAATAGCTGCCTACTGGGCCACTCTGGCTCTCATTGGAGCAAATAAGTTTCCTTTGTTATCTGACAACCAGAAAAAAAAAATATTCCTCATTCTTCTGCTTCGGCAAATTGCCACTAGAAAATGAAGCTGACGTATCAGTATGCGCAATTTGGTACAGTCTTGTGCATAAGGAAAGCTTTGTTGTAATAGAAGATAATTGGATGCATTAATGCCTTTAGCTGCTTGGCTTTTCCAGGTTGAGGAGGGGGCGGCTTGCTTTCTAATTATTTTAAAAACAGCGGCTTTCTCCTTCTGTGGAATATATGAAACTGCTTTATAGCGATTGGTCCACAGGTCAGTCTTGTTTAGTACTGCCAAATGCTACCACTTGTAGCTCTCCAAGGCCCATGAGTTGTTTCTTTTTGGTTTAGAGCAAAACTGACCTGCAAACATTTATAAGGGCCAACAACTGTCACCTCACAGGGTGTCTGTTGTGGGGGAGGAAGGTAAAGGAGATTGTGAGCTGCTCTGAGACTCTTTGGAGTGGAGGGTGGGATATAAATTGAATATCTTCATCTACCTCACAGGGTGTCCGTTGTGGGGGAGGAAGGGAGAGGAGATTGTGAGCCGCTCTGAGACTCTTCGGAGTGGAGGGTGGGATATAAATCCAATATCTTCATCTACTTCACAGGGTGTCTGTTGTGGGGGAGGAAGGGAAAGGAGATTGTGAGCTGCTCTGAGACTCTTCGGAGTGGAGGGTGGGATATAAATCCAATATCTTCATCTACCTCACAGGGTGTCTGTTGTGGGGGAGGAAGGGAAAGGAGATGGTGAGCCGCTCTGAGACTCTTCGGAGTGGAGGGCGGGATATAAATCCAATATCTTCTATCTTCATTTTCTGTTCCCATAAATGTCTACCTTGTAACTTCTAACTTCTAAACCACTTCATGCATCTGACAAAGTAGAGTCTATGCTACACTAGATTTGTTAGCCATTAAAAGTACAGGATCAACCTACCAAGGCTGTCAAGTGATTTTTGTTCTTATGCTTCATAAGAACATAAGAGAAGCCATGTTGGATCAGGCCAATGGCCCATCCAGTCCAACACTCAGTGGCCATAAAAAATTCTATACACACACACACACACTGTGGCTAATAGCCACCAGTAAATAGTATGTCACCAGGTGCTATGCCTTTATTTGTTTTTCCTCACTCAAGATTCATAAAGTTGAACAAGGAACAAAAATGAAGAGAGGCTGAAGTCTATCTGCCCTTATTCCTCAGTCTTTTAATGAAGCATGACCTGGAAGCTTTCATAGGGATTAGGGTGTTCTGAGCTATTCTCATTGCAGTTCCCTCTTTTGGTCAGAGTTGGGGGGGTGCACAGGCTGAACTCCACTGGACATCTCCCATTGCAGGCTCAACCGTGACAACTTGTGTAACCCCCTGCCCTGTCAGGTAGTGATAACCCACCCACTAGTCTTGCAGCACTGGGAACACAGGGCAGGGTGCAAGCAGAATACTGGGAGATCCCAGTAAAGGTACTCATAGTTAGCTCACTGCAGTAGAATCATGTGAGACAAACAAACTATACATTTTGAAGGGGCTGGGGAGAAAGAGGACTAAAGTTAATTCAGTAGACCTCGAAGGTGTGTTTCCTTCTGACTGACCTTGGATCTAGTGATCAGACTATGAACATGAGCAGAACTCAGTGGCAATCCTAAAAAGTGTACTGGGCACAACATCCTACTGCCTGGTATCCTACTCTTTGTTGAGAGAGTTTCAGGTACCCCAGAGGAAAGGGAGGAAGCCCATAGTTCTATTTGAAGATGGGGAAGGAAAAAGAAATGGCTTGTTAGCAGTAATCATAAAAAACCGCTTGGGGCTCTTTAGCTTGGAGAAACGTCGACTGAGGGGTGACATGATAGAGGTTTACAAGATAATGCATGGGATGGAGAAAGCAGAGAAAGAAGTACTTTTCTCCCTTTCTCACAATACAAGAACTCGTGGGCATTCGATGAAATTGCTGAGCAGACAGGTTAAAACGGATAAAAGGAAGTACTTCTTCACCCAAAGGGTGATTAACATGTGGAATTCACTGCCACAGGAGGTGGTGGCGGCCACAAGCATAGCCACCTTCAAGAGGGGTTTAGATAAAAATATGGAGCAGAGGTCCATCAGTGGCTATTAGCCACAGAGTGTGTGTGTGTGTGTATATATATATATATATAATTTTTTTTGGCCACTGAGTGTTGGGCCATTGGCCTGATCCAACATGGCTTCTCTTATGTTCTTATGACGCATAAGAACAAAAATCACTTGACAGCCTTGGTAGGTTGATCCTGTACTTTTAATGGCTAACAAATCTAGTGTAGCATAGACTCTACTTTGTCAGATGCATGAAGTGGTTTAGAAGTTAGAAGTTACAAGGCAAACGTTTATGGGAACAGAAGAAGATGAAGATAGAAGATATTGGATTTAGATCCCGCCCTCCACTCCGAGGAGTCTCAGAGCGGCTCACAATCTCCTTTCCCTTCCTCCCCCACAACAGACACCCTGTGAGGTGGGTGGGGCTGGAGAGGGCTCTCACAGCAGCTGCCCTTTCAAGGACAACTCCTACCAGAGCTATGGCTGACCCAAGGCCATTCCAGCAGGTGCAAGTGGAGGAGTGGGGAATCAAACCCGGCTCTCCCAGATAAGAGTCCGCACACTTAACCACTACACCAGACTGGCTCTCCATCTGGCGTATCCAGATGCGCTGAGAAGCTTTAATCTCCACAGTTACTCTTGAGAAAGATTTCTAGATTTGTTCCCACTGCATTTTTTTTTTTGCCACTGTAGGTATATGTGCTGTACAGAGTTGTTTGATACCTATTGCCTTTACCCAGGGAGTCCCAAAGACTGCTTTGGGAGAGAAAGAGACTTTGCCAGAAAATCCTTAGTGTCCTTATTAAAATTAGAGTTCTACAGATTCTTTACATAAAGCTATAACAATTAAACTGGTATAAAACTGCTGTGACTTTGTAGTGTAGGTGTGCCTAGTCTGAGAAGTTTTTGTCACCACAAAGTGCTCCACAAAGTCTCTGGGCCTCCCCTTTTGTCCTTGGCGATGCTTAAGCAGCAGTTGTATCCCAATAGATGATTAATGGAAGACAGGGGCATTGGTTTCCAGGTATGGCTCCCTTTATTAGCCTCACCCCTAGAGACCAAGCTCCCCCTATCTCTTATGATAAGGAATTTTCCAGGCTAGATTCTGATACCATTCATCCTTGGTGGACATCCCTCTTTAGGTGAGGCAGTAGGAGTGATGGTGACTCACATTTGGGGCTTTTCCTTGCTTTTGCATTTTTTTCATATACAGTTAACAGTCTTGGTTGAGAGGCCATCAATAGGAGAGCCAGTTTGGTGTAGTGGTTAAGTGTGTCGACTCTTATCTGGGAGAACCGGGTTTGATTCCCCACTCCTCCACTTGCACCTGCTGGCATGGCCTTGGGTCAGCCACAGCTCTGGCAGAGGTTGTCCTTGAAAGGGCAGCTGCTGTGAGGGCCCTCTCCAGCCCCACCCACCTCACAGGATGTCTGTTGTGGGGGAGGAAGGTAAAGGAGATTGTGAGCCGCTCTGAGACTCTTTGGAGTGGAGGATGGGATATAAATCCAATATCTTCATCTACCTCACAAGGTGTCTGTTGTGGGGGAGGAAGGTAAAGGAGATTGTGAGCCGCTCTGAGACTCTTCGGAGTGGAGGTCGGGATATAAATCCAATATCTTCATCTTCTTATCTTCATCCCTTGGGACCTCAACCCTCAATAGCTGTGTAAACGTCTCAACTCGGTTTAGCTGCTGCTGCTGCTTCTTCTTCTTCTTCTCTCTTTTTTTGCACACCTGTGGACATTTTCGTAGGCTAGAGGCTTAGGCTGCACCGGACAGGCCCTGTCCCTACCTTACGGGGCATATCCCCTAACTGATAATTTACACCGCTGAAACATAAAATAGAGACATGAATACAGGAAGCTGCTTTGTGCTGAGTCAGACCCTTGGCCTACCAAGGTTATCCATCCACTCTTAGATACGTTGGTCAGGAATATTCTTAAAGAACGCACTTCAGATAGTACCCAAGCAGGGGTTTGGCACAGTCCAAAAGGTTATTTTCCATGTGGAAATTGTTCTTCTTGTGGCATCTGCCTTAAAACCAATGTATTCCAAAATTCTTCAATGACCAGAAGTTACTATATTAGATCTTTTGTCAACTGTAACTCTACAGCAGAGGTGGCCAAACTGCAGCTTAGGAGCCACATGCAGCTTTTCACACACATTGTGTGGCTCACAGAGGTAGAGGGGGAACTTAATGCAGGCTTACTCTCCAGTAAGCATGCTTAGCATCAGGACCTCAGTCATCCTCTTGAGTGCTGACCCCAAGCTAGGCAGCTATTTCCACCATGTGTAGAGCAGAGAAGGAGGGGGAGATAGGCTTGCAAATTCTTCACCTCCACCACAAAAGTTGCCTGGAGACCTAGAGCAGGGAAAGAAAGTGCAAGAGCTGAGGGAGCCACTGGAAGGAGCGATGGAATTAAAGAAGGTGGCAAAGGGTTCCCCTGTAGTTTCGTATCTTGTAGGAGCTGTATTTACTAACTTTAGTGTCAAGGCAAAGAGAGCTGTATAATTATGCAAATAGAAGTCAGTGATTTATATGATACATGTGTGTTTCCTTCTCCCACTGGTGCTAAAAAATAATTCCCTAAACTAGGGAAAAGCTTTTTTTATTCCCAGCTTTTTTAAAAAAAAAAATCTCCTTCTAGCATGATCATGTTGAAAAGTGCATACATAAGTATTTTATCTTTCTGTGCAAAGAAAGTTTTGAGAGTTTAATAGACAAACATCTGACATTTATTCGATGAGATTCTTACATTAAGCAAGTTTGGCCACCTGTGCTCTAGAAGGGTCATTTATTGCATATAGGGCCCATTTTTATTTATTTATTTATTTATTCGATTTATATCCCGCCCTACCCCACCAAGGCGGGCTCAGGGCGGCTTACAATTCCAAAAGCTAACAAAATCAGTTTAAAATACATTAATAATTATACAATAAAATATATAAAATACATAAAAATATATAAAATACATAAAACTCACATCAATATGCACTATGCTACCTTTTCGTTGACTCAGTCCTTCAAGTATTCCAGTGTTCGATATTCTGATGTTCAAGTTTAATTTTTCAGGCATCCCGGTATCAATTAATTATATGCCAACCGGAAGAGGGCTGTTTTACAGGCCCTGCGGAACTGTTCAAGGTTCCGCAGGGCCCTCACCTCCTCCGGGAGCTGGTTCCACCAACAGGGGGCTGCAATCGAAAAGGCCCTGTCTCTGGTCGCTTTCAGACGGGCCTCCTTTGGCCCAGGGATTGTAAGGAGGTTCTGAGACCCCGATCTCAGCACTCTCTGGGGAACGTGTGGGGAGAGATGGTCCCTAAGGTAGGTAGGTCCCAGGCCATAAAGGCCATGCAATTTGTTAACAACGCAGTCAGTTAAAGTGAGACTATCTGAACACGGAAGCTACACAGGACAGCAAAGATTTCCAGCTCTGCTGGTGAAGCACTTCGTGTCCTTGGGACATACAGGTAAGGACCTTAAGTTCTGGGTCATAGAAAAACTACAGGTGCACTTTTCACAACAAATTCAACTTTTGAAGAAAATGGAGTCCTTTTGGATCTTCGTGTTGAATAGTCTGGTGCCAAGAGGTTTGAATTAAGAAATTGACTGGCTGTGTGTCTGATGGACTTGGCTGCTTTTTGGGATTGAGGTGTTCAAGTAGGCTGATGCAATTTTCCTTTCCCAGGTACTGCTGATTATCCCTGCATCATTTCGATCTCTCTCGCTCTCTCCTCCCTCTCCCTCCCCTGTTGCATCACATTTTCCCCACCCCCACATTTCCCATTTATTCAGGGGGGTGGACTACTGTGGTGCTGACTCTTTTCTAATTATCTGAGCACTCCATTGAAGCTTTGAGCATTGCAGATTGGGCCTAAGCAGGTAAATACTGTACCATTTAGGGTCAGTTAGTTACATTCATCTACTCTGGACAGTCAGCAGCTCTCTTAAGGTATCCAGTAGAGCTCTTTCACATCACTTGCTATTACCTGATCCTTTTAACTGGAGATGCCAAGGATTCAAACTGGGACCCTCTGCATGCAAAATAAATGTTCTTACACGGAGCCCATCCTGCCCACAGATTGATAGTATGGTCTAAAATCTGGTATAAAATAAAAAGGAGTGACTAGAGTCAGGGGAACCTTTGCACTTGCCAAATGAAGTTTAAAAAGGAAATAGAGGGCAGAGAAGACTGGAAATGAACAAATGCTAAATGGTAGGAGGACATAGGCCTGTGAGCGGGAATGCACATCTCACTATTGTCTCTGCTTAGAGATTTGGGCAGTGTTTTGAAACCTGCTGGTGGTCATTAATTATGGACGATGATGTGTCATTCTCAGCTCTGGCTGCTTCCATACTGCCTCCCCCCCTAGAGGACCACAACATGCCCTCACTTTTTTTTGGGGGGGGGGGGGGAGGGAGCTTCCACTCAACCTTGGGCACTCTCTGAGCAGAATGCACAAGGCTCCACTTCTTTTGCCCTGGCTTAAAGGGAATGCAAAAGAACAGTGGCAGCACAATATGTAAAATACAAAAATACAAAATATTGTGCAAAAACAAACACTCTTGGCTAATGTATACAAAATTCTATTGACATGAAATGAACAGCCTACAACAGTGGGCATGCATTCATACAGTATAAATAGAAAACAAACGAAAGTCTCAAAACAATATTCCAGGGAGGACCCCACACAGTCTCTGAGTTTTCCAAACTGAGTACTGAGACTCAATAATAAAGTTCCACAGGAGTCCCTCCGTTGCTTGTTGGCTTCTGAAGGAAAAATTCTTGCCTTCACGCAAACCCCGGCTTTGATTGTGTTCCGCTGCTCCTGCAGCTTCCTCATAAGTCAACTGAAACTTCCAGCCAAGTTCTCTCTCAAACGCCCATTTTGGTATCTTAATTTGCGGCTTACCAAAATGGGCGTTTGAGAGAGAACTTGGCTGGAAGTTTCAGGTTGTTTTATCAACTTTTTCTGTATGTTTTTGTTAAGATTGCTTTGGTTTAGGGTGGTTTTTATCGGTCACCTTTGTTGTTTACAGTTGACTTATGAGGAAGCTGCAGTAGCAGCGGAATACAATCAAAGCCAGGGTTTGCGTGAAGGCAAGAATTTTTCCTTCAGAAGCCAACAAGCAACAGAGGGACTCTTGTGGAACTTTATTATTGAGTCTTAGTACTCAGTTTGGAAAACTCAGAGACTGTGTGGGGTCCTCCCTGGAATATTGTTTTGAGACTTTCGTTTGTTTTCTATTTATACTGTATGAATGCATGCCCACCATTGTAGGCTGTTCATTTCATGTCAATAGAATTTTGTATACATTAGCCAAGAGTGTTTGTTTTTGCACAATATTTTGTATTTTTGTATCTGGCTCAAAGGGAAGCAGCAGGGTCATTGCGGGCAGAGGCTCTGTGCGGGTGTTCTGTCCCTGAAGAACTGCTGCCAGTTTCCAGCAGAGGAACAGAAAAATGATGTGGGGATGCAGTGTCAAGGAGAGAAGTACAAGTGATTAATGATAATTTTTTCTAACTTTCTGACAAGAAGACCAAGCAGAGGTCAGACAGCTCTCCAGATGAAGGCAGTGCCATGCCTAAGGTTATGTAATGACTGAGGGACTGAGTTCTGAAGGGCCTCGCTTGATTTTGGCTGTCATGAACTCATTAGGTAGCCTTAGGTAAACTGTTCTGTCTCCTGGCCTCAGCCCCTATCTGCAACATACAGTAATAACGCTAAGCAACTTTGCAGGGTTGTTGTAAGGATATCAGCATAATGATGTATGAGATGTGTCACAAATATAGGGAAATGTTATATAAATGCTAAATATTATGGTTTTCCTAAAGTAATTCTGTACATAAACCCTACTCCGCAAATTTGAGCGAGTTCTTCTTGAGGCCTTTGCAGTGCATGTAATAGGAGGAGAGCTGCCCGTCTTTTCCCACTAGCTGCTTTATGGTAGTGTCTCCTGCTGCCTTTTCTTAGGATGCCTCTTCCTTATCAGTGAAGTAGCTGTTCTGCCTTGGGGGGTGGGGGTTGCGTATGCATGTGCGCACATGAAGAGGAGCTGATATTTGTTCAGAAAGCCAAACCGAATTGGCATGCAAGATTGGACTTCAAGAGCACGTTTTTGAAAGGCACAATTTGACTGCAATTGCTTTGACATTTCACTGATCCAAAGCTGGATTATTACAGAGCATAACTCGCTCCAGGTAAACGGCTATCTGAGAGACTCAGTCTTCCACATTAGCGAATGCCCCTAGAAAAACCCACTGAGGGCCTCCCTCGCTGTCTCTGGCTCTCCTAAATGCATCTGTTTGAAACCACCTTGCTGTTTCCCAGTGTGAGCTTGGTTAAAATGGCTGCTAGTAATTTACCCCTTATAAAACATGGCGGGATGGGCTTAGGACATTGCTGAGAGGCTTGGCAGTTGCGTGTTCTATCTCTCTTCTTCTCTTCCCTGCCCCTTCGCATCCGTGTTTTCATCAGGTGGCCTTTGACCAGCTATAGCCAGCCTCAGCTCTCCAGCTTTGAAAACAGGCAAAAAAAATATCTTTTCATAGGTCTGTTGCACAAGAAAATTAGACAAAGGTTCTCTCATTTAAAAAATGCTACATAAATAATAAGTAGCAGTTGTGAAAGTCATTTCAGTTCATACTTGGCCGTGAGGTGGAGATTGTAAGCACGGGAGCAAATTGGGAGGATGCATCTTTTCCCCTCTTCAGGAAGGAATGCTGAATGGGAATGAAAGTTTGTGTGCGCAGATCTGTACCTGAGAGATTCCTGCCTCTGCGGAGACATCCACCCCTTTTCAATGAATGGTATCTACTGGAGAGCCTGCATAGTGTAGTGGTTAGAGTGTTTGACTAGGATCTGGGAGACTCAGGTTTGAATCGCTGCTTTACCTGGTCTGCCATGGAATCTTACTTTGTGGCCTTGGGCCCATCACAGACTCTCAGCCTAATCTACCTCACAGGGGATAAATTGGAGGAGAGGAGAATTATGTAAGCCATCTTGGGTCCCTTCTTGGGTAAGCCATCTTGGGAGAAAGTTAGGAGTATAAATGAAGTATAAATAGTTAGGAATGTACACACACAGGTTCCAATTCACATAAATCTGAGGGCAACTCTTGCAGCCACTGGTACTGCCTTGGAAAGGCTGGTTTCATTTTTCGGGGACAAAGGGTGGCACTGAGGGGGGGCAGTCTCCTCTCAACACCCACTAGAGTATGGTGTCCCACAGGGGGCAATCCCCAATGCTATTTAAGATCTAGATGTGCCCCCTTGCCCAAAGGACACAGAGTTTTGGGCTAGGTTATCATCCATATGTTGATGACATCCAGCTGTATCTATTGATGAGTATCTGGAGAAGATACCACCCCTCTTACTGGTGCTCTGTGTGAATTATTTATTTACTTTATTTATAGCTCATCTTTCTCATTGAGACACAGTGAGATTACATAGTGTAAAGTAATGCAGACCAATAGCCAAAGACATACCATAAACAATTCAGTAGAACTAAGATTACGAGTTAAAAACAATGCAAAATAAGTGTTAGATATGGTACATCAAGCAGAACAGAAAATGGAATTTAAAAAGTTGAAAGCAATGTAATCAGAGCCAAATAATACATACATTGAACAGATAATACATACCACGGATGGCATGGACTACAGCACACCAACTCTAAAAACAAAACAGGGCAAGACAGAAGATGCTGTCTGCCTCTGCAAGCAGAACACCCCATCTCCTTCTCTCCTGGTTTCCTTTCAAATGTATGATGTAACATCATCATTTGGAAGTTATTCCATTCCTGCAAGGTGGAGACAGCTGTATAGGGGGATGGAAGAAATTATCAACTCTGCAGTATCATTCCTAGGTTTTATTTGAGGAGAGGGCAAGAGGAAAAACAAGGCTTCTGGTTTTTGGTAGCAGGTATGCCTCCTCCATATAATGCAGTTCTACTTTACAATTGTGTAAGTGTGGAAAAAAATCCTGAGTACCACTCTCCTGTAGCATGTTCTTACCTTTTTATTCAGTGCACAGTCTGGAACCAAATCCATTTTTGTTCTCTGCAGAATGGTGAAGCTTCTTTGTTCGAAGTGAACATCCGCTACATCGGAGGGTTGCTGGCTGCGTTCTACTTAACTGGCGAAGAGGTTTGTTCCAGCACATTTCGCACACAGGGTGTATTTCTGCATAACAAAGCCAATCTCTCCAGAGAGCCCTGCCAACCAAGCCCTTCAAAACGTTCCCTCCTGACTCAACAAGCTGAAAACTAACTTTTTTTTTTTATGAATATTGAATTGCTGATGACGGCTGTTAATTAAGTCTCACATAATTACCTCGCCTGGCTCATCATTTTGTATAGATATTTTCTCCCATGGACAATTTCTCCTAGATAGCTTTTCAGTTTGGTACATTGGTCCCTTGCTGTGAAATATGTTTGCTGTGATCTTGGCCTTGCATTCAGAACTTGTTAATTTCTTGATGCTGGAAAGAGGAACTTTCATAAGCCCCGCAGGGTTACATTAAACACTGCAGTGGGGTAACTGTCACTTTTAGCAACGGCTGTTCTAGCTATATTTCCAAAAAGTGAAGAACCATCATGAGCATTAATACAGCGTAACAAGGCCCCTCGACCTCAGTTTTCTGCACTCCAAAGGGTGTCCTCCACCATCCTTGGGGGAAGGGCAGTGCCCTCTTGTGTAACTTGGGGGGGTAAATAATCGCCACAATTCTGTATGGAGGGGACTTAAGAATCTGCATGTATTAGGGGGAAGAATCATATACTCAGAGTTGTAGCTAGAAGGCTGAAGTGTATTCTCTCTGATTGACTCAAGCGCTTTGGTAGAAGCCAGGGTGTTGTAGTGTGGTGTGCTTTCAACATTCTATCCTCAGCTAATCCCTTCCCTATTTGTTCACTAATGAACCACGCCCTGCACATCACAGACAATTCTGCTATGCTCTCCACATAATACTCTCAGTTGATCCAGGGCGCTAGTCATGGATGTTTGGGTCTGTTGGCACTTCACTGAGAGCCAGTGCGATATATTTGTAAATACTTTGTTACTTAACAAGTGAATAAAATGAGGAATTCTCTGCCAGAGGATGTAGTAATGGCTGCAGGCATAGATGGTTTAAAAGGGGGGAAGTTAAACAGATTCATGGAAGATGGCTTCTTCAGTGGATGCAAGCCATGGTCGCTAAAAGGAACTTCTTCTTCCAGAGACAATAAACCTCTGAATGCCATTACCAGAAGGCAATATCGAGAGAAGGCTTCGGCCTTTATGGTCTGTTGTTGGCCTTCCAAAGTAACTGGTCAGCTACTGTGTGAGACAGCATGCTGGACTGGTTAGCCTACTGATTTGATCCAGTAGGGCTCTTCTGACCTTATGTTCTTACACTGAAAGCAAGAGGTGCCAGTGACAAACAAACTGTGTTTCAGGCAGGGTGGTTTCTACCTTGACCACTAGAGGACCAGGTAAGCTGTTCTCCTTCCTGAGCTGCGGGCCTCACTCCAGGGATAAAATAGATGTGGCTTATTTGGTTGATGCCAATTGTGAATGCAGATATCCATGGGTCACTGAGTGAGTATCACTACTCTACTCTGTACAGAGCAGCAGTGCATTCGTTACTGCCCCAAGATGTCCACTGAGAGAAGCAAAATCAAAGCCCCCTCCTCTCCCATAGCAGGAAGATTGTCTTTGACCTGGCCCTCTTGTAAGACAGGGTGAGGCAACAGGCTTTGGAGTGCAATCAAAGGGTACCAAATCATATGAACATATGAAGCTGCCTTATACTGAATCAGACCCTCGGTCCATCCAAGTCAGTCTTGTCTTCTCAGACTGGCAGCGGCTCTCCAGGGTCTCAAGCTGAGGTTTTTCATGCCTATTTGCCTGGACCCTTTTTTGGAGATTCCAGGGATTGAACCTGGGACCTTCTGCTTCCCAAGCAGATGCTCTACCACTGAGCCACCGTCCCTCCTACATATGAAGCTGCCTTATACTGAATCAGACCCTTGATCCATCAAAGTCAGTATTGTCTTCTCAGACTGGCAGGGCTCTCCAGGATCTCAAGTGGAGGTTTTTCACACCTACTTGCCTGGACCCTTTTTTTGGAGATGCCAGGGACTGAACCTGGGACCTTCTGCTTACCCAGCAGATGCTCTGCCACTGAGCCACCATCCCTCCTACGTATGAAGCTGCCTTCTACTGAATCAGACTCTGGGTCCATCAAAGTCAGTATTGTCTACTCAGACTGGCAGCGGCTCTCCAGGGTCTCAAGCGGAGGTTTTTCACACCTATTTGCCTGGACCCTTTTTTGGAGATGCCGGGGATTGAACCTGGGACTTTCTGCTTCCCAAGCAGATGCTCTACCACTGAGCCACCGTCCCTCCCCTAAATCATGAGTAGCTTAGTTAATTTTCTTTTTCACATTATGACCTGTCATTTTGGATTTACTGCCTTGATTTGTGTCCAGTTGAATGTGTAGAGTCATTTGGTTGGCTCACATAGCTAAATTGTATATGAACAATGGAGACCTGTATCCATCTATACGGGGGCAGGGAGTTTTGTGGCATCTTAAAAAGCAATGGATTTATTATGGCATCAGCATTTATGGACTAGAGGCCTACTACCTCAGGCCCATGAAATGTTTTGTAAAGTGGTAAATATATGCACACTCACGCACATAGATATGCAGGGGGGAAATGTGGATAGTGGGACCAGGTGCTGCAAGAGATGCCGTCTGTAATGCTTCCATGCAAAACTCAAATGTATACAACAGTAATTGGCGCTAAGATAGCACAATCTTCCTAGCTGTGCTAAGCTAATTGAATACCTTTTGTGGGTGAGAAAACTTGGTCTTTATTAACACAGCCAAACTTTCTGATCCATTATAATGCCCACGCCCACATGAGAATGTTTGCTATCTTTCACTTTCACCCAAACTTGCAAGAATACATTCTCTCTCCCCCTCTTTCTTTCACTTTGCATCATCCAGACGTGAATCTGTTAATGGCAAGATTTCCTGCCTGGGGAGATGGGTTCCCACCAAGGGTATAATTAAAAGTTCCAAAATCTAAAGGGTAAAACTGAGAGCCAGTTTGGTGTAGTGGTTAAGTGTGTGGACTCTTATCTGGGAGAACCGGGTTTGATTCCCCACTCCTCCAGTTGCACCTGCTGGAATGGCCTTGGGTCAGCCACAGCCCTGGCAGAGGTTGTCCTTGAAAGGGCAGCTGCTGTAAGAGCTCTCTTAACCCCACCCACCTCACAGGGTGTCTGTTGTGGGGGAGGAAGGTAAAGGAGATTGTGAGCCGCTCTGAGACTCTTCGGAGTGGAGGGCGGGATATAAATCCAATATCTCCATCTACCTCACAGGGTGTCTGTTGTGGGGGAGGAAGGGAAAGGAGATTGTGAGCCGCTCTGAGACTCTTCGGAGTGGAGGGCGGGATATAAATCCAATATCTTCTTCATCTTCTTCTTCTAAAGAAACCCTGTTAGCATTCAAGGCTGTTGCCACTTGCCCTGTCCTTTCCCTTAAGCGCGCACACTCTTTGACTTGCACCTTAAAATATATATTTGCATCCAGGTTCAAAGGGAAATGCTGCCACATATTCCAGCCATGAGGCACTTCACCTCCTCTGGTGACCCAGGGCCCCATGTCTGATTTGGAGGACATAAAACAGCTCCCCAAATGCAATTTCACTGAAAAGGTTTGAAAACTGGAGGGTGTGGTTTGTGAGAGCGCTGCTGTTTCCTGCCTCCTATGCCAGCCTCCAAAGGGATGATCCACCAAATATGTCTCCACCTTAAGAGTAAATGTCATCTGCTTTCTAAAGGTGATGGCAGCCTCTAGTCCAGCAAAGATTAATTTCTGGTACTGAAATGAATTTTGCTGAGCAATAAAATTCTACTGCAGTACAGTTCTGCCTTATTCTCCCAATGTGTTCCCAAGTACTGGCAGAAACTGAACGTACCATGTATTTGTGATGGTAGGTGTCGAAGGATCAAAGAGACTGCACAAAACGCCCAAAACAGAGAGAAAAGCAGATGGCAAGCTGCTTTCCCACTGATCCAGGTGGGAATCTTACATACTGGAAAGGAGAGAGTTGCACTGAAACACTTCCAAAAAATAAAAGAGTTGTATGCAAAAGATGTTTTTTTTTCTGTACATAAACAATTTTATTAGCAACATATGGTAGTAGAACTATATCTACAACTTATAAAAGGCTTAAAATTAAAAAAAAAAACATCATTCTACCCCACATCTTACTTTTCTCCCACCCCTCCCCCCAATACTTGACCCCCGCCAGTGTTATTTTTTTTTTTGAAAAAAACCAGATATTAAAGGTACCTTTAACTATCAAGAAAAAACAAAAATTGATAAAGAAAAAGATCCCCCCTTCAAAAGTTATATTCTTGTCTTAAATGTCTTAATCATCAAAAATTGTCCAATGTCCTTTTATTTTCCACTCTTTTTCTACATATCTTCTGAATTTCTTCCACTCCCGATTAAAAAGTTCTAAATCGCAGTCTCTTATTTTTCTTGTTAATTTGTCCATTTCACTCCATGACATAACTTTTATAGTCCAATCCCATTTTTCTGGTATTTTTTCTTGCTTCCACAACTGCACATACAATGTCCTAGCAGCTGAGAGCAAGTACAATATTAAAGTTCTATCTTCTTTTGGAAATTTTTCCATTTGTAATCCCAGCAGTATGCAAAAGATGTTTTAACAGCTTGACTGTTTTTAGAGAAACCTGATGGATTTGGAACTGTAAAGCTCTCCCTTTCCATTTTGCAGGAGACAAGTAGCTTTTTCTGCATAGGCTTGTTCTCTCTGCTTCTGCAGGGGTAAAATTGTTGAACAAAAGTTATAGCGTCCAATTGCATAGACAACTTCAAACATGGCAGGGGAAAAGGATTCTAAGAGCCGAAGGAAGGGGAAGTTATGTATGCCAAAAAGAATTGATGTTTGAAATTTTGAGTTTCCTAACAAAAAAATTTTTTGAGACAGTTCCTTTAGTTTTTTGTCAGAGATTTTGCACATGTGTAAAAAGTTTTTTTGCCTTGGCCACGGGATCCTTCCCACTGCCACCCCCTTTATGGAGGCAGCTTGGCTTTAAGTACACTTTGCAACTGACCTAGCGGGTCAGTTATTTTTCTGCTTCCTGAACTGAATATTTTCTAGCTAGGGTTGCCAGCTTCCGAGCAGACCCTGGAGTTCTCGAGTTACAGACTACAAAGTTCAGCTCCCCTACAGAAAATGGCATCTGCCACAGATGGACTGTATGGTATCACATTAGGGTTGCCAAGTCCAATTCAAGAAATATCTGGGGACTTTGGGGGTGGAGCCAGGAGACATTGGGGGTGGAGCCAGGAGCAAGGTTGTGACAAGCACAATTGAACTGCAAGGGAGTTCTGGCCATCACATTTCAAGGGACGGCACACCTTTTAAATGCCTTCCTTCCATAGGAAATAATGAAGGATAGGGGCACCTTCTTTTGGGGCTCATAGAATTGGACCCCCTGGTCCAAACTTTTTGAAACTGGGGAGGTATTTTGGGGAGAGGCACTAGATGCTATACTGAAAATTTGGTGCCTCTATCTCAAAAAACAGCCCCCCTCAAAGCCCCTGATACCCACGGCTCAATTCCCCATCATTCCCTATGGGAATCGTTCATGGTGGTGCATGATGGCTGTGGGGGTGGGGCTTCCCCCGCCGGCCAGCTGGTTGGGGGAGGGGGGAAGCCTGTAAAACCGGGGGATCCTCCTCTGGGACCTGGGGATTGGGAAGCCTATATCACATCCCACTGAGTTCATTTCACCTCCCCAGGCAAATCTCCAGGAGCTTCCCAAGATGGAGCTGACAACAATATTTCTAGCCCAACAAAAGCCACTGAACGTGTGGGGAGTCTTGTGGAACCAGCTCCTGGCTATCTTAGGGCCAAACTAAAAACTTAAACTCCATGACTGGTTGTCTCCTTGGGTTTTTTGAAAGGTGGCTAGCCATAGGGAGGGAGGTGAAGGTTGGATCAGGGCTATAGTACCAAAGATACAGCATAAAAACACTCACACTCTGCCCCAGAACTGACATTTGCCCTTTGGGAGACACATACAGATACCTGGGGTGCAGGGCTTTTTTTTGTAGCAGGGACTCCTTTGCATATTAGGCCACGCCCCTCTGATGTAGCCAATCCTCCTGGAGCTTACAGTGGGCCCAGTATTAAGAGCCCTGTCAGCTCTTGGAGGATTGGCTGCATTGGGTGTGTGGCCTAATATGCAAAGGAGTTCCTGCTACAAAAAAAGCCCTGCCTGGGTGATATCGTGGACTGCAATAGAGGAACTGGAAATAAAAAAAAACATGTACTCAGTTTCCTACCTAAATAACTTTGACAGGCTTCTTTGATCATGAATAATTTTGCATGTGCAGATTATTGTTACTAGCAATTTGTCTGCAAAAGAATCAGAAGTGGTTTGCCTCTGTTCTGGCATCCACAAATGTAGAAAAAGTATGTGGCGGGAATTGGGTAATTTACAAAAGGGGGGGAGGGGTTACCCTCAGATTTTGAGGTTATCTAGAAAAAAATAATTAAAAGGAGGCAAAGGAGACTTTCTAATCCTAGTCCTGTTGCCTGCGTGTATGTATGTGCTGTAAAGTCACAACCAACTTACGGCAACCTCAGCAAGGGGCTTTCAAGGCAAATGAGAAGCAGAGGTGGTTAGCCATTGCCTTCCTCTGCAGAGTCTTCCTTGGTGGTCTCCCATCCAAGTACAGTCCCTGCTTAGCTTCCAAGATCATGGTATATACCATGCTGCCTTGCCTTCCCCTGTTGCCTGAAGAGGAAGGAATTTTACTCATAAGGCCACGAACTTCAGACATGTTTTCAGCTGATCCCAGGAACTGTTTGGAATGTGCCTAAAGCATCCAATCCCTCCCAGCTTCTGTCTTGAACATACGAAGCTGCCTTATACCGAATCAGACCCTCGGTCCATCAAAGTCAGTCTTGTCTTCTCAGACTGGCAGCGGCTCTCCAGGGTCTCAAGCTGAGGTTTTTCACACCTATTTGCCTGGACCCTTTTTTGGAGATGCCGGGGATTGAACCTGGGGCCTTCTGCTTCCCAAGCAGATGCTCTACCACTGAGCCATCGTCCCTCCCTGTGTCTCTCCAGGGTCTCAAGCTGAGGTTTTTCACACTTATTTGCCTGGACCCTTTTTTGGAGATGCCGGGGATTGAACCTGGGGCCTTCTGCTTCCCAAGCAGATGCTCTACCACTGAACCATCATCCCTCTCCAAGGAGTGAAAGGATTGCCAATGAACATATGAAGCTGCCTTCTACTGAACCAGACCCTTGGTCCATCCAAGTCAGTATTGTCTACTCAGACTGGCAGCGGCTCTCCAGGGTCTCAAGCTGAGGTTTTTCACACCTATTTGCCTGGACCCTTTTTTGGAGATGCCAGGGATTGAACCTGGGACCTTCTGCTTCCCAAGCAGATGCTCTACCACTGAGCCACCGTCCCTCCTACATATGAAGCTGCCTTATACCGAATCAGACCCTTGGTCCATCAAAGTCAGTCTTGTCTTCTCAGACTGGCAGCGGCTCTCCAGGGTCTCAAGCTGAGGATTTTCATGCCTACTTGCCTGGACCCTTTTTGGAGATGCCAGGGATTGAACCTGGGACCTTCTGCTTCCCAAGCAGATGCTCTACCACTGAGCCACCGTCCCTCCTACATATGAAGCTGCCTTCTACTGAATCAGACCCTCGGTCCATCAAAGTCAGTATTGTCTTCTCAGACTGGCAGCGGCTCTCCAGGGTCTCAGGCTGAGGTTTTTCACACCTATTTGCCTGGACCCTTTTTTGGAGATGCCAGGGATTGAACCTGGGACCTTCTGCTTCCCAAGCAGATGCTCTACCACTGAGCCACCGTCCCTCACCGTCTTCTCAAGTAAGCCTCATCCTGCAATGACCACCTGCCTCTTTCGAGCCAAAAAGATGAACTTTGCTCTTCTTCCACATTTCCCTCTGCAGAATTCAGGCAGGCCTTGCCAAGGTTGGGGGGAATCATGAGCTGGTTTCTCCCAGCTGGCCACTGATCAGGCAGCGGGTTTGATTTGAGCCTCCTGTCTGATGGTTAACTCTGATGGTTAAAGGAGCAGCTTCTGGCAGCTTAAGAGACAAACGAGCCACGATGAACGAGGAGATGCCATTTTTCTTGTGCCAGATGCAAAGTAATCCTCTTCATCTTCCATTTTTCCCAGATAACATGGGGCTTGCCTGTAAAAAGAAATTACATTGAGGGAAGATGCAGGGGGGAGAAAGATGTCGGTCATTGATGGGAAGGTGACGTATTGCAAATGAACTCCTTGCTCTCAGCCGTAAGTCTTCATGGAGTTCAGCTGTTGAGACAACACACAGATGAGTAGGGATCCTTTCTCTGTTCATATGTCCATTAAACTCTGCCCCCCACCCCTAGCCTGCATACCCACCAGCTTAGTCACATCCTTCCTTTGAGTCTAGGAGCCCTGCTCAGTCCAAAGTTCCATCTAGTAGGGCATCCTGCTTCCCACAGTGCCGGACTAGATAACCTTCGCAAATTGATAATAAAGGCTGGCGGTCATTAGCTCTTCTCACATCCTCTCTTTCTCCTTACAGTTCTTCAAGAGTAGAGCTGATTGGCATACTGCCTCTGCACCTGGAGGTTCTGTTTAGCAAAAAGCCACTGCTAGATCTATCTATCTTTACACCACGGCTTTTTTTGAGCAGGAACACAGTTCCGGCTGGCTTGGCGACAGGGGGTATGGCCTAATGTGCAAGTGAGTTCCTTCTGGGCCTTTTCTACAAAAGAGCCAGTTTGGTGTAGTGGTTAAGTGTGTGGACTCTTATCTGGGAGAACCGGGTTTGATTCCCCACTCCTCCACTTGCACCTGCTAGCATGGCCTTGGGTCAGCCATAGCTCTGGCAGAGGTTGTCCTTGAAAGCGCAGCTGCTGTGGGAGCCCTCTCCAGCCCCACCCACCTCACAGGGTGCCTGTTGTGGGGGAGGAAGGTAAAGGAGATTGTGAGCCGCTCTGAGACTCTTAGGAGTGGAGGGCGGGATAGAAATCCAATATCATCTTCTTCTTCTTCTGTGCAAAACAATGGTGACATCAGGGTGTGTGACCTAATATGCAAATAAGTTTTTTGCTGGACTTTTTCTACCAAAAAAGCCCTGCTTTATCCATTTGTCTGATCTTGTTTTATCACTAATGTAAGGACATCTGAGATCATCGCCAACTTTGGTTAACTTGGTTTTCCAGAGATGGTAACCCTTGACTTCCTGGGCTGGTGATACACTAGGAGAATTACTTCCCCTGGGGTTTAAGCTTGTTTTTTTTAATTCTGCTATCTCACTCATAATGGGTCTTGTAAGTTTGCCGTAGTGTGAGGACAGAGCACACCGTGAACAATGATAATGCTGTCAAACTATCTTGGACTTGGACTCCGGTCGTAGAATTCCAGTGTGCTATTTCCTGTCTTGAAAACTGCACCCTTCATCTCTGTCTGCATTATTTTCTACTTTGAATCTCGGGTTTTGTACCAGATCTAATAGTGACAACCAGAAATTGTACCTGTTCCATATTCAGAGCATGGATTTTTACACTTGGTAAACACAAATGAGAAAATCCCCATGTGCCACATTGCAGGCACATTGGAATGTTTCATTTATGACCTGTTTATTTATTTGTCAGAGGTGCTGGCCTCACATAGAGCCCAAACTAAGGAGATAGGTTGCAGGGGGTGGGACTAATTCCCTTGAGGGATTCACCATTCTGGAAGTTGAGAGCCGACCATTCCAGGTTCCAGCTGAAGACATACCGGACCATCTCAGGAGGGTGGCTGCTGTTGTCAGGGCAACTGCCTGGAAGCCTGGAGTGACAGACAGACTGGTTACTAGGGTATTAGAGGGTGGCCCCTGGGAAGCCAATCACAAGGGAGGGGCAGGACTGTGAGGTCTACATAGAGCTATTTAAATCTCTGCCAGACAGAGTGAGGGAGGATCGCCAAGCGGCTTTAGCAAGAGATTAAAGTCTTTTTATACCCTTTTTCAGTGTTGTTTGTTAGTATTAACAAAATATACAAAAATCCCACGCAGAGGCGTCACTAGGGTGGGTTGCACCCTGGGGTGTAACTGATTCAAGTCACCCCCCCCCCATTGGGCATCACCCCTTTTGGAGGGCTGCGTCACCCCCTCTGCACACAACCCCGCCCACTTCACATGGCCCCTCCCTCATCCACCCTCTGGTCACATGACCAGCCCCCGTAATCCAAGATACCAGTTTTGCAGCATTTAAGTTTCCCCCACTCACCCACACGCTTTTAGCTGAGCCGGCGGCAGCGCGGCCCCGGTTTCAGAATCCCGGCCAGCCCACACACAGCAGCAGTGTTCTAGTCCCAGGGCCAGCCCCTTCCTGTTGCGGGGGGTCATGGGTCAGTGCCTGGGGCCAATGAGAATGCTCTGGGGGAGGGCCGATGGCCTCCTTGGCCCCGCCCTAGTGACGCCGCTGATCCCATGGATCTATTCCACTAGTTGAGGCCCTTTCCTCTGGCACAAGGAGACTTCCCTCATGCAAGATGGAGGCTCAACAGAAGGGCTTCTTCTGCTGGGGAAAAGCTCCTGTGCTAATGGAACAGGTCTGCAGGATCCAACCAACTGGTATTCACCTGCTCCAGGTGCAGAGTTTAAAAAAAAAAATGCATGGATTGAAAAGTGATTCACTGTAAAGTCCCTCTTAGAGGTTGTACATCTGGAGATTTATATTTAGAAATCCAATGCAGTTTACATTGCCAAACAGTTCTTTTCTTAACAGCTTTCTCACCCTTCCTCTCTTTCTCTATACAGGTCTTCAAGAGTAAAGCTCTAGAACTGGGAGAGAAGCTTTTGCCAGCTTTTAACACACCAACGGGTATCCCACGGGGAGTCATAAACCTGGGCAGGCAAGGCACATATCGTTACTTTGTTCTCTTTAACAAATGCAACACTTAGAATGTAAGGATAGCCCCACCAGATCAGACCAAGTGTCCATGTAGTCCAGTGTCCTGTTTCCTATCAGTGCCTCAAGTGAACTCATGACCAAGGCAGGAAGACCTTCAGCCCTGCAGTGTATCCCCAGCAATCTTATACTTAGAGGTTACGGTAACACAGCCAGGCTCTGCTGAAACTGAACTGGATCAGTTTTAGCTGCATAAGAACATAAGAGAAGCCATGTTGGATCAGGCCAATGGCCCATCCAGTCCAACACTCTGTGTCACATAAGAACATAAGAGAAGCCCTGTTGGATCAGGCCAAAGCCCCCTCCAGTCCAACACTCTGTGTCACATAAGAATATAAGAGAAGCCATGTTAGGTCAGGCCAATGGCCCATCCAGTCCAACACTCTGTCACATAAGAACATAAGAGAAGCCCTGTTGGATCAGGCCAATGGCCCATCCAGTCCAACACTCTGTGTCACATAAGAATATAAGAGAAGCCATGTTAGGTCAGGCCAATGGCCCATCCAGTCCAACACACTGTCACATAAGAACATAAGAGAAGCCCTGTTGGATCAGGCTAATGGCCTCTCCAGTCCAACACTCTGTGTCACATAAGAATATAAGAGAAGCCATGTTAGGTCAGGCCAATGGCCCATCCAGTCCAACACTCTGTGTCACATAAGAGAAGCCCTGTTGGATCAGGCCAAGGGCCCCTCCAGTCCAACACTCTGTGTCACATAAGAACATAAGAGAAGCCCTGTTGGATCAGGCCACTGGCCCCTCCAGTCCAACACTCTGTGTCACATAAGAACATAAGAGAAGCCCTGTTGGATCAGGCCAGTGGCCCATCCAGTCCAACACTCTGTGTCACACAGTGGCAACAAATTTTTATATATACACACACACTGTGGCTAATAGCCACTGATGGACCTCTGCTCCATATTTTTATCTAAACCCCTCTTGAAGCTGGCTATGCTTGTGGCCGCCACCACCTCCTGTGGCAGTGAATTCCACATGTTAATCACCTTTGGGTGAAGAAGTACTTCATTTTATCCGTTTGCTGCTCAGCAATTTCATCGCAATTCCATCGAATGCATCTGATCCCAAACTGGAACTGAACCGAAGCACTTACTAGTTCAAACTCTTGAATGTGTGCACTTCAAACACGACCTTTTGCTCAGCCATCTCTTTGAATCATAACCTTTTAATTTTTTCCCCCAGGTGTAAATTGTTCCACATGGAGTTGCCTTGCATACGGAATCAAAAAATAGTCTGCCAAGATTAGGTTTGCTCACTATGACGGGCAGTGGTTCTGTGGAGTCTCAGATAGAGGTTTTTTCTCCTCACTTGCTGCGTTCCACTGAAGATGCCAGGGACTGAACTTGGGACCTTCTGCGTGTAAAATAAATGTTCTACCGCTATGCCCCAGCCCCTTCCATGCCGCCATCTCTTGTGTAGCTCTTCTTTGTAGGAGTCTTACTCCTCCTTTTAATAGTAAAGTGATTGGCCCTAATTATGGTAATGAATGCAGCACTTTCAGACAAGGGAGGCATTTCTACGTACTTGAGAGAGGGCTCAGGCATGCATAAAATATTTTTTTTTAATTAGCTGGGTATTCCAATCCTATATTTCTCCCCTCTTTCCTAATAATAATAAATCAGGGGGTTCTGCATACTTTGGGGAGTCCTTGAGTATGCAGAAAAACATGACTTCGTAAATTAGCCTCCTCCCAATTTAAAAACAGCCTGACGAGGACTGAATATGCTCGAGGAGGCTAAGAATGTTTAGAACGGTTGAGAGTCAGTTAAAGGGAATAAAGAGATGTCAGGGATATTAGCCTCTTTAAAGCTCTCGGAACTTTGAGAATCCTGGAGGGGGGGAAAGGTCGGGGCTGGATGAGACCAAGAACAATTCCAAGTGATTCCGCCTTGACACAGTGATTTCTTATAGGCTGCAGCTTGGAGGGGGGTGGGCAGTCCCCACCAAAGAAAACAAGGAAGTTAAAGAAAACCCTGTAGCCTTTTGTTTCCATTGACAAAGGAGCGTGAGGCTCTGTTGTGAGACTCATTAGGTGAGCAAGTCAAGAACTAGGTGGGGATTCTGCAGCTACCGCAGCCATTTGGCCCAAAGCGGCTTCATTACACACCATTTTACTGAAATATCCCTCACTTTCCACCTGCTCTCTTGCTGAGACGCAGGAGCAGCATGTTACATTCACTCCTTCAGCCAGCTTGTCCACCCCAGGGTATAGACTAAATTCCTAGAAGGGGCTTCCTCAACCCACTGTGTCCACATTTAAGTGTTTCATTCTGAAATAGGGGGGAAAGCTATCAGTATGGGAGGTTTAATTCTCCTGAGTTCAGATCTTCTAGAGAAGGAATGGCTGCAGCTCTCTTCCAGGTGCCTTTCCCCCGTTTTTAAATTTGAAAGAATTCATCCTGGACTCTGTTAACAAATTTTATTTGTATCCCGCCCTCCCCGCCGAAGCAGGCTCTGTTAGCAAAGGAAAGTACAGCCAGAGCACAGGCTGTGGCCAGAAGACCAGCAGCTGTTTGGGAACTTTTGCCTCCCCCCAAGAATAGCAAAACAGTGACCAGAGAGTACTGGCTATTTTGGGATAGTCAGTGGAACAATTCAAGGAAAGCTCCATTAGCTTGCTCTCTATCACATCTCTCTTTTAAAATGCAGCCTTGTATGGTGCCAAACGGAATACATAAATCTACCAAGCCTGAGAATTTCAGCTTTCTTCTTTTTTAAAAGTAAGTTTCTAGCCCTCATTGGTTGGAGGACTACACTTGAAAATTAAAGCCCAAAAGAAAAAGAAAGTTGCATGATTCTAGCCATGCAAACAACTCTGTGTATTTTAGGATTCCCTTTTTTTATCGGTTCCAGAAAGCCCAAAGTTCAGTGGCAGAACACCTGCTTTTCCTTCAGAAGGTCCCTGATTCAAGCCCAGGCATCTCTCAATTAAAAAATCCTAGACATGTGGGGGGAAAACTTAAAGAGCAGTTACCAGTCAGAGGACAAAATGTTGAGCAAAGACCAGAGGTTACGCACATTTCAGAGAGCTCTGAGAGAGAGCAGATAAGAAGTCTATAAGAGTGAGGATTGGCTTTCTAAGCAGCTGGGGAAATTGCTGAGAATTTCTGAGTTTGTGTGATTGTGTGCTTGCTGAAAATTCTGAGTTTGTGGTGCTGGGGAACTGCTGTTTGTTTGGTTTGGTTTGAGTGGGCTGGAGGTGATTGTTGCTGATTGACTGGGAGTGGCTGTGTTCCTGGGGCACACTGAGGCCCCACCCTCTGCATTATTCAGCTCCACCTTGCCAGAGGCGTGAGCCTTTGGCACGAGCCGAAGGGTCAGAGCTAAAGGGCTCTTGGCCTGAGGGCTCTGTAAGGACCAGGAACCCAGATCTCTATTTTTCTTGTGTTCCCAATAAGGTATGTAGACCCTCCAGATGGAGAGCCACATATACACAACAGGATTTAAAGGGGGACTGTATATTTTAAAAAAGCTATCATGAAGGTAGAATGCCAGCAGGGGGGTGGAGGCTTTCCAGTGTTTTGCACTGAGTGTCACATGTATGACTATCTGTCCATAGGACAGAAGTCTTGGGTGTGTGCTCGATGCAAGGAGCTCCTGATCCTCAGGGAAGGAGTTCGTACCCTTGAGGCCGAGGTGGCAGACCTGGAGAAGCAGAGACAGTCAGTTAGGCACTCGGAGAAGACTCTCGGGGATGTGTTAGATGAGCCCCACTCTAGACATGGCAGCCCTGTTGCTGCCAGGGAACATGAGGGTCGAGAGGGAACAGGGCACCGTGCTGAGGACAAGGGGAATGCGCCCTCAGAAGGGACCTTTTCTTCAGTTGGTGAGGGGGTATCCTTTCGTGCCAAGGAGCCATCCCTGGGCGGGAAGGGGGGGGTCTTGGTAGTTGGTGATTCAATGCTTAGGCAAGTAGACAGCTGGATGGCAAAACCGTGTACTGACCGTATGGTGACTTGCCTGCCTGGTGTGAAGGTAGCAGACATTACACGTGTTGTAGATAGGTTGATAGACAGTGCTGGGGAGAAGTCAGTGGTCGTGGTGCATGTTGGCACCAATGATATAGGGAAATGCAGTTGTGAGGTCCTGGAGGAAAAATTTAGGCTGCTAGGCAGGAAACTTAAGGCCAGGACCTCCAAGGTAGCCTTCTGAGAAGTGCTACCTGTTCCACATGCAGGGCTGGAGAGACAGGCACAAATTAGAAGTCTCAATGTGTGGATGAGATGATGGTGTAGGGAGGAAGGGTTTAAGTTTGTTAGGCACTGGGATGCTTTCTGGAACAAACGGGAACTGTACAAAAGAGATGGTCTCTACTTGTCCCCAGAAGGATCCAGGCTGCTGGCACTTAAAATCAAAAAGGTAGCAGAGCAGTTTTTAAACCAAATCTTGGGGGAAAGCCAATAGGAGATGAAATGTCTTTGGTTCGGGAGGACTCAACTCAAAGAGATGAAGGGTTAGCTATTACTTTTTTACCAGGTAATGGATCAGAGTTGTCCACTGAGATGGTGACAAACAGTATGGAGTGTCTGCCAAAGTCTCGAGGCAGCAGGAGGAAGGTTGCGGGTCTAACTTGGTGGAATGAGGAGAATCAGTGGGACACGGTGATTCCTGGATATAAGTTATATCGAAAGGATAGGGAGGGCAGAGTTGGAGGTGGGGTGGCTCTGTATGTCAGAGAGGGTATACAGTCCAGTAAGACTGAGGTCAGAGAATTAGATACCCTTCTAGAAATTCTTTGGGTCGAAATAGAGGGCCCAAAAGGAAATTTAACTATGGGAGTTTGTTATCACCCACCAAATCAAAAGATAGAGGACGATTATAATATGATGGAAGGATTAAAGATAGTGGCTAAATGTAAAAACCGTGTCATAATTGGTGATTTTAACTACCCGCAGATTGATTGGGTCAATATATGTTCTGGTCAAGAGAAAGAGATTGAGTTTCTAGATGCTCTCAATGACTGTGCTATGGAGCAGATGGTCACAGAACCTACCAGGGTGGGGCAATCCTGGATTTGGTCCTAAATAATGCCCAAGACCTGGTGACAGATGTAAAAGTGACCGCACCACTTGGAACCAGTGACCATGACGTTATTGATTTCACCCTTTGTATAAATAGGGAGTTGCCCCAAAAGACCAGCACAACCACTTTTAACTTTAAAAGGGGTAAATTCTTTGAGATGAGGAGGCATGTGAAGAGGAAACTGAAAGGAAAGGTAAATGCAGTCGAAATCCTTGGGGAAGCTTGGAGGCTATTTAAAACTACAATCCTAGAAGCTCAGATAAAATATATACCACAAGTTAGGAAAGGCACAAACAGGTATAAGAGAAGGCCTGCATGCTTAACAAACAAAGTTACGGAAGGTAAAAGGTAATAGAATTCCTTTAAGCAGTGGAAAGCTAGTCCAAGTGAGATTAATAAAAGGGAACGCAGGCTGTGGCAAATCAAATGCAAGACTGTGATCAGGCAGGCAAAAAGGGACTATGAGGAGCATATTGCAAAAAACATAAAGACCAACAATAAAAATTTCTTCAAATTAGAAGCAGGAAACCAGCCAGGGAGGCAGTGGGGCCCTTGGATGACCAAGGGGTAAAAGGATTACTGAAGGAGGATAGGGAAATGGCTGAGAAGCTGAATGCATTTTTTGCCTCTGTCTTCACTGTGGAAGATGAGAAGTGTTTACCCGCTCCAGAACCACTAATTTTGGAAGGGGTGTTGAAAGACGTGAGTCAGATTGTGACAAGAGAGGAGGTCCTACAACTGATAGATGAATTAAAAACTAATAAGTCACCAGGTCCGGATGGCATACATCCAAGAGTTCTGAAAGAACTCAAAGATGAACTTATGGATCTCCTGACAAAAATATGTAATCTTTCATTGAAATCTGCCTCTGTTCCTGAGGACTGGAAGGTGGCAAATGTCACCCCCATCTTTAAAAAGGGTTCCAGAGGAGATCTGGGAAATTACAGCCCAGTCAGTCTGACTTCAATACCGGGAAAGTTGGTAGAAACCATTATCAAGAACAGAATGAGTAAGCACATTGATGAATACAAGTTATTGAGGAAGATTCAGCATGGGTTCTGTAAGGGAAGATCTCGCCTCACTGAGCTGTTACAGTTCTTTGAGGGAGTGAACAAACTTGTGGACAAAGGAGACCCAATAGATGTGTTTACCTTGACTTCCAGAAAGCTTTTGATAAAGTTCCTCATCAAAGGCTCCTTAGTAAGCTCGAGAGTCATGGAGTAAAAGGACAGGTCCTCTTGTGGATCAAAAACTGGCTAATTAATAGGAAACAGAGAGTGAGTATAAATGGGCAGTCTTCGCAGTGGAAGACGGTAAGCAATGGGGTGCCACAGGACTCAGTACTGGGTCCCATGCTCTTTAACTTGTTCATAAATGATTTGGAGTTGAGAGTAAGCAGTGAAGTGGCTAAGTTTGCTGATGACACTAAATTGTTCGGGGTGGTAAGAACCAGAGAGGATTGTGAGGCACTCCAGAGGGATCTGTTGAGGCTGGGTGAGTGGGCGTCAACGTGGCAGATGCGGTTCAATGTGGCCAAGTGCAAAGTAATGCACATTGGGGCCAAAAATCCCAGTTACAAATACAAGTTGATGGGGTGTGAACTGGCAGAGACTGACCAAGAGAGAGATCTTGGGGTCGTTGTAGATAACTCACTGAAAATGTCAAGACAGTGTGCAATCACAATAAAAAAGGCCAACGCCATGCTGGGAATTATTAGGAAGGGAATTGATAACAAATTAGCCAGTATCATAATGCCCCTCTATAAATCGATGGTGTGGTCCCATTTGGAATACTGTTTACAATTCTGGTCACCGCACCTCAAAAAGGATATTATAGCATTGGAAAAAGTCCAGAAAGGGCAACTAGAATGATTAAAGGGTTGGAACACTTTCCCTATGAAGAAAGGTTAAAACACTTGGGGCTCGTTAGCTTGGAGAAACGTCGACTGCGGGGTGACATGACAGGTTTACAAGATTGTGTATAGGATGGAGAAAGTAGAGAAAGAAGTACTTTTCTCCCTTTCTCACAATACAAAAACTCGTGGGCATTCAATGAAATTTCTGAGCAGTAGGGTTAGAACGGATAAAAGGAAGTACTTCTTCACCAAAGGGTGGTTAACATGTGGAATTCACTGCCACAGGAGGTGGTGGCGGCTACAAGCATAGCCAGCTTCAAGAGGGGTTTGGATAAAAATATGGAGCAGAGGTCCATCAGTGGCTATTACCAACAGCATATTATTGGAACTGTCTGGAGCAGTGATGCTCTGTATTCTTGGTGCTTATGGGGGGGCAAAGTGGAAGGGCTTCTAGCCCCACTTGTGAACCTCCTTTTTTTTTTTACCACTGTTTGACACAGAGTGTTGGACTAGGTCGGCCATTGGCCTGATCCAACATGGTTTCTCTTACATTCTTATGAGATCAGGGGTCTGACCCAGTATACAAAACATCCCATAGAGGGTATGAGAGATTGGGAGCATCATCCTGGGGGGAGGAAAGAAATTATTCAGCAGCTAAACATGAGGTGGGGGGTGATCAAGGGAGTGACACCATTATCTTAAAGGCAGCAGTGAAACAATGTGGGTGAGAAAGGCCGTTTTACACCCAGCACTCACAGTTGACAGCTACATGCCTCTGAGAAACCCATGAGCTGGCCATGAAAGCACAAATAGCCCCCCCCCCCTACACACACACACCATTTTCCCTACGGCAACTGATATTCTGAGGTATGCTGCCTTGGAGACTAGAAGTTCCATTGAGCTATCAAGGCTAATAACCATTGATAGACCTATCTGCCATGAATTTGTCTAACCTCATGATCCCTTTTGAAAGTAGATTGGTTCTGCTGGAAGTATAATTCTGCTGCTGAAAATGTCATCTTCCCCCGCCCCCCCACTTTCTCTGAAAAGGGCTGACACTTTTTCAACAAAAGGGCATTAATGTTTTGGGTTTGGGGGTTTTGAAAAAACATTTGCCAGCAATCTTAGTTTACAATCTGGTATAGAGGCATTGTAGCGCCATCTACTGTCTCCCCCCCTAGCTGAAGCAATACTCCTTTGCCTTTTTTCCCCCTTTCAAGAAAAACATTTAACAGCAATCTGCCATCCGCAATCACGCTAATCAAGAGATCTCAAAATCAGGCCCACATCTCTCCTGAAATGAAAACCGCTGAGCTTCTCCTGCGCTGGCAGCTGTAGAGGCTATTTTCAGACCAAGCCCTAAAGATATAGGTCGCTGCACAGAAGCTGGAGAGGCTGAGATGGTTTTAAAAGGCTGTAATCAAGAATGCTGTGTTGGGAGATGGAAGCAGACTGGTCAGAAAGCGAAACCAAAGAAAGTTTTGGCCTTTGGTGTACAAAGCCTTAATGCTATAGTGGCACCCTGCAAGGTTCCTGATGCCTAAGGAATAGAGGGCCTTTCAGCAGTCGCTTCAGATATAGCTTCACAAGTCTTTGGGGGTGTTTTGAGGTAGTTTTGGGACACACCTTGCTGCCCTTTAATGGCCACCAGTGTTAGTTCCATGTAAGGATGCAGACTTTTGCATAAAAAGAGATTTCATGCTTCTGGCCTGCACACCTTGAGGACTCAGCAAAATAAGTGCAGCCTCGTGGCCTTGATAGACTCCAGCTCCTGCCATTTGCCTGGAAATGCGAGTGTGTGTGAATGTGTGTTATGATCTATTTATTTCCTTAATTTATGCTGCACACTTCTCCCCAATGGGGACACCAAAGCAACTCACATCATTCTCTCCTCCATTTTATCCTTAAAACAACCCTATGAGGTAGGTTAGGCTGGAACTATGTGACTAGCTCAAGGTTACCCAGTGAACTTCTATCACAAGTGTAAAAAATTCAGACTCAGGTATTCCAGATTCTTGTCTGGCACTCTAACCACTTCACCACACTGACTCCAGTGGCTGGCAGGTCTCTGTGCATTGGACTTGATGGTTTGTAAGTTGCTGCTGCACAAATTCACACGGAAAGTCCACATGATAGAGGAAAGAATTATCTACGATGTTCGTAGAACTAGGAAGGGCGTCTGTGATTGATCTGTACCAGGCTGTGCTATGCAAAACACACACTGTTGACTCGGGTCCCAGTCATATTGCACCTCCAAGAGCAGAAAGTATCTCAGGATAAAGCAAATGCCCATTTTCACTTGGCCCTCATGATTTCATTGCACCACCCGACCTGTGCTAATCCTTATAAATGGTCTTAGTCCATCGCCAGTTAAAAAACACCTGGTCTGATGCCTGAGTTAAAGCTGACTAAACATGCCATAGGACTGCCTGCCTCACACTTACCACTAGCTGTGGCTGCAGTTCTTAAAGGTAAGCCGGTTTGGTGTAGTGGTTAAGTGCGCGGACTCTTATCTGGGAGAATTGGGTTTGATTCCCCACTCCTCCACTTGCACCTGCTGGAATGGCCTTGGGTCAGCCATAGCTATCACAGAGGTTGTCCTTGAAAGGGCAGCTGCTGTGAAAGCTCTCTCAGCCCCACCTACCTCACATTTGGGGGGGAGGGGAGGTAAAGGAGATTGTGACCGCTCTAAGATTCAGAGTGTAGGGCAGGATATAAATGGGGGGATTAATGGCAGGGAGCCAGAAATGAAACCCGAGACTTTCTGCTGGTAAAGCATTGGCTGTGCCACTGAGCTGGGGCCTCTTCCCAATCCAGCTGCCACTGATGCAGTTAGATGATTATAGACCTTAAACTTTACAGTCTGAGGTCCACACCATGTATTTATTTATGTACAACATGCATATGCTGTCTCTTCAGAGAGCAGGTCAAGGTGTCTTGCAAAACAATACAGTTGAGAGCCAGTTTGGTGTAGTGGTTAAGTGTGCGGACTCTTATCTGGGAGAACCGGGTTTGATTCCCCACTCCTCCACTTGCACCTGCTGGAATGAACTTGGGTCAGCCATAGCTCTGGCAGAGGTTGTCCTTGAAAGGGCAGCTGCTGTGAGAGCCCTCTCCAGCCCCACCCACCTCACAGGGTGTCTGTTGTGGGGAGATAAGATATAGGAGATTGTAAGCCACTCTGAGTCTCTGATTCAGGGAGAAGGGTGGGGTATAAATCTGCAGTCTTCTTCTTCTTCTTCTTCTTCTTCTTCTTCTTCTTCTTCTTCTTCTTCTTCTTCTTCTTCTTCTTCTTCTTCTTCCTTCTACATGACAACCATGCTGTGTATTTGGTGCTGGAACAGTTTGTGTTGCGGAGGGCTCCAGAAGAGTATGCAACGTTTGTGCAAAGCACTGGCCAGCCCTCCCCAAGGAACAGTGCACTGTGGATGGGGAAGACAAACAGCAGTTGTGAGTCAGCTATTCAGCAGGGAAGTTTGCCTTTTTTTTGCCAGCCCCAAAGAACCTCAGGGCTCCCTAAAATCCGATCTGAAAAATGCTGAATTATAGAAGGAGCCTGATGTGCGGGTGCAATGGAATGAGGAGGCAGATTAGATGCTGAGGTGGTGGAGTGGACTGTATCACTGTGTTCTGATATGGAGGGATTGCAGCTCTTTCCCCCAAATTCCCCTTATGCAACTAAATCTGTCAAGCAGTATGTGGAGAGGTGAACTAAAACCTCTTCCCCACCTGATAATTCCTCATATACAGAGAAGCTCTTTTTGTTTTGCATGGGAGAGTATTAAAAATGCCATCTTCCCCTCCTACAGCCTGGTGATACAGTCCTCTTCAGGGGTAGGCCAAAACAGGCAAACTCTAGGACTGCTCCAAGGGTACACAGGAACAATTCAGAAATACTCTTGTTGCATACTTAGGACTCACTGCTTTCTTTTCTGCCCTTGCAGTGGCATGAGCTGGAGCTGGGGATGGGCATCTGCGGGCAGCAGCATTTTGGCAGAATTTGGCAGCTTGCACCTGGAATTCCTGCACCTCTCAGAGTTATCTGGGAATCCGGTGTATGCTGAAAAGGCAAGTACTTTCCTCTTCCTTACCTATCCTTCTTGCCATCCCAGAGATGCAAATATTCCAGGTATTTTATGAAACCATTGGCTCACCCACACACCCCAGTGTTCCCCTCCCTCAGTACAGGGAAAACAGAAATCTGGGCCAGAAGTGAAATATCTGCAATATTTCCTTTCTGTTTTATTTGTTTATTTGATGTGGGTTTGTGCCCCTTCCACTAAGGAGCTCAGGGAAGCATTCATTGCCCCCTGCTTCTCCATTTCATCCTTGACAGCCCTCTGAGGTAGGTTAGATTGACTGGGCCGAGGTCACCCAGTGCAGTCCCTTAGCAGAACAGGAATCTGAACCTGGGTCTCCTGGTGTTAGGGTGGATTGGCCACTATGTCCACTGAAGCCCCCCTCCACATGGGCTGGGCTCCCCCGTGGCAGAAGGGCCTGCCTGAGGGAGGCAGCACCCAGCCAACTGGGCAGACAGGCTGCCTCTCCCCATCTCCCTCCTTTGGGGACAGTCTGCCTCTTCCTCCCCTCTTGGGGGGTAGGTGGGGACAAGGTGGATTGGGAGGCAGGGCCTTTTTCCTGAGCTGTTTTCCCCTCCCAGTCTAACACTCGCTAACCACTGCACTCTGACTATCAAGTCTAAATTTATTTGCTGTTTTGAAAACATAAAATGTATTGTTTGCAATTTACTTAGCATATGGAATCATACTATTTGGTATACTTGTGAAATTTAAAATTATAACTGCCTTAGTTTTGTTCAGTCAAAATAATAGATGCGCTCAATATTAAAGAGAAAAGCTAATTATCACTTCCTTTACTTTTTTAAGCATGCGCATCAAAGTGTAAGGCATTGTTACGTACACCAGCATCTGTTTTGTCCTTCTGACACCCTTATCCTCCAGGAAGGGAGGGCAATAGGGAGAGCCAGTTTGGTGTAGTGGTTAAGTGTGCGGACTTTTATCTGGGAGAACCGGGTTTGATTCTCCACTCCTCCACTTGCACCTGCTAGCATGGCCTTGGGTCAGCCATAGCTCTGGCAGAGGTTGTCCTTGAAAGGGCAGCTGCTGTGAGAGCCCTCTCAGCCCCACCCACCTCACAGGGTGTCTATTGTGGGGGAGGAAGGGAAAGGAGATTGTGAGCCGCTCTGAGACTCTTCGGAGTGGAGGGTGGGATATAAATCCAATATCTCCATCTACCTCACAGGGTGCCTGTTGTGGGGGAGGAAGGTAAAGGAGATTGTGAGCCACTCTGAGACTCTTCGAAGTGGAGGGCGGGATATAAATCCAATATCTCCATCTACCTCACAGGGTATCTGTTGTGGGGGAGGAAGGTAAAGGAGATTGTGAGCCACTCTGAGACTCTTCGGAGTGGAGGGTGGGATATAAATCCAATATCTCCATCTACCTCACAGGGTGTCTGTTGTGGGGGAGGAAGGTAAAGGAGATTGTGAGCCGCTCTGAGACTCTTCGGAGTGGAGGGCGGGATATAAATCCAATATCTTCATCTACCTCACAGGGTGCCCATTGTGGGAGAGGAAGGTAAAGGAGATTGTGAGCCGCTCTGAGACTCTTCGGAGTGGAGGGCGGGATATAAATCCAATATCTTATTATTATTATTATTTGCCAGGTGCTGGGTGTCTGCCTCAGAGTGAGGCCAAAAGGTTGGCCATGTTAGTGGGGAGTTTCAGAAGGTAGCATATTCTGGGGGCAGGCTTTTAGCATCTTCCCCAGACTGCCAAACAGGCACTGTGCTCTGCCACACGGATCCACCCATTGCCTCCTTGGTGGTGATTCAGCCTCAAGGAGTGCAGCTTCAACAGCCACTCTCTGACATGTTAGCAGTGTGCCTGCAGTTCTGCAACTAAGAGCCAAATTGCACATCAGGACTAAGTGCCTTGGCTTCTGCCCTCCGGTTGCATGGAGGCACCCTTGGGGCTGTCTGTCAGCCAAAGACAACCCTCCTGTTTGTGCCTATGGCCTAATCAGGACACAGTGGAAGGTCTTGCTTTGAAGATGAAGATATTGGATTTATATCCCGCCCTCCACTCCGAAGAGTCTCAGAGCGGCTCACAATCTCCTTTCCCTTCCTCCGCCACAACAGGCACCCTGTGAGGTAGATGGAGATATTGGATTTATATCCCGCCCTCCACTCCGAAGAGTCTCAGAGCGGCTCACAATCTCCTTTACCTTCCTCTCCCACAATGGGCACCCTGTGAGGTAGATGAAGATATTGGATTTATATCCCGCCCTCCACTCCGAAGAGTCTCAGAGCGGCTCACAATCTCCTTTCCCTTCCTCCCCCACAACAGACACCCTGTGAGGTAGATGAAGATATTGGATTTATATCCCGCCCTCCACTCCAAAGAGTCTCAGAGAGGCTCACAATCTCCTTTACCTTCCTCCCCCATATCAGACACCCTGTGAGGTAGATGAAGATATTGGATTTATATCCCGCCCTCCACTCCGAAGAGTCTCAGAGCGGCTCACAATCTCCTTTCCCTTCCTCCCCCACAACAGACAACCTGTGAGGTAGATGAAGATATTGGATTTATATCCCGCCCCCCACTCCGAAGAGTCTCAGAGTGGCTCACAATCTCCTTTACCTTCCTCCCCCACAACAGACACTCTGTGTGGTAGATGAAGATATTGGATTTATATCCCGCCCTCCACTCCGAAGAGTCTCAGAGCGGTTCACAATCTCCTTTACCTTCCTCCCCCACAACAGACAACCTGTGAGGTAGATGAAGATATTGGATTTATATCCCGCCCTCCACTCCAAAGAGTCTCAGAGCGGTTCACAATCTCCTTTACCTTCCTTCCCCACAACAGACACCCTGTGAGGTGGGTGGGGCTGGAGAGGGCTCTCACAGCAGCTGCCCTTTCAAGACAACCTCTGCCAGAGCTATGGCTGACCCAAGGCCATGCTAGCAGGTGCAAGTGGAGGAGTGGGGAATCAAGCCCGGTTCTCCCAGATAAGCGTCCACACGCTTAACCACTACACCAAACTGGCTCTCCAGGCCCTTAGAAGAGCCTGTCTCTGGAAAATACAGTCCACACCCCACCCCCATTTTGATAGTACCTAATTTTTTACTTTCTTTCTGTGAGTGGCTCTTTTGCAGTGGGCCATTTCCACGTGGAGAGGAAGCTGGAGCATTGCCATCCCCTCACCTGTTGCAAACAGAATTGTTAGTATCCCTGAGTAAGAGCTGAGGCCCTGGATGCTCATTACATCTGAGGATCTTGACACTTCCTTCTTCCAAGGATTGCAGGCATTTTTGCTAACTCAGATTTTCCTTCTGAGATTTCATTCTAGTGATCCTGTAACTGTACGTGAGAGAAACTCCATATGCCAGTGGATTCCATCTTTGGTTCACAAATGCATACCCATGCCCTTCCTTCAGAAAGCCCACACGGAGGGAGACTAATTGCTCCAATTAGAATTGGAAGCCACTTCCAAGTGCGAGGGGAGCAGATCTGTTCCGGCGCCGCTTGTGACACAGAATGCTCCGGTTGTGTCCTTGGGTTTTCAATGGAACAGCTTGAGAACAGTCTGTTCCCAGGATATATCTGACACTTGCAAAGCAGCCATCTGGGGGAGGGGGGATGCTTGGGAGGGGCTCCCGGCAGGGAGAGGGGAGAACAAGATGCAAAGGGCTTGCAAGAGGGGAATCTCGAAGGGACGAAGAGAATCAGGAGGGAGACACAAAAGTTGGTGAATGAATGAAAAGTTGGAAACCAAGGAAATGGAACAGAGGAGATAAGGAATGAATGGACAGAGTAGTGTAAAAATGGTTACATAAGACTGATGAGGTGCACCGGAGAATAAGAAGAAAGCAGGGTTGGGTGGGAGTTTGAGCAAAGAGGAAGATGTGAAAAGAAATCGGCTGAGTAGGAAAGGCCAAACTAGAAATAAAACCAGCTGGTGGTGGGGAATGAAAGCTTAGGTTCAGACAAAGGGCTTCAATTAAACCTCACATTACCCCCCAAATATTTCTTCCTAAGGCATTGTGTGATACGTGGGAAAGGGTCTGGGCTGTGGTGGTTGATGCTTGCTTAATGCTTTCTGGAGAGGCCAGTTAAATCCCTGTTCCTGTTACCAAGCCAAGCCAATCAATAAGAGGGAGAGCCTGCCTGGTAATGGATTCGCCCACCCAGAATATGTAGTAAAGTATAGCAAAAGCCAAGTGACAAAACAGAGCACAGAAGGAGGTAGTTGTGAATGGCCATCTGGATGGAAAGAGGTTTCCAAAAAAACAGATGAACTCATTAGCTCACAGCCAGAGACTTATGGGACTTTTAACACGTTAAACATTAACCTGTCCATGAGACTCCATGGAAGTCTGTATGTCATGGTAGTTCATGCAGGGGGGAATGATGAATGAGCAAAGCCAATTTTTCAGCTCATCCTGGCCCTGATGTAGGTGAAATGTTAACCCCCAGTTAGTTCTAACTATGGTTTGGTGCCTTTAAAACCAGTTGGAGAACCTGGGAAACACTGGATCCCAGAGATAGCTAATGATGTAAAATAACAATTAAGATGCAACGCTTAATATCTGAATTTTTAAAAAATATGTATGATAACGCCAGGGAGAGAAAAACCAGACGATAGCTAATCTCCTAAAAGCCAGATGGTAATATATTCCTAAACCCTGGTTAAAATGTATTAGGGTGTAGCCAGAAAATTTTGGTGGTGGGATGTTGAAAAATTCTGTCGGGAAGGGGAGCTGGGGGAATGAGACAGAGAGAAATAACAGAGTTTCAGCCCTCATGACTCTACTGGCTGCTTCTTCTACATGGAGAGGGGGGAAATCTTTGACTCTCTCTCTTTTGCATTTTGTAATTTTATTTTATTTTATTCTGCATTTTAAAAAACTTATTTATTTCCTACCCAGAAAAAAAAATGAGACTGAAGCACATCTAACATTTTGAAATTTGTTTTGATTGTTCTTTTTATTTTTAAAATATGCCTTTTGGAGTTTTAATTTTTTTCTGCAGGGGTGGCACTCATTCGTGGGGAGCATTGTCCCCAAATGCCCCCATGGCTATGGGTCACCCCAGGTTTTAGCTCCATGTAGCTCCCTCCATGTAGCCTCTGTTCCCTTCTCTCCTTCCTGCCTGAAGTCCTAGTTTCCCTGTTCTCCCATCTCTTGCTCCCCATGTGCTGCTCATTGTTTCTTTCCTCTGCCCTTCGCCCTTCGTTCCTGCCACCCCCAACTAGTTTACTTATAAATGACTTCTCCACCTCCCTTCCAGGTATGTGATTAGGATCAGCTAAGATCAGCATCTAAGGCCACCATGTAGTCAGAAGTGCTGTTTCCTTATCTAACTCATAGGCAAGATAGGCAGGGCATTTCCTGTGCTGAATTATCTTTCCCACAGTAGTTTGCCTGGCACTTGACCTGCCAACTTCTGAACACTGTGCTGGATGAATTTCTTCGGCTACAGAGGGTTTTTTACCCCGTTTGCCCTCTTATTTTTATCTGTTGGTTCGGTGTAGTGGTTAAGTGCGTGGACTCTTATCTGGGAGAACCGAGTTTGATTCTCCACTCCTCCACTTGCACCTGCTGGAATGGCCTTGGGTCAGCTATAGCTCTGGCAAAGGTTGTCCTTGAAAGGGCAGCTGCTGTGAGAGCCCTCTCCAGCCCCACCCACCTCACAGGGTGACTGTTGTGGGGGAGGAAGGGAAAGGAGATTGTGAGCCGCTCTGAGACTCTTTGGAGTGGAGGGCGGGATATAAATTCAATATTTTCATCTACCTCACAGGGTGTCTGTTGTGGGAGGGGAAGGGAAAGGAGATTGTGAGCCACTCTGAGACTCTGAGATTCAGAGTGGAGGGCGGGATATAAATCCAATATCTTCATCTTCTTCTTATCACTTAAGAGATGTCCCTGCTTTTTTTTCACAGCTTTCGTCGTCTTTTTTAAGCCTTGTTTTAATTTTCCCAACAAATGACAGGCATGTCTCTAGATTACTAGCACAACTGGGCATCCTCTCCCTCTGAAACTTTTTTTTCTGTGGGGGGGGGGGTTGATTTTTTTTTTTAATGTATTTCTGAATGGAAGACTAGAATAGGGCTTATGTGTCTTCTCCCTTTCTTTCTGGCCCCATAGGTGATGAATATCCGCAAAGTCCTGAACAGAATCGAGAAACCACAAGGGCTCTATCCCAACTTTCTCAGCCCAGTAACTGGGAACTGGGTACAGCGTGAGTATCACCACCTCAGCGACTGATGGCTGAAAGGTCATCAGTAAATAAATAAACCTAAATGAAACTATTAAGAAATCCCTCAGGTCAGGCAGGAGAAAAACTTACTGACATGTGTTGGACGTCGTCCTACTGCTCGTGTATGCAAGAGCATCAAACCAAAGACAGTATTAGCAGACAGATTAAAACCCACAGTGATGCTAATCATGCAGCTTATTACGCAGAACTAATTCTGTCAAGCAGATGCAAAAAAGAGTAGTCTCCCATAGCCAGAGCTCCATTCCCTGTCAAATCCTGGATTTAGAAAAAGAGCACCTTAGACCTCTGTATTTCAGATTCATTCAAGCCATTTTAATCTCCAGGGGACTGCTCTCTCTTTATGATTGCCCACCTTGGGGATCATCTGCAGAGTGAGGCCCGGGCATTACATCAAGGCCCTGGCAAAGATCCAGCCTGATCCCTGAGTTTTTATAGACCTTCCAGGTGAAGGAGAGCCAATAGGTGCCCTTGGTGGGTACACTGCTTCTGGAGCATGCATGACTTTAATGCAAGGGTTTTTCCAGAATGCAGAACTTTAGGGAGGGGGGGGGACATCTATACAACATCATACTCCAATCATTCCTTTTCCTATTTGCAGTGAACTCTTTCTCAAACCTGCTTTGCTACAATCTTACAAAGAATGCATGCGACTCCTGCAATGTTTCAGCTTGCCTACCATGTATTGTTTAGGTGCAACCCTTAGTTTGTTCTCGATCAGGTTGCTCTTCTTATTAAAATTATTTTAAGCCATTCCTCGTTCTGGTAGACTTATCTTTGGACCCAGATATATAAACAGGACCAAAGAGATGTCTGCCAAGACCTTGGACATCCCACCGCAGTGGAATAGAGAGTGCAAAGGGCCAAAAAACGAGACAGAAGAGAAATCAGAGAGCTATTAAGTAGAAAAGCTATTGAATATGAAGGAGTGGAAAGGTAATCAGGAGTGGATTGGGGGACAGTAAAAGAACCCTGGAACAAGCTAAGAGGTTCCTGCAGCACAGAATTTAACCAGTTTAGCTCTGTGGTACAAATATGCCCAATGAGAAGCAATTTAAGTTCTTGAAAGCAAAGTGTGAAACCATGCTATGGATAAGGAAGCAAGGGAAGAGTTGTGTTTCCTTTCAGATCTGTGTTCTCCATCATGAACACCGGAAGCCGCCTTTTACTAGGTCACTCTTGTCTACTCTGATAGGTAGCAGGGTCTCGGGTGGAGCTCTATCACTACCTGATCCTTTTAACTGGAGGAGATGGGATTGAAACTGGGACCTTCTGCAGGCCAAACAGATGCTCTACCATTGAGCTATGGCCACTCAGTGCCTTGTTCTGCTACAGCAGGTGCCTTTATCCCCAAAATGCTGTTTCCTGTAAGTTGTTTGCAACTTTGTGTCCCAAGAAAAAAGGGGTTAGTATCCCAGAGAAGTTAAGTCAAAGCAGGTTAGATGAACCAGCGGTTTGATTGAATATATGCAGGGAAGTCCACAGAATTCAGCATCAGCAGTTATTTGGGAGAGGGGGAACAAGTATCTTGCCATTACTTTGTTCTAAATACATGTATAAATAACAATAAAATCAAAACCTGGCAAATACGAACATAATACAACACATCCAAAATAGCCTTTATAAATGCAAAAACAATAAAATCCCAGGAGGCAGAGGTAAAATCCCAAGAGCCAGAAGATGATCTGAGCAGTTTTTAAGCAGCTGGGGGTGGGGGGAGAGATGTGTCCTATACAACTCCTTACCCCTCCCAAGAAGAAGAAGAAGATATTGGATTTATATCCCGCCCTCCACTCCGAAGAGTCTCAGAGTGGCTCACAATCTCCTTTCCCTTCCTCCCCCACAACAGACACCCTGTGAAGTGGGTGGGGCTGGAGAGGGCTCTCACAGCAGCTGCCCTTTCAAGGACAACCTCTGCCAGAGCTATGGCTGACCCAAGGCCATTCCAGCAGGTGCAAGTGGAGGAGTGGGGAATCAAACCCGGTTCTCCCAGATAAGAGTCTGCACACTTAGCCACTACACCAAACTGGCTCTCAACAACAACTCGAAGCAGAGTAAGTTCAACAAATGAAATGACTGGGGACGGCAATGGGAAACCACCCCATAAAAAGTCTGCTGTGAAAACGCCATCATGCGACGTCACCCCAGAGTCAGAAATGACTGGTGCTTGCCCAGGGGACTACCTTTACCTTTTTTTCAAACTTGCTTATAATTTGTGCAACTCTCAGAATTCTGTGTTTTAAGGCACAGAATATGGGCTCCCTGTAGGTCTGTTCATTTTAGCACAGAATGCGCTCAAACCATGTTTTGCCTTTCTTTTTGAACAGTGCAAAAGCCGTCAAGTTAAAACTGCCCCTCTATGATATGGAGAGAATGCTGTTTCAGCGGGGGACAGGGGTCATAAAAATTCCCTTTTGGAACTGAACTGTTTCTTGGCAGAAAGGTTCCGGAGGCATCCCTGGGAACCATCAGGGCAGATGGAATCCAATTCTGGTGCTCTTGATTCACAGGTTCATAGAGGAGCCCCAATTTAGAATCATTCCCGCTCCTCTCTTTACAATTCAGCGTATAGCCTGGGCTCAAGACAAGTTCTCTCCCCCACTCCCTCCAAACTGACTTCTTGCTGCCGAGATGCTTGTTGTCAGGGTTGACTGCACTTTGAGGCCAGTGAAAATGCACGGTGGGGGAAGTTTTTACTCTCAGGGCTAGCTTTCAGTATTTCCAATAAGCTTCACGGCAGGTAAGAAACAGAGAAGCCGGCAAATCAAAAAAGCTTCACCGCATCCTACAGAAACAACTTTACGAAAACTACGTGGAGGGCTGAAGGCAGGGGTGGACTGGCCGTTTAATTTCTAGGGAAATTTTCCAGTGGACCACTGCTCTATACGGATGACTGGTGGCCCAGAGCAAGCAGATCCAAGCCACTTCCGCCAGAGTTGTTAAGGTGACATGGTACTGACCGTCAGCACCCGTTGTTGGTGTCAGCTCACCAATTGCGCCGGGGCTCCTCACACCAGCTTGCTCTGGGGCTTTTTCACTGGTCCACTTTAAGTCAAGAGGTAGCAGAGACCCTTCGAGATGCAAGGGCTTTGTAAATAATACGCTGTAGCATTGTTATGTACGTTATTGAATGCTTGGGGGGGGGGGGGACAAAGCGAGAAACAGGAAACATATTTTTTTTTTGTAGGAGCACTTGCCACCTCTTGGAGTCTTCCCTAATATCTTAATATTGGGAGTTTGGTGTAGTGGTGAAGTGTGCGGTCTCTTCTCTGGGAGAACCGGGTTTGATTCCCCACTCCTCCACATGCATCTGCTAGCATGGCCTTGGGTCAGCCATCGCTCTGGCAGAGGTTGTCCTTGAAAGGGCAGCTGCTGTGAGAGCCCTCTCCAACCCCGCCCACCTTACAGGGTGTCTGTTGTGGGGGAGGAAGGTAAAGGAGATTGTGAGCCGCTCTGAGACTCTCCGGAGTGGAGGGTGGGATATAAATCCAATATCTTCATCTACCTCACAGGGTCTCTGTTATGGGGGAGGAAGGGAAAGGAGATTGTGAGCCGCTCTGAGACTCTTCGAAGTGGAGGGCGGGATATAAATCCAATATCTTCATCTACCTCACAGGGTGTCTGTTGTGGGGGAGGAAGGGAAAGGAGATTGTGAGCCGCTCTGAGACTCTTCGGAGTGGAGGGCAGGATATAAATCCAATATCTTCTTCTATCTTCTTCTTAATCTCCCTTTCAAATGGAAAGCATTCACTAATGAACGAACAGGCACAGATGCCTTGTACTTGCATCTAGATCTTAAATGAATTTCCCCTCTCTTGGAAAGATGATTTGCACATCCTTGCTTGCCCTAAAGAATCTGTGCTTACATTTTTTTAAAATATATATATATATATCCCCCTGGTGCACTTTAAAGTTATAAATCTGTCCTACACTTTCTCAGGCAAATTCTCCCCAGGCAGAAATCTGCTGCTGTCAGGCATGTCTGTTTCCCGTAGTGCTTTGCATAGCATGTCGCAGAGCAGTCTAGTTTGAACAGGTAGCCTTGGAAAATCTCTGTCGTTCAGCATTCTAGGCACATTCTGCACCTGGCATTGTAGCTCTGTTTAGTCCACCACCACCCCATCAATCTGCTAAGGCTGTCTAAACCTCCACAGGATTTGAGTGTATCACTCCAGGCAAAGCATCGCAACTGCAACATTTAGCCAGCCTCACCAGCTGCCAAGAGGTTTTGAACTTGCAGTTCCATCAAACAGCCTGGTTTTTCCGCAGTGATGCTTTAACATCCAGGGCTAGTTCCTTTGTTATCTGCAGTTTTGTTTCTCCACTGGAAGGAAAATGGAATGGCTGATATGGAAATACAGGAATGAGCAGAGCTGTGCTGCTATTCTGGGGAAGCACAGGAAAAAAGTATAGTATACGGCACTGGAGCCTGTGTGAGAGTTTTCTTTTACCTCAGGTTTCTAGACCTCAGTGTTGTGATGGGGAGTGAAAGTATATGGACCGCGCCCAGTAAAGTTTCAGAAGCCAGAGAAATTGCAGGATGCAGTTTTTAGTAGTCAGAAAGGGGGGGGGGGCGTCAGGTCATGTTCATAAGTAGCAGGTGAAGAGTTAATTTTATGCAAACTAATAGAAATCATGCACACTTGTTTATGTCTAGTTTGTGTTGTTGCGGAATTTTGATTACCTCATAGCAGGATTCTATGATTCCCTTTGGGTATTCAGGGTGGCTCATGGTAAAAAGAGAGAGAGAGAGAGAGAGAGAGAGAGAGAATAAATTAATAATAATTAAACCATGACAGTTGAAGCATAGCAGCAGCGTTTTTAAAACATTGCTAAAAATGCAGCACAATTTACATAACCTCAGGAAATTGTACAATATACCTGGTATCACAGCTACCCAACCACTGCAGAGGCCTCTCTCAGCTTCAGTAAAGCTGGGGGGAAAGTAGCTTGACAAGAAATTCCGCAGAAGGTGGGTGGCCCCTAATAAGACCCCCTAGTAAGACCCAGCTTTTATAACCTGGAAGGGTCACTGGCTTAATCCTCTCATCTTTTTTTTTAATGTATATTTTTTATTGTTATTATTCATTATCCATTTCTCTACATGCTTTCTAGTATCCATTTACATTTTTCCCCCAACCCACCCCCCTTAGTCTATACATCCTCTTCTTCTTCCAGCCAGGGACAAAGGACTTGTAGCTTCCACTGAATGTCCACTCTCCTTTCTTCCTTCGCCCATTTCAGGTAGATCCACCACTTTTCTTTGATTCTTGAGCTTCTTTCCTCCCATGATTCTTCTTGCGACATTATAGCAGCTATATCTGACTGGATAAAATCGAAGAGATAGTTATGCCAAGTTCTTTCCTTCCATTTACTTTTCTCCTTCCGTCCTGCCGCTATTACCGCTTTACCTGCTGATATGATTGCTTTTTGTAAATCTTGATTATTCTTCCCTATTATCTCATTCCCTAATATACTCATCTGCATTAATTCAAAGTTAATTCCCAACTCTACCTGAAAGAATTTCTTTATCATTCCCACTACCATTTCCCATAACTTTTTGGCCTCAAGGCACTCCCACCACATGTGGGTGTACCATCCCTTCTCTTTCTTACAGTGCCAACACTTAGGGCTCAACCCAGGGGCTTAATCCTCTCATCAACCACAGAAATCACAAGGCAATTATTTATTCTTCTTGCCACTGCAGACCACGTTTCCATCGGCGGTCTTGGAGACAGTTTTTATGAATACCTGATCAAATCATGGCTGATGTCAGACAAGCAGGACACTGAAGCAAAAAGCATGTATGACCATGCGTTAGAGGTAAGAAAGGAATCTGGCTTTATTGACTCTGCTGCTGTGTTTCTGGAAGAGAAACCGAAAGCTCAGATTGCGCCAGGGATATCTTGCAGTGCTTCAACCACCGCAAGGCTTGGATTCAAACTCTTACCTAAGCCAGGAATTCACTGGGCAGAGACTTGAAGCAGTCACTCATCTTTCAGCCAGGCCAGCCCAGCCGCTGGGGCGCCGGCCTTCTGGGGGCACTGAACTGGGTGTCCCCCTATGACTCAGTGATGTTATCAGTGCAGGGGGGAGGGGTGCCAAAAGTTAGCCTTGCCTGGGGTACCAGACAGTCTAGGGCCAGCCTTGATATGAAGGCATGGTGACTAGGCATGGGAATGAACTGAACCATGAATCATGATTCATGTTCAAAATGGACTGATTTGTGGTTCGTTCTGAACTGGCTCATTCGATCGTGTCAGGCCCGAACAGGAAAACAACCCAGCTTTTTTTCTTGGTATATCATTTGGTTCCTTTTTCCAGACGTCCTGGCATGATTCCCCAGCTCCCTGTCACTTCTGGTCAGTTTCATTCTCCTCTGAGCTTCCTGGGAGTGAAACTGTCCATAACTGACAGGAAGCTGGGAAAGTTGTGCTGCAGCTTCTGGTCAGGTTCACTCCCAGGAAGCTCAGAGGAGAATGAAACTGACCAGAAGTGGCAGGGAGGTGGGAAAGTTGTGCTGCAGCTTCTGGTCAGGTTCACTCCCAGGAAGCTCAGAGGAGAATGAAACTGACCAGAAGTGGCAGGGAGGTGGGAAAGTTGTGCTGCAGCTTCTGGTCAGGTTCACTCCCAGGAAGCTTGGGGCGGTGGGGGGAGGGGGCGGGGTCTACAACTTCATGAACCAATGAACCATGAAACAGGTTGGGAAGTTGGAAAAACAGGAATCAACATGAACCAACAAACTGGGCAACCCAACCAATCACAAAGCGAAATGAACCACCATTTTCCCTGTTTGTGCTCATCCTTAAAAAAAAAAAAAAGAGTACTGGGGACCAGTGCGCTGGAACCCTTGTAGTTGGGCCAGTTTGCTACAGTGAAGCATCCCATTCTTTTCCAAGGTGAACTCTGGAAAAATAAATGCAGTTCTGTAAGTTTTCAGTGTAGGTAAATTTGAACTGGAGGAAAAGCCTGCTGTGCAGGGAATCTATTGGCTAGCACTTGTAACATCACATCACACACATACACAATCTAAGAACACATGTGCCCTTGCACTTTGATAAATAAAAATAAAATCACACACCTACCTGATGTTTGGGGAAGGAAAATAAGACTGGCAGCTGATCTGGCATTCAGTTTGGTGAAGCATGTGCCTGTAATGCACAGTTGCTCGGCAAAGAACCCGCTGTGTCTGCACTTAAACCAATACATTTGCCTTCATTCACACTTGCTATCCTCTGTGTCCAACGGGACTCTAATGATTTGCCTTTCAAGGCAGCTAACGATAACGAGGGTGAAATGGACTGAAAAAAGCCTTATCATGCTATAAACATCACAAATGCTGGTTTTATTTTTTTGTTCTTTACTTTTTGTTTTACATTGCCAGTCATCCAGATAAGTCTGCAGAAAACTGACCGGTGTATGTATATCGAAGTTAAACTTGAATTTTGCTGCTCGCGCAGAAATATATATATTTCGGTATCCATTTCCTTTGAAAAAATCCAGCATGTTTTCCTTCTTCCTTGATAAATGTAGGCCATAGAAAAAAACCTGGTGAAGAAGTCTGCTGGTGGGCTAACGTATATTGCTGAGTGGCGAGGAGGCATCTTGGACCACAAGATGGGCCACCTGGCTTGCTTCTCAGGTGGCATGATTGCCCTCGGAGGGCAGCACACAACAGAAGAGCAGAAGCAGCACTATATGGAGCTGGCTGCAGAAATAACGCGGACCTGCCATGAGTCTTACGTGCGCTCAGGTAAATGCAAAATCCGTTCTAAGAAGATCAGTACAGACTTTGACGGCCTGTCAAAACTATCAGTTAGTCTCTTTCAGCAGCGGAGCCATGCCCACTCAGCTGGTGTGGGCTGTCTTCCAAGATGGACACACTGACTTGCCCTGATGGGCTTGCCTTCTAGAATTAATTTGTGTGACACTATCAATCTGCTGTATAGAATAAGTAAGGAACAACATGGGGTTTCTGTTAGCGAATTCTGTTTGTGCCCTAAGGAGCTTCTGTTCTTCTTGCTATTATATTTGCGTGTCAAACGCCCAGCTTACAGGCCACACCCTGCCTGCCCAGGGCTTCAATCAGGCCCCTGGCAATTTTCTCCCCACTCCTGTCCTCACCCTTTGAAGCTCAAGGCTGCCAATGACATTCTCAGCTCCTTCTGCCTGGTCTTTGCTGGCTTCAGGGCTTGCAAAGCTTCAAGGAAAACATGGAATGGATTTTCCATTAAGATCTCTACACCCAGGGACCTCAGTGAAAAATCCATTTCATGTTTTCCTTTTTTTTTGTTTTCCTAATTTGTTCAGCCACCCAACTCTGGTTATGTCTCCCATGGAAGAGTAGAAATTATAGAGATACTCAAGCTGTAAGGAAACTCATCGCTTTCTCCAGCAGCTCCTGGAGTCGGATCTTTTCAAATAACTGCCTATTAGAAATCTAAGCAAGGCTATGACAAGAACAGTGACTGTCTTTGCTTTTAGGTTCACTGGAAGCCATCAGAATTGTTTTGGACAGTTGTGCTGCTGACTGTAGACTAGATGTGGGTTGTGGTCATTAATTTTCCTATCAGCATTTTATTAAAAGTTATGGTTGAGTTTCCTTCTCATTTTGCCTGGCTGCTGTTTTATGTATAACGCAAATATATGTGTTAAGGTCTTTGAGCAAGAGAAAGTGGGCTGTTTCTAACATAGAGCAGAGCAGATAAATAGAAAAGGGGATTGAGGGTGGGAAAAGATCCTAGAACAGAAAGGTAATATAGTTATTCAGAATTTGTACAGCAACGTAACTACTTGTACAGGCAGTGATTTTGAGTTGTTTGGATTCATAGAAATCAGATCCAAGAAGATAGATCCAAGAAGTGTCATAAGGAAAATATAGAAGATAGATAGAAGAAGAAGATCCAAGAAGTGTCATAAGGAAAATGCTAGTGCATTGGGTTTGAGAAAACCTCTAGTCAGTTTCAGTTGAAAACGCAATTTTGTTTACTTTTCCTACCCACACCTTTCTTCCCAACGGGGACCCAAAGTGGCTTACATCATTCTCCTCTTCTCTGTTCACAACAACACTGTGAGGTAGGTTAGGCTGAGAATGTGTGACTGGCCCAAAATCACTCAGCAAGCTTCTGTGGCAGAGGGGGGATTTGAACCTGGGTTTCCTAGATCCTAGTCTAGCACTTTCATCACTACATCACTCTGAGCCCAGATCCCAGAAGCTTTACACCAGGGCTGTCAAACGCCCAGCCTGCAGGCCACACTCTGCCTGCCCAGGGCTTCAATCAGGCCCCTGGCAATTTTCTCCCCACTCCTGTCCTCACCCTTTGAAGCTCAAGGCTGCCATGACATTCTCAGCTCCTTCTGCCTTGACTTTGCTGGCTTCAGGGCTTGCAAAGCTTCAAGGAAAATATGGAATGGATTTTCCATTCAGGTGTCTACACCCAGGGACCTCAGTGAAAAATCCATTTCATGTTTTCCTTCCAATTTTGTGCTGCAGTGTATTTCAGTGGAGTGGAAGTAAGACTGATTCACTTTTTGCAGCATTTATGGCCAGTTGAAGCTGCTCACAAATAAAGGGTTGATACTTTGAGTCAGTTTGTCTCTGATGGGTGGACCTGAGAATTGGTGTCTAATGAGTACTCTAACCTGGGAATATTACATCAGAGAGCTTTTGTCAATCAGAGTACACCTGGGAGCAGGGGAGGGGAAGCTTGCAATGCCCAGCCATTTCATGTTTTCCTAGATCAGAACATTTTATATTTTAATTTCTTCTGTGATCCTTGTGCTTTTTCTTCATTCTTTTATTTTAAAAATTGCATTGCCAAATCGCATTATTCCCCCACCTTTCCATTTTAAACAAAATATCACAAGAGTTTTAAGCACATTTATATTTTGTTAAAAATAACATCTTCAATGGTGTTTATCTGTATAAAGTTTATACCTCTGCTACCTGGCATTACATTTTATGACACACATGGCTCAGCCCCAAAAAGTCCCATTTGTGTCAAATCCAGCTCTCATAACAAATGAGCTTGATACCTGCTTTACACTTTTGACTTCCAACCAGGGCTGGCATGCAGGTGTCGGCCACCTAGGGTTGCCTAGGGTGTCAACTCCCGGCGGGGGGTGGGTGCCCCCTCCCCGCTTGCACTGTCCCTGAGCCTCCAACTGGATGCTGAGGGATCTGAGGAGCTTCCCCGGCCCCTCAGTGCCCAGAAGGAATGGTGCTTCCAGTCCTCGGTGCCCTCTGAACTCAGAGAGTTAGCCGCCCTGAGCCTGCTTCGGCGGGGAGGGCGGGATATAAATAAAATGATTGATTGATTGAGTGGAAGCGCTGCATGTTCTTTCTGGGCACTGAGGGGACAGAGAAGTTCCTCCGGCTCCTCAGCACCCAGAAACTTAGTGCCCAATGTGATGTCACCTGTGGGTGATGTTATTATGCCACGTGCGTGCTAAAACGTCTTCCTGGGGGGGTTGGGCACGCATTGGGGCTCTTGGCCTGTGGCTCTTAGCCTGGGGGTCTAGCTACGGTTAAAACAATTTTATTGGTAACATATGGTAACAAAATTATTTCTTAAATCTTAATGACTTCTTTTATCTACCCCATATATTACTTTCTACCCACCCCTCCCCCCGTTACTTGGCCCCCGCCGGTGTTACTTACTTATAATGCTAATATTTAAAGGTACCCTTAACTATTAAAACAAAAACTTATATTCTTCTTCTTCTAAAACTTAATCATTATCGAAAATTGCCCAATGTCCTTTTATTTTCCACTCTTTTTCTACATATCTTCTAAACTTTTTCCATTCCATCTTAAAAACTTCTAAATCATAGTCTCTTAATGTTCTTGTTAATTTGTCCATTTCACTCCATGTCATAACTTTTATAATCCAATCCCATTTCTCTGGTATTTTTTCTTGCTTCCACAACTGCGCATATAATGTCCTAGCAGCTGAAAGCAAGTACCAAATTACAGTTCTATCTTCCTTTGGAAATTTTTCCATTTGTAATCCCAACAGAAAAGTCTCTGCAACTTTCTTAAATTCATATCCCAAAATCTTAGTAATTTCTTGCTGAATCATCTGCCAATACTTTTTTGCTCTTTCACAAGTCCACCACATATGGTAGAAAGAACCTTCATGTTTTTTACATTTCCAACATCTATCTGGCATCTTGTTATTCATCTTTGCCAATTTTTTAGGAGTCATGTACCATAGCCTGAGGTTCTAGCTTGGGGGTTCTGTAGATAGGTGGGTAGTTACCCACAGGTAGCTTCAAGTGGCAGTTGGTAGTGGGATTTAAAAATAAGTGAAGATAAAGAAAATTTCGAAATGGATTGCAGCAGTATGGCTGGTGAGGGAGCAGAGGCAGTGATGTGTAAAGACTGTGGGATGTTTGTATTTTTACCTGAGAGTAGCATGAATTACACTTGCAGCAAGTGTAAGTTAGTGGCCCTGCTGGAGGAGAAGATACAGGGACTGGAGGCACGATTGTCCACACTGCAGTGTATAAAGGAAGATGAGGATTTTCTTGACAAAACGCATGAGGCGCTCTTGAAATGACAAGAGGAGGGAGAGGAAATGGTATCTCAGCAATTAGAAGAGAACCCAGCACAAGAGGAAGGTTCCTGGAAAAATGTACATATGAACATATGAAGCTGCCTTATACTGAATCAGACCCTTGGTCTATCAAAGTCAGTATTGTCTTCTCAGACTGGTAGCGGCTCTCCAGGGTCTCAAGCTGAGGTTTTTTCACACCTATTTGCCTGGACCCTTTTTTGGATTGAACCTGGGACCTTCTGCTTCCCAAGCAGATGCTCTACCACTGAGCCACCGTCCCTCCCCAAAACCTGAAGGAGAAAGAAAATCAGGAGATGTTCTGAGCCCCTGCTGCTCAGCAATAGGTTCCAGGGTCTCCTCATAGTAACTGATTTTGAACCATTGGAACAAGGCCTACTTCCCCAGCCTCCATGAAGCTTGAACAAAGTTTCTCAGGATCCTATGGATAAGAAGCCTAGAGCTTCTGCTCCCCACTATAGGAAGAGGAAGGTGGTGGTGATTGGAGACTCCTTGCTCAGAGGGGTAGAGCCCAAAGTGCGCCGACCGGACTTGTCATCCCAAGAGGTCTGCTGTCTGCCGGGAGCACACATCCAGCATGTGACAGAAAGGATTGGAAGACTTATCAAGCTCACGGATTACTATCCTTTCTTGCTGATCCACGTGGGAACAAATGATACTGCCCATCATAGCCCTGAACGTATTAGAAAAGACTATGTGGCTCTGGGTCAGAAGGTGAAGGAGCTGGGCGTACAGGTTGTATTCTCATCAGTGCTTCCTGTTGAAGGCCGTGGCTTAGGACAAGACAGAAGAATATTTCAAATGAACGACTGACTACGTCGATGGTGTCATCAGGAAAGATTCGGATTTCTGGACCATGGCTTACGCTTTCGAGATGGTGGTCTTCTATCGGGTGATGGTTTGCACCTTATGGCGGTAGGGAAAAGGGTGTTTGGTAACAGCCTTGCTAACCTAATAAGGAGGGCTTTAAGCTAAATTGTATGGAGGAGCGAGACAATAATTCAAAGCCTCGTATGATGCCAGAAACTGGGGATAAGTACATTAAAGATTTGTAGAGAGTGGCGCATACGCTAGGTAATGTTAACTTGCAGACTTGTATGGAAACCAAACCCTCGGGATGCATAAAACGTGGATTCCGATGTCTCTACACTAATGCACAGAGTATGGGAAACAAACAGGAGGAACTGGAAGTCCTAATAAAGGAAGGAGACTATGACATAATAGGCCTTACTGAAACGTGGTGGGATGACACTCACAACTGGAATATTAGGATTCAGGGGTACAACTTATTTAAAAGGAACAGGCAAATGAGAAAGGGCAGAGGCATAGCAGTATATGTGAAGGAGGTATATACTTGTGAGGAAATATGTGAATCGGAGGATGGCAGCTCAGTTGAGAGTCTCTGGGTAAAAATAAAAGGAGTAAGAAACAACAGTGATATTATTGTGGGGGTCTGCTATAGACCACCAAGTCAGTCAGAGGACTTGGATGAGATACTTCTACAGCAGATTGCAAAGTTCTCCAAGAGAAGGGATACAGTGATCATGGGAGATTTCAATTACCCAGACATCTGTTGGAAGTCCAACTCTGCTAAAAATCAAAAGTCAAATAGATTCCTGACTTGTCTTGCTGACAACTTCCTTTTCCAGAAAATGAAGACGGAAACAAGGGGATCTGCTATCTTGGATTTGATTCTCACCAACAAGGAAGAATTGATTGAAGAAGTGGAAATAGTGGGCACCCTGGGCAGTAGTGACCATGTGATTTTGGAATTTACAGTCTTAGGGAAGGGAAAAACTATACGTAGTCAGACTTATAGGTTAGACTTCAGAAAGACAAACTTGATAAACTTAGAACTATGCTGGGTAAAATCCCATGGTCAGAAATACTTAGGAGGAAGGGGGTTCAGGAGGGGTGGGAGTTTCTTAAAAGCGAAATACTGAAAGCGCAATCACAGACGATTCCTATGAGAAGAAAAAATGGAAAAAGCCTAAAGAAGCCAAAGTGGCTCCATAAACAGCTCTCTAAAGACTTGAGAAATAAAAAAGACTCCTTTAGGAATTGGAAGGAGGGCCTTATAACCAAGGATGAATATAAACAAATCACCACTGCTTGTAGAGGAAAAGTTAGGAAAGCTAAAGCTCAGTATGAGCTTAGGCTGGCCAAAGATGCTAAAAACAACAAAAAAGGGTTCTTTTCTTATGTTCAGAGTAAGAAAAAGAGCAAGGACATGGTAGGCCCATTGCGAGGGCAAGAAAGTGAAATTGTAACAGGTAATGAAGAGAGGGCAGAACTGCTGAATTCCTACTTTTCCTCAGTCTTCTCTTCTGAGGGGAACGGTGCTCAACATGGCAAAAACAGAACATATAAGGAGGCTATGAAGTTCCAGCGTAGGGGTAGTACATAAACACCTAGTTTCTTTAAATGAAACGAAGTCCTCAGGGCCAGACGAATTGCATCCAAGGGTTCTAAAAGAGCTTGCGGATGTAATTTCTGAGCCTCCTACAACAGGCAACAGTCTGTAGACGGAGTCACTTATAGCAACAGCAGTATTGAAAACTTGGACCTCATAGTGCCTTTGCAAGTTCTTGTTGAATCACTCCTGCAAGTAGCTGTCTGTTCTTTCTGTATGGTGGTGGAGATGGCTTTGCTGTAGGTTTGGCATCTATGTTTACAAATTACGTTTGAAGAGCAAGCTTTGGGGGGTAGTCCTGGATAGTGTGTGTGCGTGTGATAGAACAACAACAATAAAAAGTCCTAGGCAGAAAGCCCCTCCCCAGTAAAGTTGGCAAAAGTAGTTGTTTTATATATGTTGGTAATACACCAGTGTTTCCTTCATTAGTCATGTAATGTGTGAAGGGACAAACGTGGTATTAAAACCTGCATTTACGCAAATGTGTAAGCCCTGACCTGGAGAGCGCAGGATAGTCTTATCTCATAGGATCTCAGAAGCTAAGCAGAGTCAGCCCTGTTTAATACTTGGATTGGAGACCACTTGGGGGGTTGCCGTACATCACTTGTGATCGGACAGCAGGAAAACCAAAAATTCCACAAAACCCAAATGGGGAGACCCCAGGTTCACAGATGATAGGATATTTGTGTTTGAAGAGGAGGTACCCATCATTTGCACATGGTACACGGAGATATCAGCATAATTCCAAAATGCATGCAGTAGTCACAATCTCCGTGGCAAATGTGGAGTTGCTTTAGTTAACATCCCTATCATTGATTGCCTCCTGTTGTCCTTAACTCCCACGATGCCAGGTAGAGGAAGGCAACGCACTGGCTGGCTTGGCTGGTCCCACTGGGATGTTTCCAAGGCCGCCTCTCTCTGAAGTTAACTGCTTTAGAACTAATAAAATATTCAGCAGTTCCCTGAGCTCTTAAACCTCTGAGCCTTTTCCTGTGGGATAAGATGGAAGCAGAGCTAAGCAGACACAAAACGGGCTCGGAACATGAGCACGAAAAAGAAATTGGCAGGCACCAGGGAGATTCAGATTGTGCTTTCTTGCTAAGCTGAAGGTCGACAGTCGCTCTAGGCTGTTGCTGCTGCAGGGGCACCTGGATCAAGGAGGCTCCTTCCTCACTGGCTGTGGGAACATTTTGCCCCATGCCTTTTGGCTCAAGCTTGACACTCATCTCCTGTGCCGCAGGGCAGATCAGAAACAATGCAGCCTCCTCATGGGTACTGTGGAAACAAGAGACTGTTCTGCAGAAGCCCTCATGAAAACAGGAGTGGCAAAAAAAAACCCCAAAACCCCTGCCCATTCCCATCATTTGAGTAGGGCTCAGGACCAACCCCCGTTCCCTTTGGAGATTTGCTGTTAGGCTTAGTATTTTACTGTTAAGGATATGCTCAGATTTACTGGAGGAGGGAGATTTCTGATTCTTAATTGCCAGTATTCATATGTAGTGTACTGTGTATTGTCTGCTCATGCAAAGATTAATCGATACCGTTGCTTTTCAGATACCATGAGCATCAAAGTTCCCAGCTCCTCTGGAGAGCCAGTTTGGTGTAGTGGACTCTTATCTGGGAAGAACTGGGTTTGATCCCCCACTCCTCCACTTGCACCTGCTAGCATGGCCTTGGGTCAGCCATAGCTCTGGCAGAGGTTGTCCTTGAAAGGGCAGCTGCTGTGAGAGCCCTCTCCAGCCCCACCCACCTCACAGGGTGTCTGTTGTGGGGGAGGAAGGTAAAGGAGATTGTGAGCCGCTCTGAGACTCTTCGGAGTGGAGGACGGGATATAAATCCAATATCTTCTTCTTCTTCTTCTCTGAATGCCTTTTGTCTTCTTTTGTTAGATTCCAAGCTGGGCCCAGAAGCATTTCGCTTTGATTCTGGCACTGAAGCAGTGGCCACCCGGCTCAGCGATCGCTATTACATTCTGCGCCCTGAAGTTGTTGAAAGTTACCTGTACATGTGGAGATTAACACACGATCCCAAGTACAGGCAGTGGGGATGGGAAGTTGTTGAGGTATGGTCAGCCACCAGGTATCCTTTGCTAACCCCCTCCTCTCCTTCCCAAGACAATGGAGTGCATTTGTGGTGAAATGGCTGTTATCAGCGTTTGCTGTTGCAACCCCGGAGCAGGCCTGGTCCCTTTTGGAAGGACTAGGGAGAGGTGCTGTGGGGGGACCGGAGAGCTTCAGGTGGTTGTCAGCAAAATCGTACAAATTGACCCAAGATTAGGAGAGAGAAAGGCCTGTGGCTTTGTTGCCTCCAGGCCAGTGCATTGCAAAACCCACTTGGGCTTTGAGGATGTGCCAAGTGATCCAGAGAGACTCTTCCCTAGGAGGGTTCTGTTGAGTGGAGCAATGGACAGGCTTTGTTTCCTGTTCTCGAAGGCACTTGGCTTTGGTAAAGCAAGACTAGAAAGAAGAGCTTGTCCTCCCCCCTTTCCCCATGGTGTTTTTTTGCGCAGGGTGGGGGGAGAACATTTTTAGGCTTCTCCTATCCCTGCCTGCTCAGCCCCTCCTGGCCTTGAAACTGGATTTGCACAAGTAATACTTCAGATCTTAATGAGGATGTTCAACTGCTGCATCCTGGCGACAAGTTTAAAACTGGGAGACTGGGGAGCGCTGGTGGGGATGGGTGGGAGCTGAGGCAGGTGCAGGGAAGGGGGAGGGGATGAAGCTTGAGCCATCCTGGCTCTTTAAATTTTTAATTTACTTTAACTGATCCCACCCCCCCTCCCCCCGAGGAAAAAAAATCCTGGTTATAGGTCTGGTGTGTACCTCTATGCTTTTTTCCACTGTGCTCTTCTTGCCCAGGAAAAGTCCCAGCCTGACCTCTCTTTGTAACATCTGCCTATCTGGTTTGCATTCTATAGTGTAAATACCATCAGCCTAATGGATGTACACTTCATGCATCCGATGAAGTGAGTCACGAAAACCAGACAGCATAAATTCTGTTAGTATGGAAGGCGCCATCGGTCTCCTGTTTTAATCCAGCCTGACCTGGAAGTTTTTATGGTTCTTCCAGGTCACCCAGGAACCAGTGGCTGGGTGGGCAGTGTCACTTCGGAGCCTAGGAAGACTCCGACCCGAAACCCGAACAGGCTTATTTCCTATGGAGTGGGAACTCTGCTCTGATGGGTTCCCGGTTGTCATCCTTTCATTCCTGATTGGGATCACAGAGCTACATGCATGCAGCCATCTAATCTATTCAAGATCATCTTAGTCAGATCACTGCCAGAAAACTGTAAAGTATTTTGGGGAAGGTCTTTTCAGTGCCCATTGGTTAAGACTGCTGCACTTTGGATATAACAGAAAGCGCCATTTGTCAGAGCCTCCCCACCTCCGGCTCTCAGTTCTTCAAGGCCAACCTGTTTTTTAGGGTAATCATTAAAAAAAAAACCCTTTCCAATGAATATGGCCTCCATAAAACCTGAATCAAACTTGAAAACCTGCTCAACTTTTTTTTAAAAAATGCTGATTATGATGAATCAATTACTCACTCACTGCTTGGTGTTTCTGAAATAAATTTGATTTTCTTTTCCTCTCCACGCCCCCCACCCCCAGGCGCTCGAGAAATATTGCCGAGTAGATGCTGGTTTCTCCGGGATCCGAGATGTTTATACCACCAACCCGAGTCACGACAACATGCAACAGAGTTTTTTCCTGGCAGAGACGTTAAAGTAAGTTGTGGAGGACTGTGAAGATCTTTGGACAGAAAGAGGTCGTTCTCTCTGTTTTTTGTGGTTGAGTTGCCAGGGATCAAAAAACCTAGCCCGAGGCCTGGTTTACACATACTGAAGGATGAGGTGGTCAGATGGACTGCACCACTTTAGAGGGTAGATTCTACTTCCAGACTCCATTGCATAAAAAAACTCCCTGCCAGTAGAAAACTAGCACAGCAAGGAGAGAGCTTCTCCCCTCTCCCTTTGCTTGCTGTGCTGACTTTCTGCTGTGTGGATTTCTTTTAAGCATAGGGGAACATTCCAAAACAGAGTCCTCCATTGTAGTCTGACGGGGTAGAGTCTTTCCAAGGACCTTGAAGCAAGCATGCTGCACATCCTGTGTATTTACTTATTTATTTCCTTACTTTGTGTTTTTCTTGCTGGGTCTCAAAGTGGATTATATAATGTAAAACAGACGGTGCAACGGGACTAGGATTACAGAACTGGGTAACAGTGCAAACGAAAAGGGAAAAAATGTTTAGGACATGACATACCATAATGCAAAAATTGGGCAATAAAAGTACTAAATAATCATTGTGGATATTATTAGGGTATGTAGGGATATTGCACAGAGAGGCTGATTATGACTAGGCTGTTTTTACGGTCTCGTCCAATCATTAATCATACTTTGTGCTTATCCTGAACATTTCTTCTGATTTGGGTTAGACGTCCTTTAACTCCTGGCTATTGGTTCTTGTTATCAGCGGAGCAATGAATGCAAGTAGAAATCCATTATGGTATCCCAGTGTGCACGATTTAATGAGAGCCTTGCAAGATTAAAGAGCACTTCAATAGCTAACGGTTCAGTTCATATTGAGGTGCTTAAATAATGTAATCAAATCTTGTTTGAGCAATTTATATAAGATAAGCAGACAGAGAGAGCATTTGCAGAGGATCCATCTTTTGCATTAAAAATACACCTTTTCCTGTGTTTAGAGACAGTGCAAAAGCCGCTAATTGTTCTGGGGCTTTTTCTTTACTTTGATTGTCATGATTGGTGACCAGCCAGACCAAACACAGGCTGCTGTGCTGTTCTTGCCTACCATATGCTTGACTTGCCATCCTCTCCCTGTCCCCTGCCCCATCTCATGGACGCAGCAAAAACCAAACAAAACAAGAGGTTTACAGAATGCTTGCTGATCAGCCATATGTGAATGGTGGGCTGTATTCTATTTTGAACCACAAAATGCATGGTCTTAACCTTAGGTGGAAAGTGTCAGACATGGAAACAAATCAGGAGACTGACAATGTTACAGTTGGTCAATGTATTTATTTCCCCCCCCGAACGTGCTACCTTCAAGGAAACCATCCACATGAACTTGTCTGCTGCGGAACCTGTGTGTTTGCTGCAGCGAATTCTGGGATCACATTTGGGGGTGCACACATGATTCAAACAGGCCACTGGCAGAGCTGTTTAGCCCTCACCATCACTCAGCATGAACTGAGAGTCCATCCAAGAACATACCCAGCCATACCCTGAAGCAACATAATAGTAGCTGACTGTTGCTAGATCAGACCAGTGATCTATGTACTCCAGTTTCTAACTGTGGCCAATGACATGCCTACAAGTAGAGACCACTGGCAACAGCCTTCACCTGCTGACTACTGTCCAGCCAATCAGAGGCATTCTGTCTCTGAGCCTGGAAGTCTCATTCAACTATCATAGCTAACAACTTGTCCTTCTTAATTTGTTTAAGCCATATTGCAGCAAATCACCTTTGGTGGGCAAGCTGTCTTTCAGAGAAGTATGTTCACTGTTATTGACCATCTTGAAAAGGCCAAGATGTGCTTCCAAGGAATCCCATACAATTTGGAAATGATTGGCTCAGTTTGCTTGGTAATGCTCACCATTGACTAAGACAGAACAAGCTGTTTCCTCTGGGCATGCCTTGATATCTCTTCTCCCTTGGCTGCAGGTATCTGTATCTTCTGTTCTGTGAAGATGATGTGCTGTCTCTCGAGGACTGGGTGTTCAACACTGAAGCCCATCCGCTGCCAGTGAACCACACAGACATTGTCCTGAAGATGAGTGTGTAGCAGACACAGCCAGCTTCCACAGAGGGGCTCAGTGGGTCACTTCTCTCTCTCTATCAGTTTGTTTTTCCTTTCCAATAAAGGAATGTGTGGTGTTCCCGGAAAGGTATTTTGGGGGCATTCGTCCAATTCCGGACAGTATTTTATCGGGGAGTATAAAAACTGTGAAACAAGCACCTTCTTTTTTTTCCTCTGTGAGGAACTTTACTTAGCCTGGTAATGAGACGTTGGTTATGGGCCATAATAGAGAATCATGAACGTTGCTTTCTACAGAGAATTTATATGGAGCTCGCTGACTTTGTTTTCACGTGGCCAAAGGATCTGGAGTTTGCCATAAAACAGACATGTTGTTTTTTTTGTCTTATTTTTTTTTTTTGCCATTTTTGGTCTCTTCCCCCCCCCCATCTGCTTTTTAAAAATATAACGTTAATTTTTGTAATCACTTTTATCACTTATATTTTGAAAATCGCGTGCATTCTAAATGGACTCAGTGCCATCACTAGATCAAGAAGTGTCTGCAAAATCCTGAATCCCAAACATCTTTTCTATATCACTCTTTCTTTTTTACCCCCCTGTGCTCTTTAAAACAAAAAAAGTTTACTGTCAGTTGCATCATGTGTGACTTTGCTTTCTAATGTTGGAAGTTTTTGGGGGCTTGGGGGAAGCATTTTCATTTTTGTTTCTCTCTGTTTTTGATTTTCATTTGGAGCTTAAATATTACAAGGCACTTGTAATGATTTTGTTTCTGTAATACTCAGAAATGTGAAATAGAATAAAAATTTCTGGTCTGATAAGAAGAGTGGCTGGATTTCGGAGTTCTCTTTCAGCTCAATAATAATAACTTTATATTTCTATCCCGCCCTCCCCGCCAAGGCAGGTTCAGGGCGGCTCACAACATAAAAATACATTATACATCGAGTTATACTTATAAAATCATGGTTAAAACAAATTACAGATTATATTAAAATTAACATTAACAATATGGTGCTATAAACATTAGATCTTCAATAGAATTCAGTAACTAAAAGGATTTTCAACGGCACTTCCTAGCTTGTCGTTAGTTGAAGGCTATTTTGAAGAGGTGGGTCTTACAGGCCCTACGGAATTGATCTAAGCATCGTAGGGCCCGTACCTCCTCTGGGAGTTGATTCCACAGCAGTGGAGCTGCAATAGAGAAGGCCCGATCCCGGGTGGCCTTCAATCTGGCCTCCCTTGGCCCAGGGATATTCAGCTCAAAATGTTTAAAAGCCAAAAGTTAGGAAACTTGGTGGCAAAAGGACCCCCCCCCCCTCCGCCAATCCTCTGGTGTTTTTGCCATGGAAGCTGATAAAAAGGCAAACCCTCCTCTATGGCTCTGACACAAAAGGCCCTTATGCATGAGGGAGGGACTGGGCAAAGCCTGGTGGTGGAAAGGGCATGGAGTGTGTCAGCTTAGGCAGCCAGCTGGGAATGCAGGGGTGTGGAGGAGCAGTGGCAGCCAAAGGTTACCATAACATGGGGGTGCAGCACAAGGCAGGAGAAGTTGCCCCTACTGGTACTTCTCATTTTGTTTTGTTTTTGCTGTCAAGTCATGGCTGACTTTTGGCAACCGCATGGTGTGTTCAAGGCAGGAGACATTCAGAGGTGGGTTGCCATTGCCTGCCTCGGCATCAGAACCCTGGTATAGCTTGATGTTCTCCTTCCAAATACTTACAAGGGCCGACCCTGATTCGCTTCTGAGGTCTGAAGAGATCTGGCTAGCCTGATCAGGGTCTCCCTGCTGTCCAGTCCTTCAGAATCATTGCTTAGAGTCATGTTGGTCAAAAAGCAACAGCCAAAAACACAATCCTTGTCATACCTCTATTAGGACAAACCCAATGATGCATAACAGCGTGCAAGCTTTTTTGTTCCTCAGAACTCTTCATCGGGCTAGATATTACCCCCCAAAAAAATAATTTAAAAGGAGGAAAGCATATATTATAGGTCATCGTGATGATATCAAGACCTGCATTGGAATTGATGGAACTTCTGACGGGGAAAGAAGACTGAGTTTCAAATTGCTGCTGTGGAGTTTTAATTGCTGTATTACCTTTTACTTTTATGGACCCTGACCAGCAGAAACTTGAAACCCAATCTTCTTTGCCTGTCAGAAGTTCCACCAAATCCTGGGACAAGAGTCTCAAGATCATCACAATGACTTGAAATATCAGCTTTCCCCCATTTTTTATTTGCTCTGTCCTGATGAAGAGTTCTGGGGGACCCAAAAGCTTACACTCTGCTATGTGTCATTAGGCTGGTCCTAATAAAGGTATGACATAGATGATGGTGCTTTTTAGTCAGTTCTTGGTGGCTTGTGGGGTCCAAGACTAGTACATGCCTGGAAGAACTGGCAAGGGCCTTCTACCTTGGAAGGAGAGCCAGTTTGGTGTAGTGGTGAAGTGTGCGGACTCTTATCTGGGAGAACCGGGTTTGATTCCCCACTCCTCCACTTGCACCTGCTGGAATGGCCTTGGGTCAGCCATAGCTCTGGCAGAGGTTGTCCTTGAAAGGGCAGCTGCTGTGAGAGCCCTCTCCAGCCCCACCCACCTCACAGGGTGTTTGTTGTGGGGGAGGAAGGGAAAGGAGATTGTAGGCTGCTCTGAGACTCTTCGGAGTGGAGGGCGGGATATAAATCCAATATCTTCATCTACCTCACAGGGTGTCTGTTGTGGGGGAGGAAGGGAAAGGAGATTGTGAGTCGCTCTGAGACTCTTCGGAGTGGAGGGCGGGATATAAATCCAATATCTTCATCTACCTCACAGGGTGTCTGTTGTGTGGGAGGAAGGTAAAGGAGATTATGAGCCGCTCTGAGACTCTTCGGAGTGGAGGGCGGGATATAAATCCAATATCTTCATCCACCTCACAGAGTGTCTGTTGTGGGGGAGGAAGGGAAAGGAGATTGTGAGCCGCTCTGAGACTCTTCGGAGTGGAGGGTGGGATATAAATCCAATATCTTCATCTACCTCACAGGGTGTCTGTTGTGGGGGGGGGAAGGGAAAGGAGATTGTGAGCCGCTCTGAGACTCTTCGGAGTGGAGGGCGGGATAGAAATCCAATATCTTCATCTTCTTCTTCTACCTAGCCAAAGAAGGCCTATTGGTGGTTATTAGCTATTGTGGCCAGGAGGCACTGCCTGCCTCTAGGGGTATCCCACTTGAGCTAAGGGGATCCCAAGCTATGGAAACAAAATGGATTCCGATCAGAAACAGGCCAAGGAAATATTCCATTCAAAATGGAGTAAAACCAGCAGAGAGCTTGTTCTGGTTATTACCTGGCACCCTCCTGGTCTGGCTACTCTCCCCCTCCCAGCTACATGATAAGATTATGGGTTCAGCTCAGCTGGTAAGTATTTCTTTTATAATCTTTGGCTAAGTGATAAATGGCCATCTCCTTGCCTCCTTACTGCAACCATACTTGTCTTTTGTTACTCCTATGGTAACGTCTGACACCTGGACAAACGTTTTGTCTTCTACACTTCCTCCTCCACAGGGTATCACAGCTCAATTTATTAAACCATTAAAACTCAATCCTGACCCATAATGACTCACTAATCTTGTCAAACCCTTGGGAGCCTCCCCTTTCCGCCCCTTCTGTGACATCAGAGGTCACATGTACTGGTGCCATGCAGTGTCGTAAGTCACATGACCTCCAGGTCATGAGTCACGTGATACCATAGCCTGGAGACACAATTTGGTAATATAAGGCCATGTGGTCTGCCAGTTCACTGTGTCTTGTCTTACCCTACTACAGACCTGCACCCCCAAACTCTTTTCGGGCCACTTTCCACGTTCATGTCTTCTGCTTCATGGATCCATGGACCTTTGCACATCTGGACAGGTAGTATTATCTTCAACGATCCCCTAAACTATCGATCACCCCTACCCTTCTTAGCCTCTTGATTGTCTGTATTGTATATTTGTGTGTGTGATTGTACCTTCTACATATTTTTCTAGTAAACATAAAATATATTCAATCTGAAGTGTTTTCTTTTCTGAGACTGGACCTTCGTATTATCATGCTCCTAATTTGCTCTACCTAAGTCTCCCTCTTGCTAATTCCCCCATTTAGAAGAGGAGACCCAAGCATTTCCGGTAACACTATGACATTCAAATGGAGCATTGCTGTGGAGAGGCAATATACTTGGGACAAAACAGCTTCATGTTTGTATATTTCGTGTAAGCTTTACACTGATTTTTTTCTCGAAAAGTCCTCTGATGGTGTGGCAAGGAAAATGGTATCTATGAGGAACTGATGGCAGGAAACTGCATAGAAAACTCAAACAAAGAAGCTGGATAATTGATGTGCGCATGTCTGTCTTTGCTTCAGTGATGAGGGCACCCTACAGAAGCAATCTCTGTCTTCCAAACCCTGAGCTTTGAACTTCAGAAGCATAGGGCTGTTTATGTTTTAGAAAAATGCATACAGCAGTTTTAGAAAACTGCTCCAGTTTTAGAAAAATGCATACAGCATGCCTACAAACACTTCTCTACAAGTGCAGAGGAAAAACAACCACAGTGCAAGGGTAGTGTAGGTAGATATGGACTCGTCAGTAGACATTAGGCTGTATCTAGCACAGAGGTCAGCAGCCTTTTATAATTAAAGAAACAATCTATGTCAAAAGTCAGAGCAAAAGGTCAACAAAAGTGCCAGTGTAAGAGCCTGTTCAGTGGTTATTGATGTACTAATAATTGGCATGAAGTTTCCACAGCCCAAGCATTGGTTGTTGTGAGTCCTTTACTAGGAAATGACATAAATGTGCTCTCCCAACAGGAGCACCTTGCAAGATTGTTCTTATGTTGTTGTTGTTCAGTCACACAGTCGAGTCCAACTCTTTGCGACCCCGTGGACAAAGTCACGCCAGGCCCTCCTGTCTTCCACCATCCTCCAAAGTCTACTCAAATTCATGCTTGTTACATCAGTAACGCTGTCCAGCCATCTCATCTTTTGCCATCCTCTTCTTCTTTTGCCTTCTGTCTTTCCTAGCATCAGGAAAGTGAGTGCTTCCTTCTCATTTGGTGACCAAAGTATCTGAGCTTCAGCTTCAGCATCTGACCTTCCAAGGAACAGTCTGGGTTGATTTCCCTTAGGACTGACTGATCTGATCTTCTTGTAGTCCAAGGGACTCTCAAGATTGTTCTCCAGCACCACATCTCAAAAGCATCTATTCTTCTGCACTCGGCCTTCCTTATGGTCCAGCTCTCACAGCCACACAATACTACTGGGAATACCATCATTTTGGCTATATATTGTTCTTATGCATTGGCATAAATCCACACATGGTTTGTTCTCAAAGGCAGCTGTTCCCCTCTATCATTTTCATTTCTGTAAAAGCATTGCTAAGAAGCCCTTTAGTCCCAGAAGAAGACCACAGATTTATACCCTCCCCTTCTCTATGAATCAAAGTCTCAGAGCACCTTACAATCTCTTTTTATCTTCTTCCCCCACAACAGACACCCTGTGAGGTGGGTGGGGCTGAGAGGACTCTCACAGCAGCTGCCCTTTCAAGGACATCTCTTGCGAGAGCTATGGCTGACACAAGGCCATTCCAGCAGCTGCAAGTGGAGGAGTGGGGAATCAAACCCGGTTCTCCCAGATAAGAGAGCTATGGCTGACCCACGGCCATTCCAGCAGCTGCAAGTGGAGGAGTGGGGAATCAAACCCGGTTCTCCCAGATAAGAGAGCTATGGCTGACCCAAGGCCATTCCAGCAGCTGCAAGTGGAGGAGTGGGGAATCATACCCGGTTCTCCCAGATAAGAGAGCTATGGCTGACCCACGGCCATTCCAGCAGGTGTAAGTGGAAGAGGGGGAATCAAATCTGGTTCTCCCAGATAAGAGTTCGCACACTTAACCACTACACCAAACTGGCTCTTCCTTTACCTTAAAGATCTCATTTTCTTTTTAAAAAATTAAATAAATGCCACATCTGGGTCCATACTAATTCACGTTTGGCTACAGAAACATAGGTTGCTGACCTCAAATGTCCGGGCCACGGACCAGAACTGGCCCACCCAGTGCTTTAATCAGGTTCCCAGGGGCTCTTTCTGTCCTCAGCATTTGAAACTCCGAGGCTGTCCAAGTTCCCTTCTTTTCAGTTCCCTGCCTTTTCTGCCTTGTCTTTACAGGCTGCAGCAGGAAACAAAGCAAGGAAAATGTGGAATGGACTTTCCATTAAGGTCTCTCTGCCCAGATAGATAGGGCCCAGAGACCTTAATGGAAAATCCATTCCATGTTTTCCTTGCAACTTTTTCTGTGCTGCAATGTGTTTCAATTGAGTGCAGATCAGTTTCACTTTCAGCATTCCTATATAAACAGCCGAAGCTCATGCTTCCTGGAGTGTTGTCCTTGCGAATAAAGGGTTGACACTTTTAGCCAGCTTGTCTCTGCTGAATGGACCTGAGAACTGGTGCCTAGTGAGTACTCTAACCTGGGAACCCAAAACCATAGGAAGATATTACATTGCCAATCTGAGTAGATCCTCCCCCCCACCCGCCGGGGTTGGGGAGAAGCTTGCAATGCCATTTCATTGTTTTCCCAGGCTCAGAGAATTTTATATTTTTATTAGGGTTTGTAGAATCTTTCAGGATCAAGTGCCGTGTTCTACTGGAGAAAGTTTTCCTTCCAGACGTTTCGTTCTCAGCTGCGGAGAACATCCTCAGTGGCGTTGCAGCCGGAGCAGGCGCTCAGACCTTCTTGGCTGCTGTGCATTGAGTGGGCAACACGGCACTTGATCCCGAAAGATTCTACAAACCCTAATGATGTTACCAGCCGTGAAAACCTGAAATCTTTATATTTTTATTTTCCACTGTGATCCCTGTGCTTTTTCTTGATGTTTTATTTCAAAAATTGCATTTCTAAATCCCACTATTCCCTCACCTTTCAATTTTAAACAAAGTATTACAAGAGTTTTAAGCACATTTGTATTTTAAGTTAAAAAAATAATATCTTTTAATTGTGTTTGTCTATGTCCTTTATAAAGTTTATATCTCTGCTACCTCACATTACCTTTTATGGCACACGTGGTCTGGCCCCACAAATCCCATTTGTGGCCCTCCTAATAACTGAGTTTGACACACCTGGTCTAGGAGATACATGCCAGTTTAGATTGAGGTTAGACCCTGTCCATCGTCAATGATTTCATTTCACAGTTACAACAAGACTTTTTCTCCACCACTCTGACTCATTCAACCACTGTAAGATTTTAGATGCGTTTGTGTTCTTTCTTTTTTAATGGACTCGGGGCTGTGTGGGGGTGGGGGGGGGGCACTTCAAGCAATCTGTAAAAGACAAAAGATTTCATTTCTAATTCACATTTCTTGCAACCCTGAAGGGAAATTCAGCTGTCAGATGGGGACTTTAATTTCATCCTGGGGATAAGGAGTCTGACAAATAATCTTCTCCTGGAAGGAGAGTTGTTGGTAAGTAAATGCTTTGGGAGTGAATCATCCCGTGGAAAGGTTTTTGCTAGCAGGGAAATAAGCTTAGCCTGAAGTAATTTTACAGTAGATTAAAATATGCTGCTCCTGGAATCAAAAGCTTCCTTTTGACACAAATTGAAGAGCGTCATTCTAGCTCTGTGGATTTTTTTCCCTTAATTTATCATTTTAATTGATTTTTTTTTCACAGTGCAGTGACACAATCAGTAGAAGAGTGCTCACCATCCCTCTCCTAGCCTATCCTAATCCCAGTTGTACATAACTCCCAATATGACAGTCAATGGGAAAGGGAAAAAAGTAAGATATCAAAGGGAGAAAAGAAACTGGGGGGGGGGGGTAAGAATGTCAAGACAGTGTGCGTTTGCAATAAAAAAGGCCAACGCCATGCTGGGAATTATTAGGAAGGGAATTGAAAACAAATCAGCCAGTATCATAATGCCCCTATATAAATCGATGGTGCGGTCTCATTTGGAATTCTGGTCACCACACCTCAAAAAGGATATTATAGCATTGGAGAAAGTCCAGAAAAGGGCAACTAGAATGATTAAAGGGCTGGAACACTTTCCCTATGAAGAAAGGTTGAAACGCTTGGGACTCTTTAGCTTGGAGAAACGTCGACTGCGGGGTGACATGATAGAGGTTTACAAGATAATGCATGGGATGGAGAAAGTAGAGAAAGAAGTACTTTTCTCCCTTTCTCACAATACAAGAACTCGTGGGCATTCGATGAAATTGCTGAGCAGACAGGTTAAAACGGATAAAAGGAAGTACTTCTTCACCCAAAGGGTGATTAACATGTGGAATTCACTGCCACAGGAGGTGGTGGCGGCCACAAGCATAGCCACCTTCAAGAGGGGTTTAGATAAAAATATGGAGCAGAGGTCCATCAGTGGCTATTAGCCACAGTGTGTGTGTATGTATATAATTTTTTGGGGCCACTGTGGGCCAGAGTGTTGGACTGGATGGGCCATTGGCCTGATCCAACATGGCTTCTCTTATGTTCTTAAGAATATGGGTTTTGGAAAGGTGTGCATGCCATTGCTCAAGGAGGAGGGGGTGTAGCTCAGTGGAATAGAATCATAGAGTTGGAAGGTACCTCCAGGGTCATCTAGTCCAACCCCCTGTATAATGCAGGAAATTCACAAATACCTCCCCCCCACATCCCTTTCCTGATCTTCTCATAATTTACCTAATTCACAGAATCAGTGTTGCTATCAGATGGCCGTCTAGCCTCTGCTTTAAAATCTCCAAGGAAGGAGAGCCCACCCACCTCCTGAGGAAGCCTGTTCCACTGAGGAACTACTCTAACTGTCGGGAAATTCTTTCTGATGTTTAGCCAAAAACTCTTCTGCATGCAAAGTAGAAAGAATTTACTTCGTGTGCAGAAGGACCAAAGTTCAATCTTCAGCTCAAAGGATCAATTAGTAGGTGATGTGAAAGACCCTGGAGAGCCGGAGAGCCTGGAGACTGCCAGTCTAAGTAGATAATACTGATTTTGATGCACCAAGGCTCTAATTCAGTATAAGACTGCCTTATACAAGTTTTCCCATTGTAAGAAAGGAAGAGCTGTTGTTTCATAGTGCCAGAGGCTGTACAGATTATAGAAGAAAGCTGATATGATAGGATTATGGCAGAGTGGGGAGGGACCAGTCCACAAATATCTAGAAAGAGGACTGTCCTCTTAGTGGTTAATCTGCCACATTGCCTCATGACCACGCTTCTAGCGGTCATTCTTCCCACTTTGTCATGATTGCAAAACTGAATCTACTTTTCCCACTGTGTAGCACAGGGGTCCTCAACCTACGGCCCGTGGGCCAGATGCGGCCCGCTGAGGACGTTTATGCGGCCCGCCAGGTTATGGCAAAATCAGACCAGAAGTGACGTTTGACCTAAACTCGCGTTAGCAATGCACACTTCCAGCACTGGGCTGAGGCAGCGGAGACAGAGTGTGAGGTGATACCGAGGTGAGGTGACTTCCCAGGCCGGGGTGTGTGGTGTGGGGAAGGGTGAGAGATGCAGAAGACAGAGAACTGACAGCCCGTGGCCTTGTACAGAAATGGCAGTCCGGCCCTCCAACAGTCTGAGGGACAGTGAACTGGCCCCCTATTTAAAAAGTTTGAGGACCCCTGGTGTAGCAGTCTGTATAGAAATGGATAACACTAAGGCAAGGGTGTCGAACTCATTTGTTTCGAGGGACAGATCTGACCTAAAAGGGCCAGGCCACGTGTGTCATAAAATGTAATGCCAGGTAGCAGAGATATAAATAACTTTATAACTTCATAAAGGACATAGACAAACACAATTAAATATTTTTTTTTAAAAAAACTGAAAATAAACATATTTAAAACATTAGCACTTGTTGGTCTTAAAAGTGCTTTCTTTGTATCTCTCCCATGCAATCTAGGCTCTCTCAATCGCACAGCAGAGCTACTGAGCCAAGCCTCTCTTCAATTTATTGGCTGAGGCTCCTCCTCCTCCTGTTCCCCTGAGGAAAGAAGGAAAGAGCCAGAGTTTCCTTTGAAGCAAGCTATCCCTCTCCCCCCTTCTTCATCAAGGGAAGAGCCTCATCCAATGGAGAAAACAGAGACTTTGTTCTGTAGCTCCTGTGCGATTGAGCAAGCCTGGAAAAGCAAGCTGTGATGCGGAAGGAAGCAAGAGAGAGGGTGAAGGAAACAGATGACAGCCAGTTGCTCAGGGGCCTGATAGGAACCCTCCCGGGCCCCTGGGCTATATTTGATACCCCTGCACTAAGGGAATCTGTGAAATCAGTGTATCTGAGCACGTGCTCATGTGAGCATGTGGCACTGATTTACAAGGCTGCAACATGTCTCCTTATTTACATGACTTGCTAGTTGTTGCAGATGCCCCAGGAGAGCTAGAAGTCAATTGAACATATGGAGCTGCCTTATACTGAATCAGACCTTTGGTCCATCAAAGTCAGTATCATCTTCTCAGACTGGCAGCGGCTCTCCAGGGTCTCAAGCTGAGGTTTTCACACCTACTTGCCTGGACCCTTTTCAATTGGAGATGCCGGGGATTAAACCTGGGACGTCCTGCTTACCAAGCAGATGCTCTACCACTGAGCCACTGTCCCTCCCCCTCCCAATAGCTCCTTAGTGTTGTCCACTTGTCAGAAATTGGGGTTACTCATCAACCGGGACAAGTCTAAATTAATTCCCTCCCAGAGGATCAAATTTATCAGTTCCATCAACCCACAGTAAAGGCTTCCTTCTACCAGATCAGGTGGAGAGGTTAAAGACTAAATATTTGTCCTTTTTTCCCTTAAAGGTACATGTTGCAGCAATTTCGTATTAATATTCTACCATAGATTGATGACTGTTTTTTTCTTACTATCTAACTAAAAGGTTTCTTAAAGGATTAGCCAATTTGTGTCCTCCTAGAGATCCCATAGTTGCCAATGGTCTCTATCTCTAGTATTAACTCATTAATGCAGACACCCTTTTAGCTTTTGGCTACATGTCCCATGAATCTGCTGGCTATGAAAGTATGCTCTCTTGTTACCATCACGTCTGCTACGTGGACCAGTGAACTGGCAGCATTTTGAGTGGAACAACCAATTCTAAAGTTCTCTCTTGAAAGAGTGGTTTTCTGTCCTAATTTTAAAATTTATCCCAATATTATCTTTAGATTCCATGTATCCCAGGAGGTTATCCTACCCATCTTTTTTCCTACACCTAGTTCAGAAGCGGAGAAAAGATTGCATCAATTGGACATGAGAAGAGCTCTCCTGTTCTACCTGAAGCATACAGCTCAGTTCTGTAAAAAGAGTGCTCCCTATTAACATTTTTTGGGACCAAATGGGAGGCAGAGAGCTACACCAAAGACACTCTATAGGTGGATCGTTTCTACCATTAAGCTTTGCTAGGATCTGGCTAAATGCTCTCATCCGTTTGAGGTGCACACTCACTCTTCTAGAACCGTTGCCTTGTCCACAGCCTTTTGTAGCTGAGTGCTTTTGACAGCGATATGTTGAGCTGCCACCTAGTCCTTCTGAGAGACCTTTGTTGACCACTATACACAGGATTTACAGGCCAGACAAGAGACACTGCTGGGAAAGACTGTATTCCTTTAAGACTATATCTTTGAGTAATTGAGCATGCTCCACCTCCATTGTCTTGTTGCCTGTTAGAATCCCCATGCAAGACTGCGCAGAAGATCAACAAAAACAGAGTTGCTCTTACTTGTAACTGTTGTTCATCCAGTATCTTCCCTTTCTTTTGGGGGTATAAGAGGTACTGAGGGTATGTGGCACTGCTGCTTGGGAACACATGGTTGGAGGTGGAGTTAAATACTCCAGTTCAGTGCATAGTGCCCTCTGGAGGCTCTTAGCTATAAAAGACTACCAATCAGCAGGTCTGCACATGTGCAGTACCCCTGTGTGCCTGCACAAACGATAGTCAATGAGCAACAGTTACAGGTAAGTGCAACCCTGTTTTTCATGAGCACTTAATAGACCTATCTGCCATGGATGTGTCTAGTTTAGGGGTGTGCAAAAAAAAAAATTCGGTATTAATCAGATTTGGAAATATATGGGCCCAAAATATTCTGAATACCATATATTTCCGAATACCGGTATTCGGAATAGCCGTATATTCTGGAGATATACGGCTATTTCCGAATATACGGCCCAATTATACCCTATGGGCCATTGAAATCAATGGCAAAATAGGGTATATTGGAAGCCACCTGGAGGGGAGGGGGTTTGAGGGAGAGTCCCCAAATTTGCAGGGGACTCTCCCCTATGAACCCTCCAAGTCCCAAAAAGATTCGGCCAGGGGTTCCCATTCCAGGGGCACCCAAAAAGGGTGCCCCTATCTCACCATTATACCCTTTGGGCCATTGAAATCAATGGCAAAATAGGGTATATTGGAAGCCGCCTGGAGGGGAGGGGGTTTGAGGGAGAGCCCCCAAATTTGCAGGGGACCTGCAGGGAACTCTCCCCTACAAACCCCCCCCCCAAGTCCCAAAAATATTGGGCCAGGGGTTCCCATTCCAGGGGAACCCAAATAAGGTGCCCCTATCCCACCATTATACCCTATGGGCCATTGAATTCAATGGCAACATAGGGCATAATCAGAGACTACTGGGGAGCGGGGAGTTTGAGGGAGAGCTCCCAAAACTGCATGGAACCCTCAGACTCCAAAAATAGCTTTATAAAAACATGAAAGTGACCCACCCCACACAATCCACACACCAACCCCCTCACACCAACCAGAGGTAATTTAAAAAAACCAAAACATGATAGAAAGAAACTTAACTTTTAACCCCCCCCCCCCCCCAAAAAAAACAGAACCAGGAAAAGGGACAACAGGACAGGATGTAAAACCAACAGCAACAGATCCAAACAAATCCGGGAAAAGGCCAACAAACTCAACTGTTAAAAAACTGAACTTTTTAACAATAAAAAACCTCAGGCCAAATCAGTCAACATCCCCCCCCCCCCCAAAAAAAACCAGAACCAGGAAAAGGGATAACGACAGGATGCAAAACCAGCAACAGATCTAAACAAATCCAACTGAGAAAAGGCCAACAAACTCAGCTGTTAAAAAATGAACTTTTTAACAATAAAAATTAAGCCAAACAGCACCCCCCCCCCAAGAACCAGAAGAGAAAAGGAACAACAGCAGCACAACAGAGCAGCAACAAATCAAAGACAGAATCCTTTTAAAACAGTAAAAAAACTTGACTTTTAACAATACAGGAACTTAATCAACCCCTCCCCCCAAAAAAACCTTCACCCTAACCCCAAGGAATCCAAGCCACCCAAATTAAGAAAAGTAAAAGGACACTGCACTTTTAAAAGTCCTCTCGCTAAAGTTAGATATAGGCAAATTGGCAAACCCCCCACTCAGGCCCCCACCCCCAGCAGAACCCCCTAACCCCAAATAAGCTACCCACCCACCCAAATCTGGATAAGTAAAGGGATTCTGAGTCTTAAAAAGTCCTTTCACTTTTATCCTAACTAAAATAAAAACAACCCAAAGACTGTCTTACCTTAGATGTCTTCTCCAGGCAGGTCAGACAAGGCTGAGAGAGAGCAGCAGCAGCTGAAGCCAAGGTTTAGCACAGCACAATCTCTCTCACACACTTAACCCCAACACAGCAGCAATGGAATGGAGTCCGGCCAGGCAGACTCCTTAAAAAGGTTCTCTGGCCCTACACAGAGCAGTTTCAAAAAATACCACTGATCTGTGATTGGCCAGAGAACAGTATTTACTTGGATACCCAAGTAAACAAAAGAACAAAAATGTTGCTGATGGCTGGGGGATTAGCCCAGCCATCAGCTACACAACAGCCCTGCAAAGCATTCATTTGAAATGCATTTTGCAAATGCATGATTTGGATTGGCTGCTGGGGCTCCTCTCTCCCTTCCTCCCTGATCCCAGGGAGGCTGTGGGAGAGGCAGGAAGAGGCTTCCAAAGGCGGGAAAGGAGGCAAACAGCTTCCCTGAGGCTACAGAAGCTCCTTTCCTGTTTTTTACATTGAGTTCCATATAATTCCAAATCAATATAAGGCTCCCGTATACGGCTGCCGCATAATGTCTTCCAATTGGATTCGGAAGTATACGACGTTGTATACTTCCGAATCGGGGTATTCAGCGGTCTATTCGGTTTGGTCTAACCGAATGCACACCTCTAGTCTAGTTCTCTTTTAAATTCACCTACGCTTGTAGGCATCAGTATGTCTTGTGACAGTGAGTTCTACACATTATCCATTGTCTGAAGAAATATTTTCTTCCATCTTAATGGTTTCATAATAAACTCTCCAAAGTTTCCAGTTCCTTTCAGTTGAACTGCAAAGCCCTGCATCAGGCAGGTGATTCTAATTTCACTGCTGGGGGAAAGGGACAGACCTCATAACCCGTTAAAGCAAAACAATTAAGCAGGTGTCAGAACCAGAAACACCTCAAAGCGTTGGATTCCGCTTCCTGCCACCCATAAAGAGATCAAAAAATGTTTGATGTTATTAGTTTCCCCAAAGCCATCAGAGAAAGCACTAAATCTTCTTGAATTTCATAGGCAGGGTGACCAGCCAAGGGCTTGGGAGACAGTGATTTATGGAGAAAGATTAAATGAACTTAATAGGTATCGCATGGTCGAACAGCTAGCTAAGAAGAGATGTGACATTCACGCCCAAGGGCCCAAAAAGCACAAACATCAAGGAATGGGAGGGGATTGTTTATAAGATGATATGAAAGCAGTGTAATAATGAGAAGTAATTGGAGGGAAATAATCAAAGACTGGTTGGAGACAATCCTTTTGGCTCAGCGGCGGCAGAGAGAGCCAGGTAGTTGTAACTACTAGTGGACTCCAACTGGGGCATACATAAGGGATGATCTGGAACGAAGTAATTGGAAGGGGGGCCATGGTAGAACACTACCCAGTATGGAATGACACCAGAGGCCTGACTACACAATACGCTATTCTTGAGCCAGTTCTGGGTCCTCTGAATCTGATGCTGACAGTTCCCTGTCGAAGTTGAGAATATAGGGTTGCCAATATCTGGAGATTTGGAGGCAGAGCCTTTGAAGGGTGGGGTTTAGGGATGGGGAGGGACTTTAGTGGTATATTATGCTATACAGCCCACCCACTATAGGCAGGATGATTAGATTATCCGGCACAGAGGTGTCAATTTGGACTGGGATTGTTAGCATGTCCAGAGGAGGAGGCTTAAAGTCCCCCCCCTACTCAGTTTTCCCAATGTGAAGTGGCCTTAGAGAGTTAGATCCAACCAGTTTTGCCACTGCTAAATAAGGGAAGAGAAAGGGGCCTTGAGCCACCAAAAGGTGGGGGTCATGGGATCTACATATGGAAGAGCCATGTGGGATGGGAGCTATAGTAGAGCTGCCAACTCTGAGTTGGGAAATTCCTGGAGAACTGGGGTTGAACTGGGGGAGAGCAAAGGTTGGGAGGTCAGGGAACAAAGGTTGGGAGAGCAAAGGTTGGGAGGTGATGGTATAATGCCACATAGAACCCACTTTCCAAAGCTGCCATTTTCTCCAGGGAAACTTACCTTTGTGTAATTGGGAGATCTGTCACCATTCAGGGAGATCTCCAGGCATCACCTAGATGTTGGTAACCTTGAGGAGAATTAGGTGTGAGTGAAAAAAGCTATCTGGATCCAAACCGCAGAGCTTCTGTTTGCCCTGCTGAGGGAACTTAATATGTAGCTCATTAGCACAAGCACATTTCTGCAAGGGAAGCATTTCAAGTGAGGAAAATAGTGTGTGCATGGATGCTCTCTTCCCACTGTCGCAATCTGAAATGGCTCCTACGTGCCTCAGAATCTAAGCTTCAGATGGGAACTCCCAGCAGGTGTCTGTTTGGCAAGAGCCCTGTAATGATAGACCTGGGAAAGGTGTCCTGTGTAGACCTGTGTAGGTGTCCTGGACAATTCGCAGGTAAAGACCCTGTTGGATTGGAAATCAGCAAAACTTCCTCTTCCTGGTGTATATCTTTCCAATTTTTCCCAGTGGTGGAGGAAGGGAGGGGGGGCTTTTGACCAATTAAAAACCTATGCTGGATCCATGAGGCCCATGTGAACAAAACTGTATGTGATCATGGCTACTGTGAAGAGGGGAATTAGAACAGAAAGACCAGACTGTCTGGGAGATTCCAGCCCACCAACTCCTCCCATGCTGGACCTACTTTACACTTAAGGTGCTCTATTCACAGCCGCATCCTGGACAGCCCAGGCTTGTCCCATCTTGTCAGATCTTTGAAGCTGATCAGGGCCCGCCCTGGCTAGTATTTGGATGGGAGACCGCCAAGGAATCAAAGGATGAAAAAAGGAAAGACAAACTCAACCCAAAATATACTGACAGTGCTGAAAGCGTCAAACTAACCTCAAAATAAATACGATCAAAAAAATTATTTATGGTGTTGACAATGGCAAAGGATGAAACTTAAAAGCAGTCAGATGATCAGACTACTGCAAAGAACATCAGCATGAGCTTTACATAAGCTATAATCATTTCACATACAGAGTTGATGATTCCACATACTTACTATGTAGTCTAATCTTCAGACCATTTGTTTTTTGGTGTAGTGGTTAAGCGCATGGACTCTTATCTGGGAGACCCAGGTTTGATTCCCCACTTCTGCTCTTGCAGCAGCTGGAATGGCCTTGGGTCAGCCATAGCTCTCGTAGGAGTTGTCCTTGAAAGGACAGCTTCTGGGAGAGCTCTCTCAGCCCCACCCACCTCACAGGGTGTCTGTTGTGTGTGTAGGGGAAGGTAAAGGAGATTGTGACCACTCTGTGATTCTGAGATTCAGAGTATAGCGCGGGATATAAATCCAATATCATCATCATCTTCTTCTTTCATATTTGCCATTGTATACGCCGTAAATTAACCTGACCCTTTTAACACTATCTGTAGACCTCCAAGAAATACCAAACGTGTGATGCAGAGACAGGCTATGGCAAACCACCTCAGAACATCTCTTGCCTTGAAAACTCTACGGTAACGGGAGTTATCATGAGCGGTGTTCTCTCTAAGCTGAGTTCGTGTGATTTTTTTTTTTTTAATAAACAATTTTTATTAGTAACATATGGTAGCAAAACTATATCTACAACTTATAAAAACTTAAAAAAAGAACAAATTTTTCTACCCCATATCTTACTTTTCCCCCACCCCTCCCCCCGTTACTTGACCCCCGCCAGTGTTATTTACTTAAAGGAAACAAATATTAAAGGTACCCTTAACTGTTAAAAAAACCCCAAAAGTTATATTCTTATTTAAAACAAAACTTAATCATTATCAAAGATTGTCCAATGTCCTTTTATTTTCCACTCTTTTTCTATGTATCTTCTGAACTTCTTCCACTCCAACTTAAAAAGTTCCAAATCATAGTCTCTTAATTTTCTTGTTAATTTGTCCATTTCACTCCATGACATAACTTTTATCATCCAATCCCATTTCTCTGGTATTTTTTCTTGCTTCCACAGCTGCGCATACAATGTCCTAGCAGCTGAGAGCAAGTACCAAGTTAGCGTGATACATTTTTAGACTTTTTTTTTTTAGTTTAAGAAAAATGGCCCCAGAGCAAACTAATGTATGCAGTAGCTCAAAACTTTGCCAGTAGTTCACGAAGTAGAATTTTTGTTCACAAGACTCCACAACTTAGGAGTATTGATCATGACAGCCACCATTCTACTTATTGTGCCCCACAACCTGAGGTTACATGGATGGCGGCCAGAGAAGGGGCTTGTTCAGTGGTGATGCCTCAATGGTAGAATGCGCCAATATTTGCCTGGCACCTGATCTTCTAATCTTTAGGTGACATACAGCTATTTGCTGAGACATTTTATTGTGTTTCCCCGCCTCATTTATTGTCTATCTGAATTGATGAGATTGTTTAATTATGCCTTCTAAGCTGACTGTTGTAATGGATATTATGTTGTTGTTGTTTTTTTAATGTTGCCATTTTGACCTGCTGTCTCACTGTTTTATTGATCAGATGCTATTGATTTTAACTGTTTGTAATGTCTTTTTAAAATGTTTCTGTGATTTTGTAAGCTGCTTCAGGCACCTCTTAAAAGAGAAGGGTCTGAAGAATAGCTTAAATAAATAAATGCAAATGCCAGCATTTTTCTTGTAGACGGAACTGCAGGAGCAATTTAAAAAAAAAAAAACTGTGCTGCCTACAAATGCACAGTCTTTGCTCCATGCTGAGCTACATCCAGGCTTGAGAGATACATCTGTCTTTGTTCAAGCAATCTCTCTCTCTCGGCTTGGCTTCGCGAACGAAGATTTAAGAAGGGTGCAGTAGTCCACGTCTGCTGCAGGCTCGCTGGTGGCTGACAAGACCAATGCGGGACAGGCAGGTCCGGCCACAGTGGCTGCAGGGAAAAGTCTGATTTGGGGTTGGTGCTGTAGCAGTGCGATTCTTCCTCAATCTCCTTTTGTCCTCCAGACCAGCTATGCGTGCGTTCTCAAAGGAAGAGACAGCCTGGTGGATGGTGTGCCGCCATGCTTTGCGATCTGAGGCTTGGTCAGACCACTGGTGATGGTTGATGCGACAGGTGCCAAGGGATTTCTTCAAGGAGTCCTTGTACCTCTTCTTTGGTGCCCCTCTATTTCGATGGCCGGTGGAAAGTTCGCCATACAGAGCAATCTTGGGAAGGCGGTGGTTTTCCATCCTAGAAATATGCCCTGCCCAGCGCAGCTGCGTCTTCAACAGCAGTGCCTCAATGCTTGTAACCTCCGCCCTCTTGAGGACTTCAGTGTTGGTCACAAAGTCACTCCAGTGGATGTTGAGGATGGTGCGAAGGCAGCGCTGATGAAAGCGCTCAAGGAGTCGCAGGTGATGACGGTATAAAACCCACGATTCGGAGCCGTAGAATCAATATTCACAAGCAATACTCACATGGTTACCACACATCCAGTCTTCTGTCCTCTGGCGCAAACATCTCAGGTTTTACTAAATGGGGTGGAGGAGACTAAAGACCAGACTAACCCTATAAGAATAGTTGTACTATAAAGAGAGCATAAAATGGGAAGTAGTAGGACATGGTGTACAAAAGGCTAAGAACAAAAGGGTTTTTTTCCACCTTGCCTTCCAAACTGGAAGGGGTTTTTTTGTGTGTGTGTATGTCTTGTTTCTTTAGTTTCTACATGGAATTTTGCTTTCTGTCCCTTTCCTCAGGTGTTCCCTGTTGTCAAGGTGCTAGTTATCAAACTTCTTGGGTCTGATCTTTTAGGAAAGAGCCCGGTGCAAACATATTAACATGCAAGTGCAACCTCAACTGGCTGATGCTTATCTGCATTTTCCAGTCCACCTTCCCATCTTCATTTTCCTGCTATCATCCCCTCGTTTGCTCCATTTTCTCAGCAGTTTTTCCTTGCTGTGGCAGCTGAGGACTTTAAAAAAAAAACCTGGCAATTGCTACAGCACTATTGGGAGACTATAATGATCTCTTGCCATTTCATATTTTAATGCAGCCACAATCCAGCATTGAGAAAAGACCAATGAAAGGAAACGCAGTGGCAGGGTGCCATCCATGTCAGCTGCAACAACCACAGCCTCAAGACCCAATGCAGTAGGGTTGCCAAGTCCAATTTAAGAAATATCTGGGGACTTTGGGGGTGGAGCTAGGAGACTTTGGGGGTGGAGCCAGGAGACATTGGGGCAGAGCCAGAAACAAGGGTGTGACAAGCATAATTGAACTGCAAGGGAGTTCTGGCCATCACATTTAAAGGGACTGCACAAATTTTTAAATGCCTTCCTTCCATAGGAAATAATGAAGGATAGGGGCACCTTCTTTTGGGGCTCATAGAATTGGACCCCCTGTGTCATGGGTGCTGGGGACCCTTCGGAGGAAGTTGAGTCTGATGAGGAAACTGTGCCCCTGCCACCTGCACCAGCGCCCCTGCCTCCTGCTGGAGAAGATCCCAGCCCCCCTGCCTCGCCCTCTCGGGTGGCTCGTGTGCGTGACCGCCTCCGGCAGGACCTCAGGGATCGGAGGAGGGCGGCACGCTCACAAGCAAGACGCTCCCTGAGCCCTGAATTCTGAGAGGATTCTGGCCCTTCTAAGAGCAAGGATGCTTGAGTGGTAACAGGATCCTGGCTGCCTCCCTGAGCCAGCAATTAGCCCAAACGGGCAACAGCCAGCAGAGGGCTATATAGCTGTGGGCTTTGGGAGGAGGCTTTGTGGAAGCAACTAGTCATCTCCCTGACGTTCTAGCATCCACTCCGGCTTGACTTTGGTTCCTGACTCCCTGACTTTGGCTTTGGACTTCTGGACTCCCTGACCTCGGCTTCTGGACCTCAGACCTGCGATACTTCTACAGTGATTCGGATTTGGCGCCTCGGACCCTCCTGTTTACTGGCTACAGACCTCGGACTGCCTCTGGACTTTGCCTGACCCGGCCCTAGCCGTGACACCCTGGTCCAATCTTTTTGAAACTTGGGGGATATTTTGGGGAGAAGCACTAGATGCTATACTGAAAATTTGGTACCTTTATCTCGAAAAACAGGCCCCCCAGAGCCCCCGATACCCGCGGATCAATTCCCCATCATTCCCTATGGGAATCGTTCATGGAGGTGTATGATGGCTCTGGGGGCGGGGCTTCCCCCGCCGGCCAGCTGGCTGGGGGCAGGGGGGGGAAGCCTGTAAAACCGGGGGATCCCCCTCTGGGACCTGGGGATTGGGAAGCCTACAATGCAGAGTCAGTGCGTAATAGGCATGGAAGGGAATCCAGACAGTACTGGAAAAGACACCCCATGTGGAAACACTTCTGCCGCTGTGAATGTCTCCATATTTGCTGGGGTTAGGAAAGCCGTGCAGAGACACTTTGCCATATAGGAACAGCTGGTGATGAAGAATGTGTTTCTGAAACTGGGCAGGTGAAGAAGCTTTGCACCAGGTGTAACAAATTGTTTTCTTTTGAATTTGTGCAGCCCACTATAGGAGGTAAGCAACTTGCATTTTGGCTCCTTAAATAGTGCCGGCTGTGTGGTTTTCCAACAGAAAACAGCTGCAAGCTGCCACATGGAAATTCAACAGCTGCAATTTCCTTCTTGGGATGAAAATCAGCTTTTGGAAAATGAGAGTTTGAGATCAACTGGTTTTAAACAGTCCATCCATTATTACTTGCAAACAATGAAATGATGACTGTAATCCTTCCTGAGCCTCAGGGATTGGCCAGGGTATGAATTCCTTAAAAAAAAAAAAGGCAAAATCCCAGACTCTTTCTATGCATAAGGACTACATAAATGTTTAACTCTTAAAGTAAATGCAGGATTGTCAAGTTTGGATTTTAAGGCTGTTATGAGGGAATATGTGAAAGCCCCTTGTGACCTTCATTAACCCTACTCTGTTGCAGCAAAACGATACACAGAGGAGAATGTGAGAGCTGGCAATGTAGTGCTTACAGTATCACCCTAGGATGTGGGAGACCCAGACATGAATCTTAAAAACGTAAGAGGATCAGGCCAGGGGTCCATCTGGTAAATCATCCTGTCTCACAAAGCAGCCAACCATTTGCCCTCGAGGGCCAAACGGGGCATAAAGGCTGAGGCCCTCCTTTGCTGCTCCCTCCTAGCTAGGGTTGCCAAGTCCAATTCAAGAAATATCTGGGGACTTTGGGGGTGGAGCTAGGAGACTTTGGGGGTGGAGCCAGGAGACATTGGGGTGGAGCCAAGATCAAGGCTGTGACAAGCATCATTGAACTCCAAAGGGAGTTCTGGCCATCACATTTAAAGGGACGGCACACCTTTTTAATGCCTTCCTTCCATAGGAAATAATGAAGGATAGGGGCACCTTCTTTTGGGGCTCATAGAATTGGACCCCCTGGTCCAAACTTTTTGAAACTTGGGGGGTATTTTGGGGAGAGGCACTAGATGCTATACTGAAAATTTGGTGCCTCTACTTCAAATAACAGCCCCCCCAGAGCTTCAGATAACAGCGGATCTGTTATCTCCCTAGGGAATAATAGAGTTCCCAGCAGACATTTCCCTCCCCTCCCCCCCCCCGCTTTCTGACAACCCTGAAGCAGTGGGAGGGCCTCCAAACCGGGGGATCCCCTGCCCCCACCTGGGGATTGGCAACCCTACTCCTAGCACTGGTCTTCAGAGGTTTGCTCCCTTTGACTATGGAGGCTCTCTTCAGTCACAGACCTACGCTTCATAATCCACCCAATCTCCTTTTAAAACAGGGGTGGGGGACATCAGGCCTGAGGGCCATTTACGGCCCTCGAGATCACTTGGTCTGGCCCTCGGAGATTGCTGGGCCGAGCCAAACCACCTGGCAGCCTGCCTGGGGCCTGGCTGGCCAACAAGGATTATGGGGCCCTCCTGTGCTATGCAGTGGCCTCCCCAGGGTCCAGCTAGCTAGCAGGGATTGTGAGGCCCAGCCACACTGGGCGACAGCCTCCCTGGGGCTACGAGGCCTGGAAAAGTCACTGTCGCAGTTCACAGTGCCTTTAAAGGTCTGCTGGGAGCAGCTGCAGTTTCTGCATGAAGGGAGGGGGGGTGGCAGGGTGGGAGCTAGCTGCCACCCGTTCAATTTGCATTTGATTATCCCAGATGGTGTGGCCTAATATGCTAATGAGTGTGTGACTTAACATGCTACTATTAGGGGATATGGTCTAATATGCTAATGAGTTCCTTTTGGGCTTTTACTACAAAACAAGGGCCTGGACATTTGCCTAGGGTGGCAAGTCAGGATATATGTGCAAAATTAGGCTCTCCCCACATGACTTCAAATAGAAAAACAATTATTTACATTAATTTTGCCGGCCTGAATCATTGTCCCTTGGCGGAGCACTGTTTTTTAGGTTGATAATTTTGTATGGCCCATGAATTATGTTATAAATATCAAAATAGTCCTTGGCAAAAAAAAAGGTTCCCCACCCGTTTTAAAGCCAGGCAATGAATTCCACACTCCACCGCTGAATTACTTGTTGAGTAAAGAAGGAAACTTTTGTCTGCCCTGAGCCTATTTCCCATCAATGACATTGGGTGCCCTCAAATTCTAGCATTATGGGAGAGGGAGGAAAAGCTCCATGTATCTACTTTTCCCACTCCATACATGATTTTATAAACCTCACCCCTAAGGCATCTTTTTTTTCTAGTCTGAAAAGGTCCAGAGTCCAGACTTTCCAGCCAGCAGCCTTCCTCACAGGAAAGGTACTCCAGATTTACTTTGGTTGTACTTTGCCACATGGTTGCCCACTCACCAAATTAGGAGAGATCCTCTTGTCGTTCATAATTCTTGGCTTTCCCCATCCTGGATACTTTGGTAACATCTGCAGACTTGGTTATTACATTGCACAGCTCCAATTCCAAATCTTTGATAAGTAAATCAAATAGCACTGGCTACAATCCTTCTGAGGTTGGAAAAATGAGTACCCAGCTTGCTGGGGGGGAAAGTGTAGATGACTGGGGAAGGCAATGGCAAACCACCCTGTAAAAATGTCTGCCATGAAAACATTGTGATGCGATGTCACCCCCGAGTTGAAAACAACTGGTGCTTGCACAGGGGACTACCTTTACCTTTTTACAATACTGAACCTTGAAAGACGCCACTGCTATCTTCATTGCAAGAGCTGTCAATTTATTCCTACTCTCTGCTACCTGCCATTTGACCAACTTCTAATCCATGACAGGACCGGTCCTCTTATTCCGTTATTGCTAAATTTACTCTGGAATCTTTGGGGAGGTACCAATCCCTACTCTGCCCTAGAAGGTTGGATGGCTGACCTTGGGTCACATGCAAGCACAGCCTAATCTACTTCCAAGGGCTGATGTGAGGACAAAACAGAGAACAGTATAAACTGCTTTGGGTCCCCATTGGGAAGAAAAGTGGGCTATATATGAAGTACGTAAATAAATGATGCTAAGAGCATTTTAATCCTCAGTCATCACTGAATGCCCCTCAAAGAACTGTGGTATTAATTTCTGTGATCCACAAGCCACTTCAAGGGGATTCAGCTCCCTTGACTGCAAAGGAATTATTGCTATCCAAACCTGTTTCCCCAGTCTAATCCCATTGATTACTATTTCAGTTGCCAACAGGTCTTCAGCCAGTTCCTTTAACAGAGGTTTAATGGGATAGTGTGACCAGTTATATTTATTATCCCCATGCCAGGAAAATTTTCAACAGTCCATTTCCCTACATTAATCTTTTTATAGATAAGATTACAATGTGCAAACGCTGCTAGGAAAAGAAAATCTTGTACACAAATTGTATTTATTCAGAACAGGAGACCATTTATTTTATACTACATCTAGATGAAATCTGTAGAAAATGTAAGGTTAGAGGTGCAGGCATGTGTTTAATAAGCGATCAGAGCCACCTGAAAGTGGTTGATTTGCCCAATACATTTGTTTTTAAAAAATTTACAAAAATATGTCACGAACTATATACTAAGAGAAAAATATCTGCTTTCATAAATAACAATGGGTGGAGACTGTTAAGGATTGCATGCAACAGCACCATCCGGAGCAGTGTTACACCCTTGGGTATAACTGTGTTCAGGACTGCACTTTAAAACTGGCCCCGATCCTGTGCACAGGGAGTAGGAAATCGGCATGTAAAACCCAGCTGCAGTCTCGTTCTCTGGCGGAGATGCTACAAGAGATCGATCCTCTGTAGTTTTGCTTGGAGGAAGCAGGAGTTAAGCTGCACCTTTAAGACCAATTTTTATTTAGAACATACACCCAGACAACACAATCACTGGGCCTAACAACATTAACTATGCCATCTCAGGCTCATTCACTTGTTCCTCTTCCAACATTATATATGCCATTACATGCCAACAATGCCCTTCAGTTCTCGACATAGGGCAAACAGGACAAACCCTACGCCAAAGGATAAATGGACACAAATCTGACATTAGGAATCACAGAACTGAGAAATCTGTGGGAGAACACTTTAACCTTCCAAAGCATTCAATGGGTGACCTCAAGGTAGCTGTTTTACTGCAAAGGAACTTCAAGAACAGAATGGAGAGAGAAACTGCTGAATTACAAATTATTATGAAACTTTGAACACCTCCCCAGAACTGAACAGGGATATTGTTTTTTTTATCTCATTACAGATGCTAAACCCAGTCTCAGTGAGTATAGCTATACATCCACCATATTCCAATGTGTTTCTCTTTTAAAATTGTGTATCAGTATAATTATTTGTATTGACGTACTCAAAATAAGGATATTGGCTGTATATCTCATACACATGCTTTACCCATTTTCACTATATTTTATTGTATTCCTTTTTCCTATGGCAAACTATAATTATGTTTACATGTTAAAAAGTAAATTAGGTGGACAAGAACATCACTATCCAATGTATTTCTCTTTTAGCTGCATTGACACACTCAGACTGGGACTTTGATTGCTTATCCCATTACATATATTGAACCCATCTCCCATTGTCATTGACAGACAATCTCACATTTTAACATACTACTGTTACGTTGCTTTCACCTGCTCATGCTACTCAGATCAAAAGTTTGCTCAATTTGTTAACTTTACTGCAGACTGCTGTTTTGTTGCTTTCGCATGCTCATGCTACTCAGATCAAAGGCTTGCTCAATTTGTTAATTTTACTATTCTGTCATTGTACCATTTTGCATTCTAAACCGCTGCCTACTAGATAATTTTACTTCACTGTTATTGGTTCTTAAATCTGTACCATGTTGCATTCTGGGCCACTGCCTACCAGCTATGTACGGCTCTGCTCAGCTATGTATGGCTTTGCTCACTGTGCTGGATTCCTCGTCTGATGAAGTATGCTTATAGGGTTGCCAATCCCCAGGTAAGGGCAGGGGATCCCCCGGTTTGGAGGCCCTCCTTCTGCTTCAGGGTCATCATAAAGCGGGGGGAGAGGAGGGAAATGTCTGCTGGGAACTCTGTTATTCCCTAGGGAGATTTATTCCCATAGAAAGTGATGGAGAATTGATCCGCGGGTATCTGGGGCTCGGGGGGGGGGGGGAGCTGTTTTTTTGAGGTAGAGGCACCAAATTTTCAGTACAGCATCTAGTGCCTCTCCCCAAAATATCCCCCAAGTTTCAAAACGATTGGACCAGGGGGTCCAATTCTATGAGCCCCAAAAGAAGGTGCCCCTGTCCTTCATTATTTCCTATGGAAGGAAGGCATTGAAGAGGTGTCCCTTTCAATGTGATGGCCAGAACTCCCTTCAGAGTTCGATGATGCTTGTCACAGCCTTGCTCTTGGCTCCACCCCTAATGTCTCCTGGCTCCACCCCCAAAGTCTCCTGGCTCCACCCTAGGGTTGCCAAGTCCAATTTAAGAAATATCTGGGGACTTTGGGGGTGGAGCCAGGAGACTTTGGGGGTGGAGCCAGGAGACATTAGGGGTGGAGCCAAGATCAAGGCTGTGACAAGCATCATTGAACTCCAAAGGGAGTTCTGGCCATCACATTGAAAGGGACAGCACACCTTTTCAATGCCTTCCTTCCATGGGAAATAATGAAGGATAGGGGCACCTTCTTTGGGGGCTCATAGAATTGGACCCCTTGGTCCAATCTTTTTGAAACTTGGGGGGTATTTTGGGGAGAGGCACTAGATGCTATACTGAAAATCTGGTGCCTCTATCTAAAAAAAACAGCCCCCCCCTAGAGCCCCAGATACCCGTGGATCAATTCTCCATTATTTTCTAAGGGGATAAATCTCTATAGGGAATAACAGAGCTCCCAGCAGACATTTCCCTCCCCTCCTCCCCTCGCTTTCTGACGACCCTGAAGCGGGGGGGGGGGGGGGCTCCAAACCGGGGGATCCCCTGCCCCCACCTGGGGATTGGCAACCCTACTCCACCCCCAAAGTCCCCAGATATTTCTTAAATTGGACTTGGCAACCCTATATACTTAAGAGCACAGGGAAGCTGACGTTCTAAATAAAACGGGGTTGGTCTTAAAAGGTGAAACTTGACTCCTGCTTTGCTCAGCTGCTTCGGCTCCCTTTGCTGGGAGGAGCTGCAGGGGATCCCGGCAGAGGAAGCGCGCAAACAGGAGCCGGAGGCAGGCCGGCTTCCCTCCCTCCTTCCTTCCTTCCTCCCTTGGCCCTGCCCAGCGGCGTTGCCTGCCCTGGCTCCTCCCCGGCTGCCCGGGCAAAGGCGAGAGGCAGCGCGCGGCCCAGCGGCCGAGGCAGGGGCCATGAGCCGGCCAGGCGCGGGGAGGCTGCCCGAGGCCCCGCGGCAGGGCGGCGGCACCGCAGTCCGGCCTCGCCTTCCCCGCCTGGGCCTGGCCTTGGCGCTGCTGGCCGCGCTGCTGGCCGCCAAGTATTACCGGGACTGCGAAGCGGCCCGGCGGCAGGTACCGAGGGCGAGAGGGCCCTTGCAGGGCTGCAGAGGGGCTGGGAGATGCACAGGGTCGGAGGGAGACGGTGGGGCTGAAGTTGCAACGGGTTGCGAGGCATTGGAAGCTGGAGGGTCAGAGGGGACTGGGGGTGTTCGGGGCATTGAGGAACGGGGGAAATTGGAGAAAAGATTATGGAAGGTGCAAGAGAGAAATGGGATTTGGGGGGGGGGGGGACTGAAGACGTTGCTGGGGGTTGCAGTCCGTTTCAAGGCTATAAAGCTGGAAGGGGGTTTGGATGCTTTTATGTTAAAAGGGGGATCCGCGCCGCGCTTTTGGGAGTTGGTCCCGTTGTGCGCGGTTGGGAGTTAATGGGGCAGGGTTGGGGGTGGCGACTTCCTTTCTGCTGGGAAGAAGTTGGCGGGCGGATTGGGGGGAGGGGAGGCTACAGTCTTTCTAAATTCTCACCCAGGCATTTTTGAACATGAACATATGAAGCTGCCTTCTACTGAATCAGACCCTCGGTCCATCAAAGTCAGTATTGTCTGCTCAGACTGGCAGCAGCTCTCCAGGGTCTCAAGCTGAGGTTTTTCACACCTATTTGCCTGGACCCTTTTTTGGAGATGCCGGGGATTGAACCTGGGACCTTCTGCTTCCCAAGCAGATGCTCTACCACTGAGCCACCGTCCCTCCTACATATGAAGCTGCCTTCTACTGAATCAGACCCTTCGTCCATCAAAGTCAGTATTCTCTTCTCAGACTGGCAGCGGCTCTCCAGGGTCTCAAGCTGAGGTTTTTTTACGCCTGCTTGCCTGGGCCCTTTTTAGTTGGAGATGCCGGGGATTGAACCTGAGACCTTCTGCTTTACCAAGCAGATGCTCTACCACTGAGCCACCGTCCCTCCCCTGATTGGCAGCAGCTCTCCAGGGTCTCAAGCTGAGGTTTTTTTACGCCTACTTGCCTGGACCCTTTTTAGTTGGAGATGCTGGGGATTGAACCTGGGACCTTCTGCTTTACCAAGCAGATGCTCTACCACTGAGCCACCGTCCCTCCCCTGATTGGCAGCAGCTCTCCAGGGTCTCAAGCTGAGGTTTTTCACACTTATTTGCCTGGACCCTTTTTTGGAGATGCCGGGGATTGAACCTGGGACCTTCTGCTTCCCAAGCAGATGCTCTACCACTGAGCCACCGTCCCTCCTACATATGAAGCTGCCTTATACTGAATCAGACACTCGGTCATCAAAGTCAGTATTGTCTACTCAACTGGCAGTGGCTCTCCACCGTCTCAAGCTGAGGTTTTTCACACCTATTTGCCTGGACCCTTTTTTGGAGATGCCAGGGATTGAACCTGGGACCTTCTGCTTCCCAAGCAGATGCTCTACCACTGAGCCACCATCCCTCCTACATATGAAGCTGCCTTCTACTGAATCAGACCCTCGGTCCATCAAAATCAGTTTTGTCTTCTCAGACTGGCAGCGGCTCTCCAGCGTCTCAAGCTGAGGTTTTTCACACCTATTTGCCTGGTCCCTTTTTTGGAGATGCCGGGGATTGAACCTGGGACCTTCTGCTTCCCAAGCAGATGCTCTACCACCGAGCCACCATCCCGCCTACATATGAAGCTGCCTTATACTGAATCAGACCCTCAGTCCATCCAAGTCAGTATTGTCTACTCAGACTGGCAGCGGCTCTCCAGGGTCTCAAGCTGAGGTTTTTCACATCTATTTGCCTGGACCCTTTTTAGTTGGAGATGCCAGGGACTGAACCTGGGACCTTCTGCTTCCCAAGCAGATGCTCTACCACTGAGCCACCATCCCGCCTACATATGAAGCTGCCTTCTACTGAATCAGACCCTCGGTCCATCAAAGTCAGTATTGTCTTCTCAGACTGGCAGCGGCTCTCCAGCGTCTCAAGCTGAGGTTTTTCACACCTATTTGCCTGGACCCTTTTTTGGAGATGCCAGGGATTGAACCTGGGACCTTCTGCTTTCCAAGCAGATGCTCTACCACTGAGCTACCGTCCCTCCAATAAAACAATTTTTATTGTTTTCAGGGCTGAAATCTAGTTAGTGTGGCGGTTAGTTGACTGAGGTAGCGCATTGCAAAATAATAATAATAATAATAATAATAATAACAATAATAATAATAATAATAATAAATCAATTGTAAGGGGAACTTGATGGGGCTGGGGCAGATTTGGTAGTCGCATTGTGTCCAGGAATATGTGCCTCAAAATGCTTGAGACCTGGAGGAGGTGGGGCTACTTAGTGTGGGACCTTAGCAGAAGCATAGCACCTGTGGGGAAGGTTAAGAAGAACTAGGGCAGAGATAAACAGTTTCTGTATGAAGAAAAACTAAAGAATTGCTGTTTCCTGCCAGAAAAAAAGACACCTGGGGAAGGAACACTGCAGATCCCAGATGTAATAAGTAGCTTGACCTTGGCTTCCTTAAGGGGGGGTGGGTTGTGGTGGGTGTGGTTTTTCAGGGAAGCTGGCTGGTTCTTCTGGTTTGGTCTCAGGGCTGTTGAGAAGTTGGTGATGTACAACAGAGGAGTGCTAAGCAGCTGAAAGGGTGATGAGATGCCCATCGTTGGCTGGGGAAGCGTTTATTTGTTGGCTGATGGAGAACAGCAAATTCTTGAATGGTTTTGCTGTTGGATTTCTTTTCTTGTGTGGCCAGCAAAAAAATTTTTTGTTAAAGTCACTTGCTAACATGAAGGCCCATTCTTCTGTTTGAAAAGAGGACAATTTAGTTAATGCAAAAGACAATGAGCCAGACACTCAATTGATGAAGGGAACTTATACCCTGAAACTTTAATTGATCTCTAAGGTAATACTGGACTCACCTCTAACTAGAGTCAAGTGGGTAGCTGTATTGATTTGAAACAGTACAACAAAGTTTGAGTCAAGTGGCACCTTTAAGACCAACAAAGTTCTAGGTATAAGCTTTCACGTGCACGCATTCTTCCTGGCATGAAGTCTCCATACACACAGAAGCTTATATCCAGAATCAGTGTTCCCTGTAGGCTGAGTTAGTTTTTTAGCCTCCAGATCACACCTTTTTGTCTTAGCTCAGGAGAAATGGTCCCAGAGCAAACTAATTCATGCAGTAGCTTACAACTTTATAACACCAGTAGCTCACAAAGTAGAATTTTTGTTTCCAAGACTCCACAGCTTAGAGGGAGCATTGCCCAGAATTAAACTTTGTTGGTTTTAAAGATGCCACTAAACTCAAACTTTGTTCAAATTTAACTGTTATAATTGCATATCAAATGGCTGCTCTCCACTATCTCTTCACCACGCTGAACACTCTCCAGTCACTGAACACTATGGAGCTGAACTGGTTTTAACCCTCTTGCCTGTCTCTGTGGACACTCAGGATTTGTAGTACTGTGAAGGGAAGAGTGGTAGGAGGCCCTAGTGGAGAATTCTCATCAAACTATACTTCCCAGAATGCTTTGCCTGGAAGCCATGATAGTGATGCAAGTATAAAGCCAGTGCAGATTGATCAGGCAATTTGCCCTTTAAGAAGCAACACCCTATGAGTGAGAAATGTACTGCTTTCGAAGAAGCACTACCCTTCTTAACCCTCTGTCCAATGGTTGTCAGTGTAACCCATGAGGAGGGGGTATTTTTTGGATCTCCCCTGCTCTCTTTCACCTTCCTTTCACACTGCAGTAACTTGCAGAGCTCCATACTCCTCTTTTGGTTGGCTTACTAGGAACAAGAATGATGCAGTATAGGAGGACCAGCCTCTCTCTTTTCATGGTATGCTGGCTCAGTGATAATTGTCCCATCCTGTCTGTGATTGTAGGAAAGGGAAATTAGAGAGGATGGAAGAGTGACAGGTACCATCTGGACTGGGGGGGGGGGGGGGGCTGGATCTACACTGAGGTATGTCTGATGTAGATCTGGCACGTCAAAATGCCTGAGTCAGACATCCTTAAAGGCCACTCTGCATCCTACACAGATTGGCAAGGGACAATCTGTAGGTGCAGCCCCAGCATTCAGGGTTCTCCTCACAATGAAGACAGCAGAGCTCTTATGACCCAATCAAAGAATCTTCCAAAATTCTGGTTAACTGGCAAATGAAAAACCAGTTAAAGGTGGTATAATGAAAACTCAGTCTTGTTGACTGAGGCTGAGTGGGATGCATTAGAATGCTGGCAGGTTCTGAGTTCTGGATGTGGCGATTCCTTCTGTGGGTACTGGCAGGATTCTGCAAGAACAACCAGTGCATCTAATCACATAGTTCTTCCAAAGGAGCAGCGCTTCTGTTTGCATAAGAGGGGTAGTTGATTTTTGCCCAGTCTTCCGTTTCCACTTCAAACCACACTTTGCTTGGTATTCAGTTCCTGGGAGGGTCTATTGACATTCTGCTCCCTGAACAACATTTCAGGGGCTTGGTGGGCTGCAGCAGGATGAGGAAGCAAGGAAAGTCCTGCTCCGTAAGACTGGGTGGTTAGATGCAGCCCAGTACCCACCAGTAAGGAGAACACTGCACTGGCAGGAGTTTAACTCCATTACTCATTCAAGACACAAGCTTTGTTGTGTGAATTTGCCCTACTTAGCAGGCTGAAGAGGTGGACTCACAGTAGCTTTACCTAACGCAAGTTCTTGGCTCTGAGTACCTAGTGGAGCAAAATCTCTGGCTCTTTGGCTTGTTCCTCTTCTGAATTCAGGCTTCAGGATTGTTGCCAGCTCTTTATCTGCCTGGTCCTGTCTTGGATCTGCCCTACAAGGCACTTGAGTGTTCTTTCTGTCTGTAATTGAGAAGAGCAAAGCCTTTGGGGCAGCATTAAGCATCCTTTTAGGCTAGCAGGCAGCAGATGGAAAATAAATGGGGTGGGGAGTGGTGGGGCCACTAATGGCGCACAGAACTGCTGCAGCTGGCGTAACAGAGGGACAGGACTTCATTCTCCTTCCTTTGGGTCTTTGTGCTGGGCAATGTTCTCATGCTATGTATGGGAGATGCCAGAGGACGAAGAGTGACCCTGGGTGAGCGAGCCATCTTCCTGCCTGCTAGCAGGGCTTTTTTTTGTAGCAGGAACTCCTTTGCATATTAGGCCACACAACCCTGATGTAGCCAATCCTCCAAGAGGTTACAGTAGGCCTTGTAAGAAGAGACTTGTAAGCTCTTGTATGATTGGCTACATCAAGGTTGTGTGGCCTGATATGCAAAGGAGTTCCTGCTACAAAAAAAGCTGCTAGTATAGTAGTGAACACATTGGAGGGCATTCCCTTCTCTTATTGCTCTAATTGTGGGATTGCTGAGGATGACTCTAAAATCCTCAGAAGGGACTGAATAGAGGAAGGATTTTTTGGCCTCCCAACAGCTGTGAGCTCAGCCCGAAAGGATATAAGCAGTGGACAGAGTTTAGTAGGAAACTGGCTCCTGAGACCCATGGAAATGGATGGAGGTTGGGGCAAACACATTTCACCCACTGATGGACTGAGGGAGTCAGGAGTCCGTCCACTGCTGTCGATGGGGCTCATACCACAAAAAATTCTAGGTGGATTCTGCTCAGTCAGGGATGCTATGCTGGGCTGGACTAGAACACATCAGGCTTTTTGGGGGGCGGGGGGGGAGAGGGGGGAAAGTTGGAGAATTTTTTTTTTTTTTTTTTGCTGTTCTTTCTTCCTCCTTACAGATGCCATCCTTTCCTTCTGCTTCTGTCATTCTTCTTGCTGCTCCCAAAACATTGGGGTAAAAAGACCAAACTTCAGATGGTTCAAGTGGAACGCCCGCTATTTTTTTAGTTTCCAGAATTCAATACGCAGTAATAGAGTGTTCTTGATGTGGTCACTGAAAAGCTTTGATATGGATGATGCACTGATGTTTGTGGCACTGGTGGTACCTTCCATGCCTATAAACATCTTCAGCAGCTGTTCAGAGAATGAAAAATGAATTGAGACAAGCCCAAAATGTTTTAGGAAGAAAACCCCCCAGTGGCCTTCCAGCTTAACCCAGGCATGCTAATTAACGTGAACCACATCCCACCAGAAAAGCCTTGTGCATGATCGTCAGTGAAATAAAGGGAAGCCATGCAAGAGCACTACTTGGTTCGTTCACGTGTCCTTGTCAAGTCTGCTATGGGTTGCTCAATATCTGTATTAAGGTTGGTTCTGAAGTGAAGGAGTCTGGGTACTTTACAGTGTACACCGGGGGCTGCTAGCTCACTCTCCTGCCCCCTCTCTAGAAATGCCTTTGTTGTGTAACCTGCTTTGAAATGCTAACCTGTGAACAAGATAGTGGCGCCTTCCCAGCCTTGTTCTCTGTGGGGAGTATGGGGTGTCAAGACTTCGGTCTGGGAACGAAAGAAGTAGCATCCTAGTGTGAAGATGTGTTGCATAGATTGCCCCCCGTAGGAATCCTTTAGATTCATACTTTAAATACTGGATTAGTGCATATGTGTTTCAGTCCTTCAATCTCTGCCATGGTCCACAGTTCTGATTACAATAAACTTGCTACTTTATCAAGAGACTCGTTATTGAATTCAGCCGACTTGACAGTCCTTCCCAGTGCATTGCTTTCCCATAAGCTGTAGTGGTCTTTCTCTGTAGTGGTCTGTTAAAAATGTGTCACCTGAGACTGCCATCGCTGCTCTTAAGGATTGGTTGGTTCACCTGTCTATCATGTCTTTAACCCACCCTTCCTCCAAGAGGTTCAGAGTATGAGATATAGTTTCTCTTCCCCATTTGCAGTTAATTTCCTTCTTTTAATAGGTTTCTTCCACTAAATGGGAATGAGACTTAAGTTCCTGGCCTTCCCATCATTTCGTCACAGTCCTTTTAGCAGGTTGTCTGTTTTCACTTCTGCGGATTCAGACAACTATGTTTTATTGTAATTGTCACCAGTAATTCAGTGTCTTTCCCAGTGGCGTTTCCAGGTTGTCTGAAGGGGTTCAGAATGTGCTGAATAATCAGACTTTTCTCTTTTGCACCAAGAGTGTAGCTTTAATTTGAGCTTGGGTAAACTCAACAGTGACCCTAACCTTCATGGTTCATGTGCTGGTTTGGTTACGTAAGTTATGCTATGGGAGCATAATAATTTTCCATGGTTCAGTAGCCAGCCTTCAGCCAGTCATCTGCAATTCTGCAAACTACCCACAAGCCTGGTGTGAAGAAATGCATTTTTTGGGGAGGTTTGAAATGAGCAAAACCTTCACTCTTGAGTTTTTAAAAGTTTTTTTTCCTCTCCAGGCAAAGAACAGACTGGGAGGGGGAAGTCAGTTCAATGGCTTTCCAGGCTCACCTCAGCTACCTCTGCTGGAATACTAATAGTTCTAGCTAGAGACAAAAAGAGGGTCTAGTCCAGTGTTCCCTCTAAGCTGAGTTAGTGTGAGCTAGCTCACAGATTTTTAGCCTCCAGCTCACACGTTTTTGTCTTAACTCAGGAAGGATGACCCCAGAGCACACTAATTTATGCAGTAGCTCACAACTTTAGTGCCAGTAGCTCACAAAGTAGAATTTTTGCTCACAAGGCTCTACAGCTTAGAGGGAATATTGGAAACAGGGAACAGAGATTTGGAGGACTTCAGAATAGAAATGCTTCAGGAAGATTCTCCAGGAAAAACCTCTGACCTGGACTAACTTGGCCAGAAGGTTGGGGAACAAAAGAGTTGATAAAACTCAGGGAGGAAGGTCTCTTTTGTGCTGAGTCCATCAGAGCAGACAGACTGTAATTGAGGTCTGGAGATGGGGGCCATTACCATGTGCTGGCCTGAAGACTGGGAGAAGCTACAAGGTAATGGCCTCAGTAGAGATCTATAATACCCTAAACTAAGGAGCCTATATTTATGGTAGGACATGTCTAGAGAGAGGGACTGAGAAACTGCATCTTACCCATTTCTTTTGAATCCCTTGCTCAGTCTGGTGCTATGCTAAAAGTATGTTTGTGAACATTTTCTCTTTATTATGTACTTTATAACTTTGGATAGTGGTAGTGGCTCTCTGTACCACATAGACCTCCATCACCTTGGACATGCTACTTTAAAAGGAGCGCCGGGGGAAGGCAGGTAACTGGCCAGTGGCTATTCCTCCAGGGGCACCCAAGGCAGTAAATGGTCCCTGTTGTGACCTGGCACTGGGCAGGAGGAGACACAGAGGCAAGGCCTCAGAACTTGGAAGGGAAGCTGGGAGCTCTGACCCTCCCAGCAGGCAATTCCTTACAGAGGTCAGATGGTGGCAGTGGTTACCCAAGAGAGAAAGAAAAGCCAGGTGTTGGGGAAACCTTAGAGGGCAGGATGGTACCGGGCCTGCAGGCCAGAGCGGGTCCATTCTGCTAAACCTGGATAATTTGGGGAGAGATTTTGTGATGCATCGTGGAGCTCTGGGTGTGATTCACATGGCCACAACAACACTATTTGAAAAATAAATTGGATGTGAATAATTTAGATAGGCCTTCTTTTAATTTGTTTTAAATTTTTTGCAAAATGAAGGCTAATACACATGAGCAAATATGAGCTCTGGTTATGCAGCAAGTCCAGCACACAGTCAACCTGGCAGTGCAGCCAAATGGTCATAGAACGCCTCTACAGAGGGAGCCAAATGAAATTGTTTAGCATCAGGATATCCTCACATCCACAGTGTGGCCACTGATTGGCTGGGATCACGAGAAGAAGAAGCTCTGCTGAATAAAGCAGAAAAATGAAACAAACAATTGCCAAGGGAGATATTAAGAGGGATACACTTTGGAGGGAGTGTCCTGTGTCTTCTCAATATCCTCTCTTTTTTACATACTGGAAAATATTAATCCAATATGTAAATATTAATTCTGCTCTGTCTTTGGAAGAGCTGTGTGACTCAGGGGTAGGGCATGTGTTTTGCATGCAACACTTCCCAGCTTACATTCCCAGCATCTCCAGTTAAAGAATCTTGGGTAACATGAATTAGGAAAGCTCTTTTTCAGCCCTGGACTTGGTCAACCCTAGTAAAAAATAAACAATGCTCAGCTAGTAAAAATAATCATTACCAGCCAATGATATAAGGCAAGTGTCTATTAAGAATATAAGAGAAGCCATGTTGGAACAGGCCAGTGGCCTATCCAGTCCAGCACTCTGTGTCATACAGTGGCCAAAGAATATATAACTTCTTTTATCTATCCCATATATTACTTTCCACCCACCCCTCCCCCCGTTACTTGACCCCCGCCGGTGTTATTTACTTAAAGTACTAATGTTTAAAGGTACCCTTAACTAATAAAAACAAAATTAATATTCTTTTTTCTAAGACTTAATCATTATCAAAAATTGTCCAATGTCCTTTTATTTTCCACTCTTTTTCTATATATCTTCTGAACTTTTCCCACTCCATCTTAAAAACTTCTAAATCATAGTCTCTTAAAATTCTTGTTAATTTGTCCATTTCACTCCATGTCATAACTTTTACAATCCAATCCCATTTCTCTGGTATTTTTTCTTGCTTCCACAACTGCGCATATAATGTCCTAGCAGCTGAAAGCAAGTACCAAATTATAGTTCTATCTTCTTTTGGAAATTTTTCCATTTGTAATCCCAATAGAAAAGTCTCTGCAACTTTCTTAAATTCATATTCCAAAATCCTAGAAATTTCTTGTTGAATCATCTGCCAATACTTTTTTGCTCTTTCATGAGTCCACCACATATGGTAGAAAGAACCTTCATGTTTTTTACATTTCCAGCATCTGTCTGACATCTTATTATTCATCTTTGCCAATTTCTTAGGAGTCATATACCATCTATACATCATTTTAAAACAGTTCTCTTTAATACTATGACACGTCGAAAGCTTCATAGAGTTCTTCCACAAATATTCCCAAGTTTCCATCTGTATTTCTTTATTTACATTAATTGCCCACTTAATCATTTGAGATTTCACTATTTCATCTTCTGTAGACCATTTTAAAAATAATTTATATAATTTTGAAATTAATTTTTCGTTGTATCCAAGCAGAACTTTTCCATTTCTGTTTCTTTGCTTATTTTGTTTCTATTTCTTTGCTTATTCCTTCAGTTTTAATGTCATTCTCCACCAAGCTCTTTATTTGTTGCATTTGAAACCAATCATATTTATTATTCAGCTCTTCAGCAGTTTTCAATTCTATTTTGCCACTTTGTATTTTTATAGTTGATTATATGACAACCACTTTTCTTCACCCGTCTCAGCTGTTATTTTTATCACTTCGGCTGGCACTATCCATAATGGTTTTCTGTCATCTCCATATTTCTTATATTTCATCCATGTATTTATAATAATGGAGAGAGAAAAAGCTGTCTATCTTTTTTTCCCCATAATACATATAAGCGTGCCAGCCAAATTTATTTCCATGACCTTCCAACGCTAAGAGTTTTTTGTTTAACAACATTATCCATTCTTTTATCCATACTAAGCAAACTGCTTCATGATATAATTTTAAGTCTGGTAATTGAAATCTGCCTCTCTCTTTTGCATCTGTTAAAATTTTCATTTTAATTCTTGGTTTCTTCCCTGCCCACACAAACTCTGAAATTTTTCTTTGCCACCTATTAAATTGTTGACTGTCATTCACAATCGGAATAGTTTGAAACAAATACATTATTCTTGGTAGAATATTCATTTTAATTGCGGCTATTCTACCCAACAGTAACAAATTAAGTTTATTCCACTTTAACATATCTTCATCAGTTTTACGCCATAGCTTCTCATAATTATTTTTGAACAAATCAATATTCTTCATTGTTATCTCCACACCCAAATATTTTACCTTGGAGGTAACTTCACAGCCCGTTGGTCTCTGAAATTCTTGTTGCTTATTTATTTGCATATTTTTACATAGAAGTTTTGATTTTTCTTTATTAATACAAAGTCCCGCCAACTCCCCATATTCTTGTATTTTGGCTAACAACAAAAGTGTGACTTGTATGGGGTTTTCATTTATAAACATATCATCTGCAAATGCTCTGTATTTGTAAGTAAATCCTTTTACTTTTAATCCTTCTATTTCTTTATCTTCTTGAATTTGCATCAGTAATATTTCAAGAGTCATTATAAACAACAGTGGGGAAAGTGGACAACCTTGTCTTGTACCTTTGCTAATTATCATGTCTTCTGTAAGATCAGCATTTATACATAGCCTTGCACATTGTTCAGTATATATTGCTTTTATCATTCTTATAAAGCTTTCTCCCAGCTCCATTTTCTCCATTACTGCAAACATAAAATCCCAATTTAAATTGTCAAATGCTTTCTCTGCATCCACAAAGAATAATGCTACTTCCTTTTCTGGTTTCTTTCATAATATTCTACAATATTTACAACAGTTCTGATATTGTCTCTTATTGCTTCCTCCATCCCATGCATAATCTTGTAAACCTCTATCATGTCACCCCACTGTTGACGTTTCTCCAAGCTAAAGAACCCCAAGCGTTTTAATCTTTCTTCATAGGGAAAGTGTTCCAAACCTTTAATCATTCTAGTTGCCCTTTTCTGGAATTTTTCCAATGCTATAATATCCTTTTTGAGGTGCGGTGACCAGAATTGCACGCAGTATTCCAAATGAGACCGCACCATCGATTTATACAGGGGCATTATGATGCTGGCTGATTTGTTTTCAATTCCGTTCCTAATAATTCCCAGCATGGTGTTGGCCTTTTTTGTTGCAATCGCACACTCTTGACATTTTCAGTGAACTATGGCCCCAAGATCTCTCTCTTGGTCAGTCTCTGCCAGTTCACACCCCATCAACTTGTATTTGTAGCTGGGATTTTTGGCCCCAATGTGCATTACTTTGTACTTGGCCACATTGAACCTCATCTGCCACGTTGACGCCCGCTCACCCAGCCTCAACAGATCCCTTTGGAGTGCCTCACAATCCTCTCTGGTTCTTACCACCCTAAACAATTTAGTGTCATCTGCAAACTTAGCCACTTCACTGCTTACTCTCAACTCCAAATCATTTATGAACAAGTTAAAGAGCATGGGATCCAGTACTGAGCCCTGCGGCACCCCACTGCTTACCGTCCTCCACTGCGAAGACTGCCCATTTATACTCACTCTCTGCTTCCTATTAATTAGCCAGTTTTTGATCCACAAGAGGACCTGTCCTTTTACTCCATGACTCTCGAGCTTTCTAAGGAGCCTTTGATGAGGAACTTTATCAAAAGCTTTTTGGAAGTCAAGGTAAACAACATCTATTGGGTCTCCTTTGTCCACATGTTTGTTCACCCCCTCAAAGAAATGTAACAGGTTAGTGAAGCAAGATCTTCCCTTACAGAACCCATGCTGAGTCTTCCTCAATAACTCGTGTTCATCAATGTGCCTATTCATTCTTTCCTTGATAATGGTTTCTACCAACTTTCCCGGTATTGAAGTCAGACTGACTGGCTTGTAATTTCCCGGATCTCCTCTGTCTTCATTCTGTCTTCTCAGTGTGATTCGTGAATTTGATGAAATAGGTTCTGCTTGCAAATGTCCATGCTAGAGAAGCCAGTTAACTTTCCAAGTGCCATGGCAGCGTGAGTGTTCTTTGAGCCCTCCTGATTTAGAATGTGGCTTATTTCATTAACTTTCATTTACAAATTGCTTGCTTGTCTTTTTTTTCCAATCAGGAGATGGCCCTGAAATCTCTGGGAAATGAAGGTCTCTTTCTCTTCTCCTCCCTGGATACTAACAATGATTTGTACATCAGCCCTGAAGAGTTCAAGCCAATTGCAGAGAAGCTCACAGGTAGGCATTTAACACTTGAAAGCACAAAGATCTAATCAGTATTCCTTGGAAGGCAGCTTCTCTAACGTAGCCATCGACCAAAGTTTGTCTAGTCCTGATGTAATTATTGCCTGTTTGGACTTTTTGTTTTTCACTAAAGAAAGGAGGGAGGTGTTGCTGATCCCAATTCTTTCTGTCCCAGGACACTTGTCATTCCAAATTCTGAAGCTGCCCTCATTCCCCGTTTATTTTCAGTTTTCCTGGTTGTGCCAAAGAGCTAGTATTGTTTCTTCAGAACATACCCAGAAGTAACGCAGTGGTAAAATTCTAAGAACAGCCCTTGTTGGATTAGACCAAAGGTCTGCTTAGTTCAGCTCTCTGTTTCCCACAGTGGCCAATCATATGCCTTGGGGAAATGCACGATAATTAAATCTGCATTGTAAATGATCACACCAAACTGTTGTGTTGGATGTGCATCTGTGAGCATGGGGAATGGCTTGGTCCCCAGCTGGCTGGGACAACTCAAAACATGTCTGTTCAGACATGCTGCTGATGCTACCTTATCCACCTACTACACCCATCCTCTGAGAAGGCACACTTTTCCTGCCTCTGTTTTATCCTCTCAACAGCCCTTTATCTCAAATTAACTTTGACATAAGCCTCAAGTCTTCCAGTTAGTTTTGTGGCTGAGTAGGGGTCTGAACCCAGATCTATCTGGTCCTCATGGACTTCTCTAACTACTTCCTTATTCAAACTCTTGCTGTTAATTAAATAGCTGAGGTTTGTGGGTTTCTTGACAGTACTTGCACACAGAGGGGAGATGGGAGTGTTCAGTTGTTTATATCCCACATGACAGTTGCTCGTGCATCCCTTTGGCTATGTGTTGATAAGATGGAAAGGTTCATTTTTCCTGATGCCCAGCACATAACGAAACTGATACATTGAATACATTCATTTACTTGGATCCAGGGGGGCAGCTGTGTTGGTCTGAAACAGAAGAACTTTGGAGTCCAGTGGCACCTTTAAGACCAACAAAAGTTTATTCAAGGTATAAGTTTCCGTGTGTGCTTCTGAAGAAATGTGCTTTCACACAAAAGCTCATACCTTGAATCGACTTTTGTTGGTCTTAAAGGTGCCACTAGACTCAAAAGTTGTTCATTTATTTAGACAGCTTTAACCTGTTTTGCATGCCGGTTTACAAAACAGCTTAAAAAACACAATATAAAATCTATAATATATATAAAATATAATATACTTTATAAAATATAAAACACAAAGCAGCTTACAAAGCACAATATAAAATATAAAACACAAGGCAGCTTACAAAGCACAATATAAAATATAAAACACAAAGCAGCTTACAAAGCACAATATAAAATATAAAACACAAAGCAGCTTACAAAGCACAATATAAAATATAAAACACAAAGCAGCTTACAAAGCACAATATAAAATATAAAACACAAAGCAGCTTACAAAGCACAATATAAAATATAAAACACAAAGTAGCTTACAAAGCACAATATAAAATAAATTGTGGTGGGGATCCCTTTGACATGTATCTACCCAGGCTATTTACATGGCTTTGATGTTTTTGGGTTAAAACAATTTTATTTGGTAACATGGAAACAATTTATATTTCTTGCATCATTAATAACTTCTTTTATCTATCCCATATTTTACTTTCTACCCACCCCTCCCCCCGTTACTTGACCCCCGCCTGTGTTGTTTACTTAAAGTAGTAACGTTTAAAGGTACCCTTAACTAATAAAAACAAAAATTAATATTCTTCTTTTTTTCTAAGATTTAATCATTATCAAAAATTGTCCAATGTCCTTTTATTTTCCACTCTTTTTTCTACATATCTTCTGAACTTTTTCCACTCCATCTTAAAAACTTCTAAATCATAGTCTCTTAAAATTCTTGTTAATTTGTCCATTTCACTCCATGTCATAACTTTTACAATCCAATCCCATTTCTCTGGTATTTTTTCTTGCTTCCACAACTGCGTGACTGATGTTTTTGAGGGACTCCCCAGTCTTAGTAAAACATTGACTCTTGGAAAGCAGTGACTATTTATTTATTTATTTATTTATTTTTATTTAGAATTTATATCCCGCCCTTCCCACGGGTGGCTCAGGGCGGCTTCCAACAGTACCCAGTAGCTGCTCTGAGTGCTTCTGGGAGCTGCTGTTTAGGGGGCTGCGGAGCAGGTAACCTAGCCGTATCAGCCAAGATACTTTTTTGCTTCTTGTTTTCAAACTGTGCCATCTTCAGGTCTCCTTTTCAGCATGTGAATGCCCTGCCTCCTGGTGGTTCCTTGTGGAAATCTTTTATTGGGGCACACAGAAACAAAAGATTGTGTTTGTTTGTGTGTGAGAGAGCCACCCACAGCGTGTAATGGCTCTTGTTTAATTCTCTTTGCTCAAGCCCTAGGCCAGTTTACCCAATGAGAGACCACTAAGCTTTCTGTTTTTTTTCAAAGGGCTTACATCGCAGACACATCTAGCAGAAAAGGCTGCCCTTTCTAAATCTGTGGTTCTTTGGCTGGGGCTTAATGGGAATCAGAATGGCTGAACTCGAGAGATCCAGCTCTGCTCCACTGTGGCCCAAACTGTTGCCCAGATCTAAGGCAGTAGCTTTGATCTCTGAAGTCTCCTCTTGCACTTGGAAACCTGAGGTTGCCTTTGCCTCTCAGTTACTTAAAGAGCTGCTTGGGCAGGGCATCCACCTATGCTCCCAGTCTATGCACGTGAGAGCAGGGCAGATTAAAGTAATTGCCAAGCAGCTTCCATTGTTCTGCTCTCCTCAGTGGGAGGTAGATTAGGCTGAGAGTGCGTGACTGGGCTAAGGTCACCCAGCGAGCTTTTCATGACAGATTTGGGATTCAAGCCTGGACCTCCCAGATCCTAGTTTGACTCTTGTGCTGCAGCGCCTGACACATAGCAAAGACAGCTGCCACGTGTGCATTTGGTGGCTGGCTCTTTGCAGCCCAGAAGACCTCACTCTGCCAAGGGAGTCAGTCCCCTTGGCGAGGGTGGTCGTGTCTGTGTAATGTCACAGTTAGATTGTTGGGCTGGTAGACCAAGGGAGAGTCAGGTTCAAATCCCTCCTTGTATTAACTTAGGCTAACCATACCCTCTTCGCCTAACCTGCTTCTTAAGAATAAAGTGAAAGAGGGAAGAGCCAGGCACATGGCTCTGAACTCCTGGGAGGATGCTTGGGATAAAAACATAATAAAGTGCCACCCCCTCTCTCTCCAGTTTAAGTAGCAGAGCAGAGCTAAGTCTGGTTCCCCAGTCTGAAATGCCTGGCCAGCATCCATCCCTGCTTAGAACAGTGCTTGCCAGTTAAGTGCAGCAACCTGTGCTTTCAGACTGGCAAGGGGGATGGCAGGGTGGAGGAAGACCTGGATAGAATCAGCAGGGGGATGGATGGAGGATGGAGACTCCTTCCCGGCTGTTTGCACCCTGACATCTTTCCTTAGAATGGGTCATAGCAGCACGGTGAATGTTTAAAAATGGACACTGGATTCACATGTACTGTTGCATAGCCAAAGGGGAGAGCAGATCCTGGAAAAAAATAAGCTTCAATTAAAGAAGAAGGGCAGAAGCCTGTAAATGTCAGTCTGCAGCTGTCCTTTGGAGCTCAGAGGTAGATATACACATGTGGATGTCAGAGATGTTTTTGTTTTCTTTTTAAACTGAGCAGCATTTGCTGTGAAAGGATTGCGCGGTTGGCCTTCACTGCAGCTCAGTCCACATGTGCAGAAGCCGATTCTCAGCTGCTTCTGGCTGCTTTTGTCGGGACATGTGTGGTTCCCGTGGGTTGGATTGTGAGCTGGGTATGCAAAAAGGCAGTGCCCTCCTCTGCAGGAGTCCCAGATTTTCCCAGTGTTCTGAATATGCCTTATTGGTATGTGAACAATCCCACAAAGCAGATTTTTAAGAGCTCAGCCTCACTTCGTTTGGGGAGAGTAATGAAGCGCGTTACATGTGCGCAACAAGCTGAAATGGCTCAGGGGGAAATTGCGGATTCTTGTAGCACTGAATGGATGCCTGAAAGACGGTGGATGCTGTAACAAACAGAACAGGTGAAATGGGACCCTTTGAAACTGAGTCTGGGGTAACGTTCTGCAACTGTTGCTCTGTTCAGGCATTACTCCTATCTCTGCCCTTGAGGAAGAAGAGGAGGTGTTGGATCCCAATGGAGAGATGCTCTCTGTTGTTGCAAAACTCCAGCCTCTGTTAATGGAAACGATGACAAAGAGCAAGGATGGCTTCCTTGGAGTGAGTATTGCATTTAAGTGGGCAATAAATCCTAACTGGTGGGTTAATCAAGTAAAGTACCAACTGACTAATGGGCATGGTTGATTGTCACCCCCCCCCCCCCACTCCACTCCCTTAAGGCTGTTTTGGTTCATTTGCATTACTGGAACAGAAAAATAACGCTATATAGTTCTTCTACCTGTTGCTTGATCTAGATGTGACACCAAAACTCTTGTTAATTAACTTTGGAAGTTTGAATCGATGAGCCATATTTGGGTCTCAACAGAATCAGAAACCATGGCTTGTGCTAATTGTGGAATTGACAGTTCTCCCTTAACAATTGTTGCTGAAACTATGGAGTTCCTTCCCAGCACCATGGAAACAGGAGTATGGAGAAGTGGCAAGTGAAATCGTACTGTCAATTTTTAGATGGTGGCTTGTTCATATGTTTGGAAGCTCTTCCCGTGATTTGGGCTCTGTGTTGTATAGAATGACAAACTGCCATGGTTAGGGCTGACCTGAGCCAGTGAGCTTTTGATTATTGGAATACAAGTTTTATATTTGTTGTTATTTATTGTCTGTATTTTGTCATTGTAAATAATCAAGTTTGGCTATGTGCAGTTATTAAATATAATCAGGTTTTTTAAAGGTAACTGTTTAACTGAAAATTATTTCGATGGGGAGCCAGTTTGGTGTAGTGGTTAAGTGTGCGGTCTCTTATCTGGGAGAACCGGGTTTGATTCCCCACTCCTCCACTTGCACCTGCTGACATGGCCTTGGGTCAGCCAGAGCTCTGGCAGAGGTTGTCCTTGAAAGGGCAGCTGCTGTGAGAGCCCTCTCCAGCCCCACCCACCTCACAGGGTGTCTGTTGTGGGGAGGAAGGTAAAGGATATTGTGAGCTGCTCTGAGACTCTTCGGAGTGGAGGGCGGAATATAAATCCAATATCTTCATCTACCTCACAGGGTGTTTGTTGTGGGGGAGGAAGGTAAAGGAGATTGTGAGCCGCTCTGAGACTCTTCGGAGTGGAGGGCAGGATATAAATCCAATATCTTCATCTACCTCACAGGGTGTCTGTTGTGGGGGAGGAAGGTAAAGGAGATTGTGAGCTGCTCTGAGACACTTCGGAGTGGAGGGCGGGATATAAATCCAATATCTTCATCTATCTCACAGGGTGTCTGTTGTGGGGGAGGAAGGTAAAGGAGATTGTGAGCCACTCTGAGACTCTTCGGAGTGGAGGGCAGGATATAAATCCAATATCTTCTTCTTCTTGATCAGTTGATAATTCTACACTTAGTGATGATTTAGCATGTTGCCCACAAGATTTGTACTGTGCTTTTAAGGGAAGGGTAGTGGTGATAGTCAGATCTTGAAAATGATTGTGAATCAGCATGCTGAATCCCAGATTCAGGACAGGGGCTTTGGGATGGCCTAACACTGAAGAATGAACACTGCAGTTGTGAGTAGAGCAACCACCCCGTCCTGGGAAACGGCTCCCATGGTCCAGTCACTCACTGAACTGTATCATAGTCCTCAAGCTTGCTGAATCAAAACCAGCTTCTCAGGGGAGTTCACTAATGGTCGTTCCTTTGTTTGCAGATTTCACATGATGCCCTTTCTGGGCTTCGTAACTGGACAGCTCCAGCTTCCCCTATGAGCTCAGTGCTTGCCCTGCAATTCCGGGCCTTCCTTCCATCAAAGAATAAACTAGATCTGGGCGATCCTTGGTGGATAATTCCCAGTGAATTAAACATCTTTACTGGATACCTTCCTAATAACCGTTTTTACCCTCCAGCTCCAAAGGGTAAAGAGGTAACTCTCTCTGTTTATTATTAAACAAGCGGTTCTGTTATTTTATTTATGTGATATGTTTTATCTTGTTTTACTCCCTGGTGAGGCCCCAGAGGGCCTTATAAAAAAAATTACAAACAGAATATAAAAACAAGTAAACATGAGAAAGTAAACTTAAGACATCCTGAGCTGATGTTCACCAGGCCAATCCAGCTGGTCAAGACTATGGGCAAAGAGTCCCATAGTCTCATGCCCCAGCCATGCCCAAGCTAGAAATACATGCAGTGGGAGAGAGGAAAATGTTGCAAACTGGCAACTGTCTTCCCTCGGTTCCCCCTCCTGCTACAAACGTGCCCATTCTGTTTTTTGGGAATAGTTGCAACAGTTTTTTAAGGTACTTCAGTACGAGCATTCCCAATTTAAAGCATTGGGGGGATTGTCCGGTAAATGGCATACTTGAGCAGCACCCAGTTCTGTTCTTCAGGATCTCAGTTTAGATGGCAGGGGGCTTTGTTAAATCCTGGACTTCGAATAGTAGGTTTTGAGGACAGGAAGCGGGTACCTGCCTCGCACGCAATATTCTGAGCACAGTGCTCTCTAAATTGGAGTCCAAGAGAAATATTGTGAATCAATGCAGCCGGAAAGAAAAGCACAGTGGGGAATGAGTAGATCAATTTCTAGGCCTTGGCTGGAAATATTGGCTATGGTGTCTTAAAGTCCAACAATACTTCTATTACTATAAGAAATATTCAAGACAACCCAAGGCTATAAATTATTGAAAACAGCCAAGGAAACAGTGAAGATGACTCTTCTTTTAGTCAGGTCCAAGATGCTAATTACTGAACCCAGCCTTGGTGGAGAATAGATTCCAGCTCTTCATTTCACTGGCTGCCTCAAGTGCTATGATTTTCTTTCCACAGATCATCATTCACAAACTTTTGAGTATGTTCCATCCACGGCCATTTGTGAAAACCCGCTTTGCTCCTCAGGGGGCAGTCGCTTGTATTCAGGCAGTGGCTGAGTTCTACTACAAGATAGCCTTCAGGTAAAGTCCCATGCAGATGGGGAGAGAAGGGTAGAGTTGTCAACATGAAATGCTGCAAATCTGTTTATGGGAGTTTTTGCTTGCCTTTCTCTCAAAATTTACTCAGCAATGTTATCTTAATCCATAATCAGAGATAAAACAACTAGTGTTTTTTTTTTCACTTTATTGCCACCATTCTATACAATGCAGAACCAGGTATCCACTCTGTCAAAGAAGCTAACTTGGTGACCTTGGACCACTCACTCTCCCTCAATCTAATCTACCTTAGAAGGTGATGGTTGTGAGGATAAAATGGAAAATGGCAGGAGGATATTGCAAGCCACTTTGGGTCCCTATTGGAGAGAACATTGGATGTTCTACATAAATGACACAACCAGAGACCCATTCCGTACTGTAACTTCGATGCCAAATTACTTCAGACGCTCCAACTTTCAGAGAAATGCCCACCTGAACAATTTGGCTTTGCAAATCCTCCAAGAGATCAGGAGTTTAGGGAGAATTCCTGACTTCTAGAAGATATTGGAAGAAGAAGATATTGGATTTATATCCCGCCCTCCACTCCGAAGAGTCTCAGAGTGGCTCACAATCTCCTTTACCTTCCTCCCCCACAACAGACACCCTGTGAGGTGGGTGGGGCTGGAGAGGGCTCTCACAGCAGCTGCCCTTTCAAGGACAACCTCTGCCAGGGCTATGACTGACCCAAGGCCATTCCAGCAGGTGCAAGTGGAGTAGTGGGGAATCAAACCCGGTTCTCCCAGATAAGAGTCCGCACACTTAACCACTACACCAAACCGGCTCTTCTACAGGAAGACCTTTCATCTAGGTTATGTCCATTAGTGTGTGAAGGCTGCAGAGGTTCTTGTTTGTCTGCAAGAGGGAATATTTCATAAAAACTTGCTCCCCACAGTGGAGCTATTGCAATGGGCCATAATGGAAGAGTTGGTCCTGTAGCTGAGTCCCAGGCATGAAGGGCTCTATAGGAAATAAAGCAGCATGGTAACCTGAACTTGCAAGGGACAGCCTTGCAGTGGTTTGTCTCCTTTCTTGAAGGTCAGGGACAGAGGATGGTGCTAGGTGAGAAGATTTCACCATGATGCCCATTGGTATGTGGTGTCCACCAAGCAGCAATCTTCTCCCCAAAGTTGTTTAATATCTTTATGCACCCCCTTGCCCATCTGGCACAGAGCTTTGGACTTGGTGTCACCAGTACACTGATGACACCCAGCATTATCTGTTGATGAGCAGCCATCTGGATGCCACCCCAGAGAATTTGACCAAGGGTTTGAAGGCCCTGGTTGGTTGACTAAAGCACGGCCAGCTGAAATAAAGTCCAACAAAGATGGAGGTGCTGTAGTTGGGCTGGAGGGATACCAGGTCAGATTGCCAACTCCTGACTCTGCATGAAGTGCCATTAACATCTGGATTGTCCATCAGGGGTTTTGGGGGTGATCCTGGATGCCTCCCTTTCAATGGAGGCCCAGGTCACAAATATTGTCAAGCTGGCATTTTGCCATCTTTGCCAGGTTAAGCAGTTGGGTCTTGTCACCCTCTCTGACCTAGCCACAGTGATCCATGCAACAGTCACCTTCAGGCTGGACTTCTGTAACTCAGTCTGTGCAGGGCTTCCCTTGAGACTGAGCTGGAAATTGCATCTGGTCAAGAATGCTGCTGCAAGGGTTCTGACAGGAATGTCCTTTAGAGCACATATCCAACCAGTGCTCTACCAGCTGCACTGGTTCCAGATTGAAGACTGAATCGAGTTCAAGGTTGACCTTTAATGCCCAAAATGGTCTGGGACCAGCATACCTTCAGAACTGCCTTTTCTGGTATAACCTCCAAAGAGCATTATGCTCTAATGATCAAAATCTGCCAGTGATCCCTGGATCAAAGAGCGTTTGGCTGTCCTCAGCCAGAACCAGAGCCTTTTCAGCTCCAGACTGGTGGAACACTGTGGTACATCAGGGCCCTGTGGGACGTGTTACACTTATGCAGGGCCTGTACAGCAGAGTTGAGGGCAGTGATGGGCTCCTTTCTGATGGATCCCATCTATGATTGGCCTCCCCCTTTCTCCTTTTCCCCCACTCCTTCGCATTAGATAGTTATATTGCCCTCCATAGGAACACCGTCTTTTAGCTGTATGTATTTTATGATCTGTATGATATTTATTGTAATTATTGTAACTTTTAGTATATTTATTATATTTTAATGTTTTTAGAACATTTAGTATTTTTCTATTCATTTATTTAGCGATCAAAGATCAAAATTTAGCGATCCAAGATCAAAATGATTACATCCCGACATACCTAGTTATAGCAAGCGGTTATTAAATGTAAAATAATTAAAAATAAATTCAGTTAAAATTATTATCTGCCTAATAGCCCAAGCACAAAATCTTGCCACCTCGGCAGTAGTTTCTTTACAAGAGTCTACTAGAAGGGCAGAGTAGTATTGGTTTGTTCTATCCGGGTAAGGTGCTACAATTGGAGCAATATATTTTTCCTGAATCTCTTGATAAAAGTGGCAGTTTAGGAGAATATGCTCAGTTGTCTCTGTCAGACCGGCATGGTAGTATATCGGCATGGTAGTATATGTATGGAATTTGAGCATATCTCCCCTTGATAAGGGCAGAGGGGAGAGCATTAAGTTGGGCTAAGATAAAGGCTTTTCAGTACTTTGAAAATTCCAATGAGCAAAAATAACTAGAAGGGGTAAATTTTTGTATTTTGCTTCCTACTATCCAGGAGTATGAGACTCTGGAATAAGCTATTTATAAGGAGGTATCTCATAACCACTGTTTGGAAGTTTCCTCAGTTCCTTTGTATCTGAGATGTAAAAGAGCTACTTTGAAAAAGCCCAATGATGATAATTTGAACTTGATTGTTGAAACCCCATCTGGCTGAAAGGATTAAGGAGGCTAGTTCTGTGGAGAAAAGATTTAACTTAAGCCACATGCATATGGCATAAAACCAGGCTCAAGTTTCCTTTAAAAAAAAAGACATTTTTAATTAAGGTATATATCACAACTTCAAAGTACAATTTAAAATCAGTTTAGTAAAAAAAACCCACCTAATTAAAATAAGATAATCCAGTAATTTATACAGTACCCAAGGGTGGCCAGCGATAGCTCTCCAGATGTTTTTTGCTGGGGCTAATGGGAGTTGTAGGCAAAAAACATCTGGAGAGCTACCGTTGGCCACCCCTGCTCCAACCCATTTAAAATTTCTATTCTACACCATTATACTGATGAAGGAATAAATCTCATGTCCATGAGATATTGTATAACCGGTTTTCAAGTTTCCTCATAATCAAAATGTCCCCAGACCAATGGAGAGTCAGAGGAAAAAGGGTTTTTCATAATCTTCCCCAGAATATATTGTTCCCACCAGGGCTTTTTTCCTAGCAAAAGTCCAGGAGGAACTCATTTGCATATTAGGCCACACCCCCTGACATCACCATTGTTGCATGCGGGGCATTTTTGCAGAAAAAGCCCAGCAGGGACTCATTTGCATATTAGTCCACACCCCCTGACATCAAGCCAGCCGGAACTCCGTTCCTTTGCGTTCCTGCTCACACAAAAAAGCCCTGGTTCCCACAAATTTACTAGCCAGTTGTAAAGTGTGGGACCCAAGGGGGATTTCCTTTTTTTCACAATAGCCAATCTAGCCACAGCCACTGATTTCAAAATTAAAATTTTCTGTTGTTTTGGAAGCTGTAAGTCTGCCCAAATGTGTAGCAGGAGGAATTCTGTAGAATATTGATGAGAAAAATCCAAAAGTGCACAAATTGTCATATGAACTTCTTTCCAAAAAATTTGAATAATATTACATTCCCGCCAGTTATGGAGATTAGTCCCTACTTGATTGCATTGCTTCCAGCATTTGGAGTTGAAAGTTTTATTCATCAAATGGATTTTGTGAGGTGATAAATACCAATTTGAAAGCAAATTGTAAAATTGAAATTGGATATAACACGTTAGATTTATTTGAGGGGAAATTCCAAAATTGTATCCAGTTAGATTCTGTAAGATATATCCCCAAAATCAAATTCCTTTGTTTGATATGGTAAAATGCCTGTATGTGTAGACATAACAAGCAACCTAATTTCTACATTGCTGTCATGGTGAGATTTAATGGTCAGTCATTCCATTGTATTGACAATGTATGACGCTTCCTAACCTCATGGGTTGCTTGGGGCAAGTATCCAGAATCCCTCTTCTGTCAGGGTCCCTGGATGTTGGCATGGGTGGTCCTCCCAAGATCCAAATGACCAACGTTCAGAATTTCAGGAGCAATCAGTGTAGTGATGCTTCAGCTATGACCAGTCATCCCTGAGTGGGACCCAAGTTGGTCTGTTGCAGCAAAAACAAACAGAAGCCCAGTGCCACCTTTAAAAACTAATGTAATGTATTCAGTGTATGTTTCTTTGAGTCAAAGGAACTCTGACTCAGAAATTAATTTTGTTTGCCTTCAAAGATGCCACTGGACTTCTGAGAGAATCTGAATTGAGGTCAGATAGTTGCATGTACCTTGAGGATATTCTAGACGTAAAGCTAATCTCCTATCCACGGGTCATGTACTAGCCAAATGGCAGGCCAAAGCATTATTATGGTGACACCATTCAAACATAGGGATGATGGCATAAAGATAAGTGCAACTTTTCATTTCTTCTCCTGAAAGTGCAGTTTAGCCTGCTTCCAGATGGAGCTCCAGGTCTTGAGACCAGCTGTGGAGGAAGCTGTTGCCTTGGCACAAACTTAGAATTCTAGTGGAACGGGCGATATGGATACCAAATTAGTCTTTACAGCCAAACCTGCAGGGTTTCAAAGTAACAGAGTGCTATTAGAAGCAAAATACATGGGGTACTAGAATTTGGTCCAGCATAAAACCCTCACACGGTTATGTCCCCGCCCCCCCGCCCCAGCCTGTCATCCATGTTCAAGGACAATAAAACACTAAATTCAGCTGTTTGACCACATATTGAAATCTTGTCCTTAGCTCCATTGCTCTTGGTAGACAGCATCTTGGCTGATTCTTGTCTCTTGCCCAGGATCCACGCTGAATTCCAGCTCAATGAGCCTCCAGATTTTCCCTTCTGGTTTTCTCCTGCCCAGTTCACCGGCTATATCATCCTCTCCAAAGACTCCTCCCATGTTCGAGAGTTCAAGCTGGCTGTGCCTAACAACAGGTAAGGGGGAGCTTCTATCATTGGTCAGAGTAGGATTGTCCATTTGGATAATCCTGAGCCAAGAATATATGCAAAAAATGTTATTGGAATTTTCTGGATATCAGAAATTTTGGGGGATACCAAAAATGGGTCCTGAAAAATCCTGTAAATGTTCAGATTAACTGGGAATATAGGAAACTGGTGATCTTCATCGTGGTCTCTGTGCAGTCCCACACATGGGGTCTTGCCGCAGGCAACTGAGTCTCCAATAGCTCGCCTAGAGCGTTTTTTGGCGTGCTTTCTGCTCACCCTGGGGAGCAGGCATTGACTGTGCATGCCTGGAGTGAGCGGGAGGCGCCATTCCCACTCAGTTTCTTCCTTCCCGCCGCCCGGACAACACCTACCTTGCTGCGTTCCTCTCTCCTCAGCTCGTCTTCTCCTGTTTGGTATTGTATTCCTCCTTTTTCTCTTATCTCCTTTCTTCTATCATTTTTCGTCCTTATAAAATTTAAAAAAAAATAAAGCCCTTGTCTCTGCGCTTTTCTTTCCCTGTTTTTCTCCCCTTCCTCCCCTCCCTTGTCCGGAGCGTATGGAAGGGAAAATTACTTTCAAAAAGTGTCGGAGGTTTGGATCTAAAATCCCTACTTCAGATGGACATTCGTACTGTCGTTTCTGCTTGGGTGAAGCTCGTCGGGTAGATACTTGCCCTCATTGCGCCAACTTCGGTAAACAGGCGCGAAAAAATCGAGCGGCCAGACTTCAAAGTTTCCTGCTCAAAAAATCTCTCCGTGCTATGCCTAGCTCTAATTCGCCGCCTCCCCCACACCGAGCAGGAGATTCGGCTGCTCCTCAACTCCATAAAAAGCATAAGTCCGACAAGAGACCATCTAAGCTCTCCGACACCGGCCACAAGGCTTCGAAGAAATCTCGCGATCCGACAAGGTCGACTCCGACGACTTCCCCGAGGGCTGCCACTTCGACCACTATAGCAACATCGATGACATCGATGACTTGTTCCACCAGAGCTTTCGGCACCTTCCAACGTCATCTCCGACATGCCTCATCTCACTCCTCACTCCCCAGCTGCAGTCGAGGTTATACCGGTCTGATCTCGTTCGCCCTCGGTCCATAGCGTGGTGCTGTTCAACATCCTCGAACCCGACCCCCGTTCGGATCTGACTTTCTCTAAGGAGCATCCCCAGTCTTTGCTACAGGCTGGATCCTTTCGAGACATCGGAGTCTCTTCTCTCTACAGAGAGTCGTCAACACAGGTTTCCACCCAACATCCGATCTCGCTCACCGGTTCGACGTCGTGATTTCCGTTCTCGCTCTCCAGTCTACCGTGAGTACCAGGACTATTACCAGAGGGGTCGATATGAATATTCTTCACTCTCCAGATCACCATCTCCCAGACACCGCTGGGTTTACCATCGTTACTCCCCTTCCCCCTCAGATGAGGGTTTCCGTCGCTCTCGGTACCATGAATTCGAGGTCACGTCCCACAGCCGTGATGTATCAACACTTCAAATCCGTGACTTCGAATCCCCTCGGTACCGTGGGCCTTTTTGAACCCGAGACCCGGAGTATCTCTCTTCTTAAGACCGTGAAGCCCTTCGAATCCGTGAACCTCCTCGATACCGAGAATCTTTTATGCCCCGCACAGCTTCCGTCACCATATCTTCTGCTCTGGCTACGACTTCTACATCGGCCATGACTTCGACTGCCTTACAAGTACAGTCTAAACCTTCCGAGGAATGTGCATCCACATCTGCACCTACCATGCCTCTGATCTCTCCCACAACCGAGGAACCCCAATCTGACGGGGACAGCTCCAGCTCTTCTGACTCCGAAGATCCTCCTGGCTCTCCTGCCTCAGATTCCACACATCCAGCCCGTCTTTCTCCATCAGACGGTTCGAAGGCCTACCTAAATCTGATTACTACCATGGCTGAAGCCTTGAATGTTACTATTTCTTCCGACTCACCCAAGGTTTCTGACATAGTCCACGATCTGGTTCAGGTGGGTTTCCCAGTGGGGTCACTCCTACCGATGTTGCCAGTGCACTTGGAGGATAATTACAGAAACCAAAAAACATCTGTGACCAGACTACTTAAAACATGCTTAAAACATTAGCACTTGTTGGTCTTAATGGTGCTTTCTTTGTATCTCTCCCATGTGATCCAGGGAACTGGGCAAAGGCAGCTCTGGCTCTTTCCTTCCTTTCCCAGGGGACCAGGAGGGGGAGGAGCCTCAGCCAATAGAAGGAAGAGAGGCTTGGCTCAGTAGCTCTGCTGTGAGATTGAGAAAGCCTAGCAAAGCAAGCTATCCCTCCCCCCTTCCTCCCCAAGAGAGGAGCCTCAGCCAATTGAGAAAATAGAGGCTTTGCTCTGTAGCTCTGTAGTGGCCTGATAGGAGCCCTCCGACACCCCTGATTTAAAGGACCGGCACCAGCAGCTGCCATGTAATTTTGTGCCAGTACCTTTAAAAACATCCCAACCCACCCACCCCCGGAAAGATGTCCATAGGGAATAATGGAGTTAAATCAGAAACCTGGTGGGGGGCAGGAATCTCAGATCCAAATAGTATATCAGTATTTGAAAACTAGGAGTACTGATATGTTTTTGGCTCTGCTATATCTTGATCTGGAAAATACAGCTGTTGTTGTTTTTGCTGAACACCCTGGGCCGGAATTGAGCACAGAAAGTCTCCCATTTAATCAATTTATGCAAGCATGATAGGTTGTCTTGGTTTACTTAGTTTAAGTCCAGATTCTAAGATGTAATTATGGTACATATGTTGTTCACTTCCGGAAAAAAGATCAGGTCTGCTTCCACTTCACTTTGAGAAAAGCGACAAAACTGTGCTCTGCTCTAGTTTGCACTGGAGTTTGCTCAGACTCCACTCCACTTTGAAGCAGACTTAAAGCTTCTGTTTTAGTGTAAACAGTCTGTGCTGAATGTTTGTTTTTCAATGTACTGGTTTTTTTTTTCTCTAGGTCTCTTAATGTAGACATGGAATGGCTGTACGGGGCTCGGGAGAGCAGCAACATGGAGGTGGATATAGGATACCTCCCTCAGGTCTGTATCCGGGCAGTCATTTGGACTTGGAGATGTAAAACTTCTGGAAATGTTGAAGCCATGGAAGAAATAAGTGGTGTTTTTAAACAACAGAAACAGACGTGGAGGGGGATGTTGGAATATGCAGTACTTTCTATGAAATTTAAACTTCTTTCACTGATTTAAGAAAATAACACATCGTTTATAGCTTAGCATATAGAAGTATACTTTTAAATTCTATCAATATGTCAAAATAGAGAAGTCTTCATTTTCTACAAGCTGTATTTTAATGTTGGGTTTTAATAGCTTTTCATTTGTTATATTTTTAAATTATGTTTTATTTTGTAAACGTAACTCCAGTAGGTTCCCTGTAGAAGTTACAATTTTTTTCTGAACCAATAGATAAGATAAATTGTGTGTACAATTGCAAACTGATTTACCCTAAGCTAGATATTTGCCATCTAAGAGATAGGAAAAATGCAAACTGAAAGTAGAAAAAGAACAAGAAAGTGTATTGTTAAGACTGAAACTCTCTCATACTATCACAAAAGGTAGGACCGCTAGCATATTTAGAGGTTGTTAAACACATTGTAGCATATTTATTATTGCCAAAATTTACATTTAAACAAAAAACCCTTCTTGAAAATGTTGTATATATTTACAATACATGTAGGAATTATAATTATCTCGTTCTGTAGATTACCTTACAATGTTTTCAACCGACACATTTTGAGTAAGCCTTCATCTTCCATTTCATTCTTCCCTTTCCTTGTATCATAGAGGTTTTATTTGATAAATTGATCTTGAGCAGTGAATAGTTACTGCTAATCACCTATCACCCAATAGACAAAAGGAGTAAAATAGTTTTGCAAGTGCTAGAGCTCTTTTGGGATCCCTGTCAGCAAGTAGAAATGTAATTAGTTAGGTCATAGGAATGTATGTCAGAATGAGCTGAAACAGAATGCCTCCTGAGATTAACATACAAAGGACACTCCAGAAGGATATGTGTGATTGTGTTGATCTTGCCTAACGGACAGGGGCAGATTCATTCTGAATGAGGTAAACATATGAACCTACTCCTCATAGCTGCTAAGGAGTGAGCATTTAGTCTGGCCACAATGAGTGTCCTTAATAGGCTTTGGGAAGTCAACAGGTAGGTGTAGGAGGGAAGAAATTTCAGGGGAGGATACCAAAAAACTGGGATGAGCAAGTGTAGCATGCCATAAAGGCAGAGCTTTGGTGATTGATTGATTCTACACAATTTCTCAGCAAAGCAAATGCTGTATGAAGGCCCAAGTCCTGGATAGGGTTCAGGTTAATACTGAGGGCCAGAAGTTTCTCAAACACAATCTTAAACCATATTGATCCATAAGAGTCTTCTTTCAGGAGTGTCAGTTAGCCCTTACTGCTCAAATATGACTTGATGAACCGTCTAAATCAGGGGTAGCCAAACTTGCTTAACATAAGAGCCACATAGAATAAACATCAGATGTTTGAGAGCCACAAGACAGGAAGGAAGGAAGGAGGGAAGAAAGGAAGGAAGGAAGTGTCAGACCCAGAGTCAAGGAAAAGACAGTTGAAGTTCAAGATCTTTATTCCAGCTTCATGGGCATACACACGTGTTGTCAGAACTGACCTCTCTGTCAGTTCCCCCAATTTACAAACCTTTGCCCTGACCGTTATAATTCAAGCCAAAGCGCGCCAAGCAAAAGCGGGGGTTTTGCGCGGGGTTTTTGCAAAGCTCTCATTACTGCAGGTGCTCGCTATCAGTTCATGGTTCGCATCTCCTCCGGCTCTTGCCCTTGGTTACCTAGCAACTAGCTGATTCCCAGACATGCCATCCTCCTTCCAGATAAGCAACATTACAATTATATCAAAGGCATAGCAAGCGCAGCATAGCATTGAAGCACAGCCTAGCATTGTACAATTGAATAAACATGACAAGAGGAACAAGATGGAGTTACTCTTGACAGGAAGGACAGCAACTAGATGAGGGTTAGGGAGGAGGTGAAAAGAAAGCAACTTTAACTTTAAATGTATTCTCTAAGCCGCTGGCTTAGCTTGGAGAAGTGATTTAAAGAGACAAATGCTTTCTCCAAGGTGGCGGGGGCTTCCCGAGCCACGCAATATGTGTGAAAGAGCCACATGTGGTTCCCGAGCCACAGTTTGGCCACCCCTGGTCTAAATGTCTATAACCAAGCCTTTGCCTCAAGGGAAGGTTGGCCCAGGTTGGTCTGAATGGAGAGCTGTGGTGGCTACACTGTGAAGAAAGTTTAATAATTGTCGCAGAAAATATAAAAGCAAATGGTCCATGTTTTCATTTGCTGAGACAGTCCTTATGGGAACTCTACTAATGATAATACGAATGACTGTCAGGTTAAAGACCTGAACAGCACCTGGAACATAGTTTCCATCTCTTGCGCGGGGGTGGATTAATGTAGCACAGGTTTTTGCTTTTTTCCTTATCAGTGACTGATGTGACCCCCATTTTAGACTAGATGATAAAAGGATACCCAAATATGAAAACTCCTTCACTTGTTGGATTTGTTCCCCATTCAGCATCCATCTGAACACCAAAGGATTCTCTATTTTTTAGAGAAAACAACTGGTTTCATTTCATGGTAGTTTATTTTCAGGCCTTCTTTGTATCATTAAAATTTTCTCTGAATATTGTATTAATATTAAGATACATTTTTTAAATGATCTCTGCAGACCAGTTCTAATCCACTCATCTAATCATCAGCATAAAGCAGAACTGGAATACTGCAATTAGTCAAATGGGATGGATGGCAAAGCTCATTAAAGAAAGTTGAAAGATCACTCACATATAGGCTGAACAAAAACGAGGCCAAGAGGCAGCCCTGCTTAACACCTTTGTCAAGGTTAAATGGCTTAATCAGCTTGTTGCTGTAGCTACAGCAGACCTAAGCTGTAAGGCAGGGGTCCTCAAACTTTTTAAATAGGGGGCCAGTTCACTATCCCTCAGACTGTTGGAGGGCCGGACTGTTGTGGTGGCTGCCGTTACTGTACAAGGCCGCGGGCCATCAGTTCTCCGTCTTCTGCATCTCTCTCCCTTCCCCACACCACACACCCCAGCCTGGGAACTCACCTCACCTCGGTATCGCCTCACACTCTGTCTCTGCCGCCTCAGCCCAGTGCCGGAAGTGTGCATTGCTAACGCGAGTTTAGGTCGAACGTCACTTCCGGTCTGATTTTGCCATAACCCGGCGGGCCGCATAAATGTCCTCAGCGGGCCGCATCTGGCCCGCAGGCCGTAGTTTGAGGACCCCTGCTGTAAGGTCTGCATGAAGTTGCTGCATGAACCTTAGCAGCCTTTTATCAATCACGGTGTCTCACTGCTTTTCCCAGCGTCTTGTTCTAGGGATGGTATTGAAAGCCTCTTTCAAATCAATAAATCTTACGTAAAGGTTGCCATTTGTGAAATTAATGGATTTTCCTGTCAAATTATATAGAACTAGACAATGATCCATTGAACTGCCCCTCCTGAAGCCTGTCTGCTCATGGCCCTGTTCAAGCCAATCAGTTAAGGCATCTAGCAAATATAAAGAATATAGTTTGGCCAAGCAAGATAATAAGCTGATTGGATGATAACAGCTTGTGTCTGAGTGTTGATCATTCCTGAAGACTGAAACTATTGTTGTTTTCGGGATGATTTCAGACACATTAATTTGCAGAACAGATTTAATTTGAATAATGCTCCAGGGGCCTTCCCTGAGCAGAGGCAATGGATCAGGCCTTCAGCTTGAGAAAGGGTCATGTCAGGCTAGTCTGGAAGAGAGTCATCAGGTTCAGGTATCTCAGAAGCAAAAAAAATTCCCTAGGAATAGCAAACAAGTTTTTAAAATATGACTCCCAGACTTCTGAATGAATACAGAAGGGAATGCTGCCATGCATTCCAGTGCCCAAGTTAACAATTGCCCAAAATGCTGAGTTGTCATTAGTTTTTACAGCCAAAATTAAGCATCCCCAGTTCCTACATAAGCTCTCTTTCTTCTTATGCTTTATTAGATCTCTGCAGCATTAAGAGCCAAGAATTCCCTCCGAATAAGTATGGTATTATTGCTCTTTAGCTCTCTGTGTTTCCACTGTTACTTCACTTTTGATAAGCCTGCATTCCTGTCAAACCATGTACCAGAATTGTTGGGGGCCACAGTAGCCTCACAAAAGGAGTGCTATCCGGTGTAATTTTAGAGTCCAAGGGCTGGAAGAGAGAAAATAGCCTATGCAGGATAGAGAGAGAGCTTCTAGCTACGTTGGATTCAAGTGATGATCTCCTTAAAATAGCAGTTCTGCGAAGGCTGTCGTATCTTGAGCAGCATTTTCATTCCAGCAGATCCAAACATGGGGAGTTTTGGTTCTGGGATACAGTCTTGCCTGATTTCAGAGAGCTGAACATAAGGCATGTTCATACACTATAAAGTAGGGAGATGATCACTGCCCAAAAGGATGGAACTCCCAGGAAGCAAGTCAGTAAGCTGAGATCAGGAAAAACAATAAAATAATAACACTAGCTCTCTTGAGCCTACGGAGTTATAATCCCTGCTTAGATCAATTCTCTGATGGCCATTCAAAATTATTAAATTCCTTTGGATAGCAGAAGTGGCCAACCTCAAGCCACTGACTGACAAAAGTACCAGGGACTAAGGGAATTTGCATTGTTAGGGCCATACAGTTTTTGAATTAGATGATCATCGTCAGTCCCTAGTTTTGCACCAAAATTTCCCACTAGGAGGAATGAGTTTTTGGGGAAAACTCATTTTTGGGAGAGTTTTTGCTCTTAGTTTTATTAAATATTTCACCCAGTTATCATTCAATCCATGTGAAGTTGCAGGTGGCATATATATTGTAAATAAAATTATAGAATGGGAACCCAGTGTTAACTACTAAAACAAAATCCTGTGCTATAATAATTTCAGAATCATGAATGAGCAGTGCTATAGAAATCAGACATATTGGCCCTCCTTGGAGATGGCCCAAAGGTTCTTTTGATGCTCTCTGAAAGAAGGCTAAATAGTCCAGAAGATACCGTATATCTCCTCCACTGTCCTGATTTCCTGGATAAATGTAATATCGAAAGTGGATAAAAATGTCCTGGTGTCTTCACAAGTAACTTTGGAAGACTAGCCTGCCACATTCCAACATAACATTCTTTTGGAAGGAGGCAGTCAAGTTAAGAGCTGGGCAGTTCATTCAACACTGGGGTTAATAGGGTGAATTATGATGGTGGGTTCCATGGGAACAGGATAAGTTCAGGCTGTCTTTCTAGACAAGGCATATGTGAATAGCTCTTTATGTAATACAATTTAATGGGAGGAATTTTTAGCTGGGCAGGAATTCATTTCCTTCATAGAGTTACACTGGGGCTAGGTTTCCAATTTTAACAATTTGTTGTTAGAGTTCTTCTCTACAAGAATGAGGTGAACTGAACTACTCATACCATTTGCTTCCCTGGTAATCAGCTTAACATTTTCTTCAAGATTGTCTAGCCTGTCAATTATGTTAATCTGTTCCACTTTTGGCAGGACACAAAAGGACTGCAGTAAGATTGGAGTCTGCCTTTTCTAATGGCTCATCATTTAATCAGTTTGAAAATGTGGGAGGGTTTTTTTAGGATCGCAGGCAATTTCCTACTATTCATGACTGAATTCCTCATTGTTGTGATCAGACTTGAACATGATTAAAAAAAAACTGGGGAAGGATCAATTAAAGGTCATGTGCAATGCCTAGGGGTGATTTTATTCCCCTTTTTTGGTTGTAGGAGATTTGCCACAGGTTTCTTTTTTTTTTCTTTTTTGGGAATATTTTTGTATTTGTGTGTGTATGTCTGCACCTAGAAGTAGGTTTGCCAAGTCCAATTCAAGAAATATCTGGGGACTTTGGGGGTGGAGCCAGGAGACATTAGGGGTGGAGCCAAGATCAGGGCTGTGACAAGCATAATTGAACTCCAAAGGGAGTTCCGGCCATCACATTTAAAGGGACGGCACACCTTTTCGATTCCTTCCATAGGAAATAATGAAGGATAGGGGCACCTTCTTTAGGGGCTCATAGAATTAGACCCCCTGGTCCAAACCTTTTGAAACTTGGGGGGTAGTTTGGGGAGAGGCACTAGATGCTATGCTGAAAATTTGGTTCCTCTACCCCAAAAAACAGCCCCCCCAGAGCCCCAGATACCCATGGATCAATTCTCCATGATTTTCTATGGGAATAAATCTCCATAGGGAATAATAGTTCCCAGAAGACATTTCCCTCCCCTCCCCCGCTTTCTGATTACCCTGAAGCGGGGGGAGGGCCTCCAAACCGGGGGATCCCCTGCCCCCACCTGGGGATTGGCAACCCTACCTAGAAGTCATGTTGATCTTTGGTGACCGACCCCTACTGAGGGCCTAGAGGATATTCAGGGAGATGGCTAAATAATCCTGTCCCCATCTCCTGACTGGGTATTTCAAGGACAGTCTCCCATTCAAGTACTAACTACAGTTGACCCTGGTTAGCTTCCGAGATCTGACAAGATTGAGCTTGCCTGTGTTACCCAGCGAGGGTGCCACAGGTTTCTTAAAGCAGGGTCTCATGGGGAAAAGTAGTATTGGCACAGAAGGACAGGAAACCTCTTTTAGGGATAATTCCATATGAAGCAAACCACCATTGTTTGGAAATAATCAGAGTAGGAATACAGGGGGCATAGAACGTAAGCCGGTTTTCTCTTAACAGCACCAGGAAGGACCTAAAAAAAAATCAGATCAACATCTCTGAGAGGGCAATCAAGGACAGAAGCCAAATGCTCCTTAATGCTCCACTCTAATTCTCCCTCAAAAGGGGTGCATGAATAGTGATATTTTACAAGGTTCTAGCATCAGAGAGGTTCCTGTAAGCTTTCTAGGTGGTATTTCACAGCCTGTTTGCAAACCATTTTGAGTACAGGCTAGGTTCGAGAAAGAACTTGAGATGAAGTATGACCACCTCCACCCCCAACTTGGTAGAAAGGAATGGTACCAGGCACTGATTTTATGATAACTTTTCCGTCAGTCATTCAAAAATTTGGCCATTACAAAACAGAACACAAACACCAAAATTCCCAGATAAGATCTTAAAAGTTCCCTAGAAGGGCCAACCTCAGGAAGTTGCAATGTTCGATATCACTCATTATCAGATAACAGAAATATAATCTTTTTAGTTTCCAAATGTGCTTTTAAGGTGGTTAGTATCCCAGCCAGAAATTTGACTCTGGGTGCGTTGTAGAGTGGGCAAGATAGAATATAATGAGGAAAGTTCTCTTATCACAGATGAGCCACAAATGCAGAAACATTGTTCTGGTGGGGTGCAAGAATATCAGCTGGTTAACCAAGTTGTTTGCATAGTCTGAAAAGGAAGAGCCGTGAAGGACATTCTATTATTAAATCTGGAGATATTAACTAGGTATGATAGATAGATAGATAAATTTATTGTCATTGTTCTCAACAAAAGAGAGCAACGAAATGAGGTGCTCTTCCACAAACATACCAACACATCAAACACACATATTCATAAACTATTTAAATACATCTAAAACCATTTAAACCATTAAAACCATTTAAATCCATCTAAAACAGATAATCATTCATAAAACCATTAAAACCATTGGTTTAAATGGTTTTATGAATGATTATCTGTTTTAGATGGATTTTAGATAATCATTCATAAAACCATTTAAACCAATGGTTTTAATGGTTTTATGAATGATTATCTGTATGGGGATCTCAGATGATCAGATTATCTGTATGGGGATCTCAGATGATCAGATTTGATTATTAGTCTAAACCAGAGGGCTGCTTTAGATTATAGGACTAGAGAATGATCTAACAATGCATCTGGAATATATATCCAGTCCTTAAGTTGAGAATTGTCACTTTGGGCCCCTAGGAAATCATCAGGAATAGAGCAACTCCAGATAATATTGTTGAGGTATCCAGAATGCCTATGGTCTTATGATAGAAGGCGATTAAATGAATGGTAATTAAGAGAAGTATGGCAAGAGGATTTACTTTTTTTCCAATGTATTATTATGGCTAAGTGTACCTGTGCTCTTACGGAAGGGAGTCCTGTATCAGCCCTCATCAAGGCAGCAGAAGAGCCCCTAGGGAGAGCAAGAATTTGTCTTAGGAATTAATTCTGGATTACCTCCAGACTAGATAAAGCATTCTCATTCTACCCCCATACTTCAGCACCATACAAGAGATGTGGTAGAACCTTACTCTTAAATAATTTTAGTTCCGAATCTATCAAGCGTCCACCCTTTGTGTAAAAAAAGGTGGAGAATTGACCCAATAATCCTCAACACTGAGGATTTTACCAATCCCAAGTGGGCATTCCAATTCAGCATCTCCTTCAAGGTTAAAAAAGGTAAAGGTACACCACGATATTTAAAGGAGCTACATTGGCTGATTGGATTGCCTGCTATACTCCAGGAGAAGAATTTGGTCTTTTCCCTGAAGACCTTGATTTTAGTCTTTGCAATAACTCCTTCCTAGAGTCTCAGCACTTAGCAAAGTCTGAGAGGCTAGAACCTGAAGAGTGTCCTTTCAGGGCATAAGCCCTATTCCTCAGTGAGTTGGTCAGGAGAGAGCAATGTGGAATTAATTTGGGCAGCATAGGTTGGGGAGTGAGCAGCAGAACTGAAGAATTAGTTCATAGTTCATTTACCTCTGGAAAACAGTTGTTGTGTAAAGGTGAAAAACTATTGCTAATTTTTATAATATAGTCAAAGAAGGTACCCAGCTTTCTTTGTTAGCTGCAAGCCAACGAAAGTCAGAAGGGTGGTTTCATTTTGTTCATTCCAAAAGGAGGGGGGGGGGAGGGATTTTGTTTTTCAGTTTCTGCCACAAATTTCTTAATTTTTCCACGGAAAAAACTGGGAAAAGCTGAGGACCTTTTCATGCTATAAATTTTGAAGTAGAAAAACCTTGCCTGAAGTGATTTTTCTCATTCTGAAAGAAAATATTTCACAGGCTCTTCAGTTAGATAAGAACACTGTTAATATAGTTTAAAGGCCATGGTGGGAATATTCTTATAGGACCTCATGAGATCAATAGAAGAGAAACTAGACTTCTTAATACCGTTTTATTGCATTTGTTTTATTTGTTTGTTTGCTTGAACTTGTTGACTTCATTTGTTTTGATATTGGAGAAACAAGACTGAATTCTTTCCACTTGGTAATATTTCTCTTCTAGCATAACTATAAAATTGTAAAATATAATATGATGTTTTAAAAATAAAATACAGAGCAGTGTTCTGACCTTTCTGAAACGGTAACTCCTTATTGTTTAATTTTGTGACATATTCCCACCCCCAGTAGGAAAAAATATACTTGAAATTATACACACAGTCTTGAACAAAGCAAAATATTTGAAGGGAAGGATTACATTCAGTTCTTTGAGGATCAATAACATTAGGTAGTATTGTGTTTGAAATTATATATGCCAAACAAATAAGGTTCTTTTTTGCAGGAGAGGGTTGTCTCATCTCCCCCTTCCCACTGCAACTTTCTGTGCCCCCCTCCCACCCCATTCAACTGTAGATGCAACAGAAGTAGGTTACAGAGGATTTATTCTGAAAATGTAAAAGGGGGGGGGTGTTGAGCGGCACTTTTAAAAAATTAAAATTACTATTGTCTTGATAACATAGAGAAGCTTCCAGCATCCTTGTGGATATCTGATGACGTGCTGAGGTATTGTAAAACTTGGGTTGAAATCTCTGCTCTGAAGCATCAAGGTATGCAGTATTCTGGCCACAATCCCCTTTGAAGGCACTAACCAGCATCTTGAATTGAACCCTATGGTTGCTGCTCTCTGTTTTATTTAATGTCTCTAAGCAAAAGCATATGAAGGTAGCGTCTGCTGTGCCAGATCATTGGTCTGTCAAGGTCTTTACTGTGCATTCTGACAGCTGTGGTTCTCCAGGGCCTTAAGTGAAGGTCTTTCATATCCCCTCCTACTTGAGACTTTTACCTGGAGATTCCATGGACTGAACGAGGACATTCTGCATACAAAGTAGGTGCTGTCCTTCTGAGCCATGTCCCCTCCAGGAAGTTGCAGCCCCTCATTCCATCCTTACAGTTAAGCAGCAGGTCAAAGCTTAAAATCCAGTCTATGTCTATATCAGGGGTGGCTCTTTCACACATGTTATGTGATTCTCAAAGCCCCCACTGCCCCGTTGGCCAGCTTGGAGAAGGCATTTGTCTCTTTAAGTAATTTCTCCAAGCCAGCTGGCGGAGGATGCATTTGAAGTCAAAGTTGCTTTCTTTCCACCTCTCCCTCTCTCCCCCGCCCCCGGTCTATTTGCTTTCTTTCCACCTTTCTTTCAATCCTGCCTGCCTGCCTGTTCTCCAACATCTGATATTCATGCCTTGTGGCTCTGAAACATATGGTGTTTATTCTGTGTGACTCTTACGTTAAGCAAGTTTGGCTACCCCTGGTCTATATTAGCTATATCTACTATGTAGTGAACTAGGAAGCCATGGAAGTAAGCCAGCTAGAGAGCCATGCTAAGAGGATAGGTTTATCATTGGCTGTTAGCCATGACAGCTGAAGAAAGCCTATGAGTTCAGAGGCGGGATGCCTCTGATTGTCAGATGCTGGAAGAACAGTCTGCAGGGGAGGGATGTGGTCTGTGTGCAGACTTCCTTGTGCCATCTTACTACCTGCTGCTGGAAACAGGATGCTGGACTTGATGGCCCACTGGTGTGATCCTGCATAGCTGTCCTTACATTCCGGAGACTAGTGTGTTGTCAGGAGCACTGAAACAGTTCTATCTGTTTGTTGTCTCATAGATGGAGCTGGAGTCTTTGGGACCATCCATCCCTTCTGTTATCCATGACGAAAATGGGAATGTGATTAACAGCAGAGACCCTGAAGGGGAACCAATTCAGTTCATATTTGAAGAGATCAGCTGGCAGCAAGAAATAACTTGGGAAGAGGCAGCCCGCAAGCTGGAAGTTGCTATGTATCCATTTAAGAAAGTATGAGAACATCCCATGGTATTGGAGGAATGAGGTTAAATACATAGAGTTGAAATGTGTGAACAGCACGCCCCCCCCCCCCCCCTTCATGCCTTACCCTGGTTTAAATGACTCTTCAAGCCTGTTGTGTCAAGGAAGGCTCCTTGTGCTGGAGGAAAGCCCTGAGTGGGATTGGATCCTCAGGATGCGTCCTGGGTGGCTGAATTATTCTGTTAGTGCCCTGGTGTGGAAGAAGTAACACACTGGGCCTCCTAATTTTATGTGGAGACTGCAAGAATGACCATGTTTTTCCTCTTTGATATCGGTTAATATCGTTGCAGTGTTATCCAAGATGCAGTGTTCCTTAAAATAAGCATGTGGTCTGTCTTTTTGATATGTTGATGAAGAGGTTGTGTGAGGTCACCCCAGAACTTGGTGACAGAGCCCAGATCTCTCGGGCACAGCTGGAGCTTTAAGAGCCCTGTCATCCATCCTTCCCCTGTTGTGAGACCCTGGGGCCATTTTTCGAAACAGACAAGCACTAGAGGTGTTTCTAAGAACCCTCTTCAGGCAGAGGATACTGCAGTCTCAGAACAGTGCTTTCCTTATCAGCAGGAAACATGCAAGTCACATGTGGCTCAGCATCTAGGAACAAAGAGTGAATTTATAGCAAAAATTGTTGAGAGCAGTTAACGTTCCCCCTACTGGCAACTGGCAGTGTTGTTCCTGTCTAATCTATCAGCTGAGGATCAGGGGTAGAGGAGGAACCTGTGGAAAAACTATGCCATTTGGTGAAATTGTTAAGTGTCAGAGAGGTGGTTTGGAAAGGGGATTAGACAGATTCATGGAGGAGAAAGGGCCCATCGATGGCTATTTGCCATGGTGACTAAAGGAAGCCTCCATGTTCAGTTGCCAACCTCTGAGTGTCATCATTTGGAGGCAACTTCAGGGGAAGTTATTTGCCTTTATCCCCTGGGCTGTTGACCCTCCAGGGACACTATGTGAAGCAGGATGCTGGACTAGATCGAGAACTAGTCTGATCCAGCAGGACACTCTTTGTTTTCTTATGGCAGTCATTTTAAAAAGAAGATGGGTTTCTGTAAAGGGTCCTACATGTAAGAAGGGCCTTGCTAGACCAAATTCAGGCCCATCTAGCCTAGTAAACTGTTTCCAGACAGATGCCTTTGGAAAGCATACAGGAGCAGAGAACAGAGGCCAAAGCCTGTCCCAATAACAGATGTTGAGAACTATTGAACCTGGAGATTCTGTTTAGCCATGATGACTACAGTAGGCATTGACGGGCTTCTCTTCCTTGGTCCTTATCTAAAGCCATCTAAGCTAATGGCCATGACTGCCTCTGTGTTCTCTCTTCTATGCCTGTAATTAAGCCAAACTTTTTTGTAATGTGTGTCGGCATTGTAAAAGTCCAGCAATTTGGGTGTACTGTTCCCATGCGTCCCATTCTGCTTTCTAAAACTGGCTGACCAACTATCCATTTTTTAAAAATGATTGCACCAGCAATGTTAAAATTGACCCATTGGAAAATGCTCCTGTGGTTTGCTCAGACTGTGCGGACCACGCTAAGCTGTTTGGCTAATGGTTCCACATGTGTATGCAATATTCACATATTTTATGTACACATCTTCCCATGCTGGTACTCGCTCCAGGGAGCAAGGATCTATCAGGAGCTGCCTGCCGTGTGTACCCATCCCCTTAATACAAACAATGTGCAATTTTAGCAGAAATGTCTGTCTGACACATTTTCTGCCCTCGTTCTTCTGCTTTCAGGTTTCCTACTTTCCTTTTACCCAAGCTTTCGAAAGGGCAAAATCTGAGAGCAAACTTGTGCACTCCATACTGTTGTGGGGAGCGCTAGACGATCAGTCATGCTGAGGTGAGAGTTTGCTGTGCTGTATTTTACAGATCTCTGTATTTTCAGGGGTGGGAAGTGCCGTCGTGTTGCAGCTGACTTACGGTTACCCTTTGTAATGTAGTGAGTGGCGAGACGTGTTGGAGGCAACATGCTTTATTAGCAAGTACATCACAAGGCAAAAAACCACGCGGGCCGGGTCCCGATTATAAACATACCCCGGAACCACCCTCCGTCTGGCCAGGTCCAATCCTGGCCAGTTAAACTTCCCGCCACAGATCTTGATTGGCGGAGCGTATTTGCGAGCTATATCCGGGGACCAGTGGACTTCCACTGGTCACCTCCGTAGCGTTCTCTGTGTTGTAACTTCAGGACTGAATTGCAAGACACAACACCCTGGGGTTTCCAAGACAAGAGACAAATAGAGATGGTTTTTGCCGCTGCCTGCCTCTGTGTAGTGACCTTGAACTTTCTTGGTGGTCTCTCATCCAAGTACTAACCAGGGCTAACCCCACTTAGCTTCCAAGATCCAACCAGATCAGGTTAGCCTGAGTCATCCAAGCTGTATTTAGGGGGAGTTAAGAACCATAGCAGAGCCCGGCTGGATCAGGTCAAAAGCAGACCCAAGTCCAGCTTTCTTGTTTCTCTCAGTTGCTGATCAAATGTTTGCTGGAGTCTCAAAAGGTATGAATGGCCTTCTTCCAGAGTTGCAACTTGTATTCAGTATTCTACCTGGGGCTTGGAGTTTCTGTGTGGCTATTGTGTCTAAGGGCCTTATCATCCATAACTATCTGGGTTCCATTTTCCCCTCTTGAGAGAAGGAGATGCTTTAGTGGATCAACAAAGAAACTAATTTATGATTTGCCATACAAAACTAATACATAAAAATAGGCCCGCTGATTTTTTGGGCTATCTGAATGTTAGCTGTTTAAACATGCAATGCACATCCTCCATAAAGATGTTTTTCAGGTCTTTGCTATGAGAATGATATGAACATATGAAGCTGCCTTATACTGAATCAGACCCTCGGCCCATCAAAGTCAGTATTGTCTTCTCAGACTGGCAGTGGCTCTCCAGGGTCTCGAGCTGAGGTTTTTCACGCCTTTTTGCCTGAACCCTTTTTTGGAGATGCTGTGGATTGAACCTGGGACCTTCTGCTTCCCAAGCAGATGCTTTACCACTGAGCCACCGTCCCTCCCTAGAAAATAAAACTCCAATAAAATGATGCTGTATATTTGCTCCATGTTTCTGCTCCAGCTCACCAGTTTAAAGACTATAGCAATATTCCAACAACAACAAAAGCCCACTTTTTTTTTAAGGGGGGGGTTAGGCAGAAGGAAAAATGATGCCATTTTTGGTGAAGAAATCCACACCTTCCCATCTGTACTTTTCACAGACCCTCTTTGGGTACCACGCATCATACTCAGACAGGTTTCGAGAAATCCAGGGAAGTTAGTGGTCACACTGTGTTGCATGAAAGCACAGGGGTGGAGGATGAGAATGTAGGGAAAGAGTCCCATTCCATAGGGAGGGATGGTGGCTCAGTGGTAGAGCATCTGCTTGGGAAGCAGAAGGTCCCAGGTTCAATCCCTGGCATCTCCAAAAAAGGGTCCAGGCAAATAGGTGTGAAAAACCTCAGCTTGAGACCCTGGAGAGCCGCTGCCAGTCAGGGGAGGGACTGTGGCTCAGTGGTAGAGCATCTGCTTGAGAAGCAGAAGGTCCCAGGTTCGATCCCTGGCATCTCCAAAAAATGGTCCAGGCAAATAGGTGTGAAAAACCTCAGCTGGAGACCCTGGAGAGCCACTGCCAGTCTGAGAAGACAATACTGACTTTGATGGACCAAAGGTCTGATTCAGTATAAGGCAGCTTCCTATGTTCATTTGGAAGCAACCATAAGCAAAACAGAGATCCCTGCTCTGAAGTACTTATAATCTCACTTTAGGGGTGGGGGGCAGAGGAAATGACATGGGTCACACAAGCAAATGTGGTGTTTAAGGGGTGACTCTGAAGGCTTCATGGAAGAGGTAGGTTTTGAGCTGGGGTATGAAGGAAGAGAAGAGGTGATACCACATAGGTGCTCTAAGAGGGTACTGCAGGCACAATGCCAGGGGGAGAGAATGGGTGGAGCCTTTTGAGGGAGGCGGCAGGAAGTAATGGAGTTGCCTCTGCTGTCCTCAGCAGAATGACACTCTTCCAGTCCCACTGACTTCAACGGGCTTAGAAGAATATAACTCTGTTCAGGATTGCACTGTAGGAATCTCTCTTCCCCATCACGATTTTGTCCCAGTAGTGGACTGCCACCAAAAGTACTTTAAACACTTTGCATTTTAAAAGCATAAATTACAGACCTGTGGAGCCTCCGTTTGTCTTGGGGCATGCAAGGAAAGGAAAAGCAGCCTTTCTACCTCCACTTGGTTTCCTGCTTGAAACTGAGTGCCCTACTCTGTTGTTAGCATTTTAAAGGGGGGGGGGAAATGTTTGCATCTCCCCTAGCTTTTAGAATGCTAATAGCAACACTGAGTGGAAGAGAAAAGATTTAAAGTCCTAAAGCTACACTCCCAGAGACGAATTGAAGTTTGAGTCCTGAGATGCATTCAAGGGACCAGAGTTCCTTCACTCTGCTAGTCCTTTTTGGAGTCCTCAGCAAGCACACACTTCTCTCTGTGCCCACTGTCTGCTACAGCTATAGGCTCGGGTGCATGCTGAGAGTTTATATAGTAAATATTCTGCTAGACACTTGTCACAAACAGTGGATGGACAGTGACATTATAACCTATTAAAAGTTTACAAATTTGCTCTGAAATTGTCCCAGGTGCAAGTTTGTCCTGATCTTGCCCTCATCTTTCTTTTTTCTGTCTGGCCAGGTTCAGGGCGAACTCTCCGGGAGACCGTCCTGGAAAGTTCGCCCATCCTTGCTTTGCTGAATGTGAGTTTCATCAGTACCTGGTCATTGGTGAAGGAGTTAGAAGACTTACAGGTAAGTCATTGGGTTCTTTTGAATTCGGGGATAGTAGGAGGGTGCCGCTTGGACATGGGCATCAAAGCAAGCCCAGAATGACAAACCCATTAAGACTCCGGCAGCTTCTCTAGCAGGGTCTTTTCCAGAAGAAGAATATGCCGTCAAGTTGCAAACAACTCATGGTAACCCTTTCTTGGGGTGTTCCAGGCATGAGATAAGCAGAAGTGGTTTGCCATTGATTTCCTTCATATGCGTAGCAAGCTCCATCTTCTTTGGTGATCTCCATTCCAAGTACTGACTGAAGCCCCATGCCCAGACAAATTCAGGCCAAATTTGTCTTAGCGGAATGTTCCCCTTTCTAGATACTGTAAAAAAAAAAGGGGGGGGGGGACTAATGCTGGATTAAAGACTATTCAGTTAATTAACTAGGTAAGTAAACTTGATATAACCAAGAATGCCACATGAACAGCTTTTGTAAGATATTGAAAGGTGTGTGAGAGAGTTTAATAAACCAAAGTTTATTCTAGTGGATTATTGTAAGGGATTTCTTTAAAATCCCTTGTAGTAATCCACTAGAACCAAATTGACCTGGGAAAAAAAAATCAAATGCCTTCTCCAATTATAATGAGCTCCTACCAGTTAATCAACTTTAGAGGATTAATTTACCAATTAAAACGTGCAGCATTTAGGAATGGTTGAATTGTGTTTCCTTTTATTCTAGTCACGATGCAGTTTGAAAGATGATTCAGGGCTTATGTGGCTACATTATACTTAGAGAATTACTTGACTCTTGACTTTGGAGTAATAACTGACCAAGGAGGAGTTTTAAAAATGTGACGCCCCACCCCCCTTAAACTGTGTTACTTCATACTCTCATGGTGTCTCTTGCAGACATAGTAGGTAGACTGTTCTGTAGTGTTTCATCCCATTGTATTCTTTTTGTTTGCGTTGATAGTTTCATTAAAAGGGCAACGTGGTCAATTTCAATTCAAGCAGATGAAACGCTGACGATATTAGATATTTTGGTATTTAATACCTGCATTTGATAGCACAACAGCTATTGATATGACAATTGACATAAGGAGGAAGTTTAACCTTTTTTTTTTTTTACATCATACCTCCTAGAGATTTTGAAGCATTGCATTATTCCAAAGAATAAAAACTATTTCATACATTTTTACACTGAAGTAATCGTTTAATTCAGGGGTGGCCAAACTTGCTTAACATAAGAGCCACATAGAATAAAATGTTAGAGGTTTGAGAGCCACAAGGCATGAACTTCAGAGGTTTGAGAGCCACAAGTAAGTAAAGTAAAGTAAAGTAAATTTATTTTTGTATCCCGCCTTCCCCCGCCAAAGGCAGGCTCAGGGCGGCTCACAGACATGGGACAACCATGATTTGAATAAAATACAATCAAGACAAAACAGATTAAAATACAATTAGGTTACATAGGTTAGTTAAAATAGATAAAACAGCTATTATAAATTAAAATTAAGTTAAGGTGCTACAGTTCACAGTCATATATAAGGTGGTTAGGTGGCTACACGTCAGTTTAGCCGGGTTCTATCTTAAAAGCAAGCTGAAAGAGAGCGGTTTTGCAAGCCCTGTGGAACTGATTCAGGTCCCGCAGGGCTCGCACCACCTCTGGAAGTTGATTCCACCATCGGGGGGGCCATTGCTGAAAAGGCTTGCTCCCTGGTTGTTTTCAGTCTAGCCTCTCTTGGCCCAGGGATTTTTAAAAGATTTTGAGAACTAGATCTCAGTGCTCTCTGGGGAACATATGGGGAGAGGCGGTCCCTAAGGTAGGCAGGTCCTCGGCCATATAGGCATGAATGTCCGATGTTTGAGAGCAGGCAGGCAGGCAGGAAGGCAAATTGGTGGGTGGAGAGAGAGAGAGGTAGAAAGAAAGCAACTTTAAATGTATTCTCTAAGCTGCCGGTTGGCTTCGCTTGGAGAAGTGATTTATAGAGACAAATGCCTTCTCCAGTCTGGCCGACAGGACAGGTGGGGGCTTTGAGAGCCGCACAATATGTATGAGAGAGCTGCATGTGACTCTCGAGCCACAGTTTGACCACCCCTCGTTTAATTCATCAACTTTTAAAAATATATGATTTAATTGATTTCTGTTCAGAATGAATGCCATTTAGTTAAGAGATGTTTTTCAAACCAGAGTGTTAAAAATATGCATTCCTTGTCTGTAGGCCAAGAAAGAGAGTAAGTTCAGCAGCAAACTTGCAGAGTTGCACCTCGAGAAGTACAGTTTCCCTGTGGAAATAATGATCTGCTTGCCCAATGGCACTGTGGTATGAGCCTGCCTCCGTTATAACGCCTCAGCTCTGTCTGTCCTTCTCTCGTTCTTGTAAAATATATTGTTTTAGTCATATAATGAGATTCATATGAACCTACCTCCGTTATAACGCCTCAGCTCTGTCTGTCCTTCTCTCGTTCTTGTAAAATATATTGTTTTAGTCGTATAATGAGAGTCTTATTATTTACATAAATTTTGGATATACAAGAAAGGAAATACCGTCACCCCATTTCTATATGGTTGCAGAGAAATAGCTATGCCTAATTTCATTTTCTGCTTAACATGAGGATCTTCCCCCTCAGCATTGGTGCACTATTATATGCACAACAATATTTGGGTACAAATGACTTCTTGAATTGAAGCCGTTATTAGTTGCCAGGATGCCACCTGCTTCATTTCTGGTTTTACTGAATCATCAGATTGCTGGTTTACTATAAAAGTATACAGATAGTATAATCTGGACTAGACTTTAGAATAATTCTCCTCTGTTGGACAAATTTACAGATAAGACTGATTATACAGTACTGGGAAGGAACCAATGTTCCCTCTAAGCTGTGGTGTCTTGTGAGCAAGAATTCTACTTTGTGAGCTACTGGCATTAAAGTTGTGAGTGAGCAATTTGGCTACTGTATAAATTAGTTTGCTCTGGGGCCATCCTTCCTGAGCTAAGGCAAAAACATGTGAGCCAGAGGCTAAAAAACTGTGAGCTAGCTCACACTAACTCAGCTTAGAGGGAACACTGGAAGGAACTCTCATTCTTGCAGAAACTGATTCTTAATAGATCATTAGAGTGTGTATCCAGACGTCATCAAAATAGAACTATTTCCCTTCCTCTTCTATTAATTGTTGATAATCTGCTTTGGATCCCAATTGCCTGCTTCTCATATAGTTGCTATAAGAATTAAGTATCCAATACATGTTTTTTTTTCCCTTCTTGGCTCTGAAAAGCCATCTCATTGCACTAAGCAAAGCAGCTGCAGCTAATTGGATGCTGTTATGGTCTGCAAGAGCACCCTTGGGCCAAGAAGGAGGAGCACTGTCGTCCCTCCTTGGTATCAGTCTCCTTTTTAAATTGCTGTATGTCGTTTAATGTGGCATTTACTGCCTTTGTCTTTTAGCTGCTGCCAGTTTAAAATGGTATTGCTTTCCTGGGACAAAAGCATCTGTTTGTAAAGCTCTCTTGCTTTCCTAAAGGCATCCCTCATTTTGCAGGTACACCACATCAATGCCAACCACTTCCTGGATATCACTTCTATGAAGCCTGAAGAAGTCGAGAGCAGCATCTTCAGTTTTTCTGCCAGTTTTGAAGATCCCTCGACAGCAACCTACCTCCAGTTCCTGAAGGAAGGACTTCAGAAAGCAAAACCGCTCCTGCAGACATAACTCAAGAAGGCTACTGCGGATCACCAAAGATACCAAGAGATCTTATTTCCTGAGACCCCTTTTCCTCTGTGCTGCCTAGCAGAGTGCTGTTCTTGGAAAACATGGAACAGTAACAACTGTAGTTGCACACATTTTTCTCTTGAAGAAGCACACATTTTTTTCTCTTGAAGGAGCAGTTTTGAAGGAGCTCTTATCAATGAGTTGGTGGGGTTTTTGAGTCCTCAAGATGCCTGCGCTAGAAAATTGGGGGCAGTGTGGCACAAAGGAGGGGAATGAGACTGGTTCCCAAACCAGGGCATGAGTGAAGCAAACACTGAACAATCACATTAGTAAAAAGTCTTGAGCACTGAGTCTGGCTTCTTTTGGGGATCTTAAATTGCTGGTACATAGCTGTACACAGGGCTTATTTGTAGAAAAAGCCCTGCATGGGCTCATTTGCATATCAGGCAACATCCCCAATGCCAAGCCAGCCGGAACTCCGTTCCTGTGCATTGCTGTTCAAAAAAAGCCCTGACTGTACATATCTGAAGCTTCATATTTTAGAACTCTGCATTGGAAGGCCCTGCTTGACTTGAATAGGTCACTGTGACAGGTGCATTTTGAGATCAGAATACATTCTGGCCCCTAACCTGGATAGCCCAGGCAAGCCTGATCTTGTTAGATCTCAGAAGCTAAGCAGAGCCAACCCGCTTCAGAGTACCAGAAGTTGGGAGGCAGAGGCAGGCTCTCAAGCCACTTCTCTGAACATCCTTCAAGCCCCGGTGGGAGTCATCAAAAGTCAACATGACTTCCAGGCATGGGCACACACATACACAAATGCCAAAAAACCCCAAACCACAACAACAACAAAAATGCATACTGGCAATTCTAGTTCAGAAGGGCAGTTTCATAACACAGGGCAGGGGATCCATTTAGCATTTTCTGCATCAAGCAACCAAAGGCAGTGCAGATGTTTACTGAAATTCAAGATGCCCTTCCTTAATTATTAACACTTGTATGATTTAGGGTTTGTAGAATCTTTCGGGCTCAAGTGCCGTGTTCTACTGGAGAAAGTTTTTCTTCCAGACATTTCGTTCTCAGCTGCGGAGAACATCCTCAGTGGCGTTGCAGCCGGAGCAGGCGCTCTGACCTTCTTGGCTGCTGTGTATTGAGTGAGGCCAGGGCTGCTGGAGAGCTGCTATTTCTAGGCTTGAGGGGGTGTGGTGAGAGGGCAATTGGTTTGTGAATGTACCCATTGTTTGGTGGGGCTTCCTGGAAGGGTGGTGATAAGGAAACTGGCTGTGGAATGTGACCATTGTTCTGTGTTGATTGCTGGGAGGGTTGGAAGCATTCACAAACCAATTACCCTCTCACCACACCCTCTCCAGCCTAGAAATAGCAGCTCTCCAGCAGCCCTGGCCTCGCTCAATGCACAGCAGCCAAGAAGGTCAGAGCGCCTGCTCCGGCTGCAACGCCACTGAGGATGTTCTCCGCAGCTGAGAACGAAACGTCGGGAAGAAAAACTTTCTCCAGTAGAACACGGCACTTGAGCCCGAAAGATTCTACAAACCCTAATGATGATGCCAGCCGTGAAAACCTGAAATCTTTGATAACGCTTGTATGGCTTGCACGGTATTGGTGGACTGCTTCCGCCATTAACACTGGAGCCTCTTTGGCCAGCAGCAGTAGGCCCCAGTGCCCTTGCCTGGTGGGGCTTGTGGTTGGCGGGGGATTCCCACCTTAAAACAGCTTCTGCCAGAGGAATGCATGCAGGCCTCATACCAGGGTTGAAAGTGGCTTTTCTGATTAATGGTAATTGTGAATGTATCTCTAATTATTCTTCTCCCCCCCCACACTCCCCAGAACTCTTATCGTCTCGAAAGGCCCAGTGCTGCCTTTTAAAAAGAATGTGTTTCTAGCTGCCATTGTTGGGGAGGGAACTTAAAAAATTTTGATGAATGCCATAGCAGAGCCAGTTTGGTGTAGTGGTTAAGTGTGCAGACTCTTATCTGGGAGAACCGGGTTTGATTCCCCACTCCTCCACTTGCAGCTGCTGGAATGGCCTTGGGTTAGCCATAGTTATCACAGGAGTTGTCCTTGAAAGGGCAGCTTCTCGGAGAGCCCTCTCAGCCCCACCCATCTCACGGTGTCTTGTTGTGGGGGGGAGAAGATATAGGAGATTGTAAGCCGCTCTGAGTCTCTGATTCAGAGAGAAGGGCGGGATATAAATCTGCAGTCTTCTTCCTGTAGTAGCAAGCCTCCTCCCACTTCAGTATGCCAGTAAGCTCCATTCAGTGAAATAGAATTTAAACCAAAATATGTTTATCAAATTGAAGCATGCGCATTAAGAACACTAAATGCATATTTGCCTTTCTTCAGAACTATTCTGTGTTCGAAATCAGGGTCTTTTTTTTGGGTTATAGATTTTGAAATTTGCTTTTAAACCAGATCTCTAACTTTCCAGGCTTAACTGGGGATGATGAGGCATGTCTGGCCGGCAGCTAGTTCCGGCGAGAGGGTGAAAGGTGAGGGGTAACCCACTGTTCCCTATTGCAATGGCCACTGCTCCTTTTATTAACTCTTCCTTTTGAGTTGGACTTGGCCTCCAAATGCTGAGCTGTCACATTTTTATCCTGTACTTTCCTAAGAAGCGCAGGTCAATGTACACACTTCTCCATTTTATCATTATAACAACCTTGTGAGGCAGGTGGAACTGAAGGAACAACCAGCCCAAGATGCCCCGGGGTACTTCTGAGCTGCGTGGGGATATGAACGCAGGTGTCCCCACCCCTGGCCTAACACTGGCCCACCAGTATTTCTTAATTTTCTTTACTAAAACAAGAAAATACCACTGTCCCCCAAGCACACATAATACAAGCAGAATGCATTCAAAGTGATTTGTGTCATCCTGTTGGAGGAAGATTGCGGAGCTTCTTGAAGTCCTCTGAGTTTTAAAAATGAATGAAACATTGGCAGGCAAAGGGTTAATTCATGTGTTCTGTTTCTGTGCTTCCCTATGTCTTGCCAGATTTTGCCAGTTCATGCCATGGCAAGCTGAATTTTGACTGTACCAGGAAGTAATGAATTTACTCTGAACATACATGAAGAGGAGGGGATGGTAACAGGCAAGTGCAATGTATGAATTGAGCCTGTATCTGCAGACAGAGGATCTACGAAGCGTCGAAGCTCTTATGCAGATTTCAAAAGGGAATGGTCGGCTTTTGCTCTGGATGCCAACCTTAGAGCCTTTCCCAGGCATACTGGTTTTTCTGCATTGTGAACAGCACCGTTATTTTTACTAGTCTGCTCAGGTAAATTGCTGCCTTTTGTGTGCTTTCTGCCATTCCTGACCACTAAACAGTGCTCCTGGAAAATGACTCCCATTACTGCTGTTGTTCCTGTTTCATAATACAAAGCGGCTCCGTTCTGTGTTAGACCAGTCATCCATCTATTCCTAGCAGCATTTATCCCAACTGAGTAGAGAATCTCAAGATGAGATTTTTTCCCCCAGCACTTGCTAACCCAGGATTGTTTTAATTGGAGATGCCAGGGGTTGAACAGGAGAATCATCTTCATGCAACACAGGGCTTCTACCACTGAAGATTAGCCCCATTCGCTGTTGGGATGGTGGTTAGGCTAGTTTCACGAGGCTCTTGAATGGTGCCTGTGACGTTGCTGCAAGACATAATTGTCTTTTCTCACCCCTCTTAGGGGTGCCATTGTAACTTCCCTCAGTTGAGAAACACAACTTCTGTTTGGTCTGTCTTCTTGGATGGTATGCTTATACTTTTTAGACCTCATGCCCATATCTTGAGTAGTTTTCACAGAAAAAAACACGGCTAAACCTTACCTCTTTCAGTTGCAAGGGACAGGTATATTAATTGTTGTGGGTGATGCAAATAAAGAGCCAGCCGATTGATGAAAACAATCCAGTGTCTCTTTGGGAAAGAATGTGCCATCCAGAAACTACCAGCCATGTAATAATACCCTTTTGTTAAAACTAATTAAGATGATGCACAGCAGCACACAAGCCTTTGAGTACTCCAGAATTCTTAAATCAGGCTGAGAAAAACCTCTCACCCTCTGCCATAACTTGGCTGAAAAAACCATGGAATCCTAAACAAATTCATGGGCTTAAAACCATTTGTTCACTGTTCGGTGTCATTTTGGTTAGTCTTAACAAAAGTTATTACATGTCTTTTGTTTGGGGGGTTTTTTTTGGACCAACACATACCTAGAGCTTCCATCCATAAAGACCTTTGGAAAAAACAAACGTTCTTGTGTAAATCTCTCGCCTTTTTTTAAGGGCCAAGCTTTTCATATTTATATTCCCTTTGTATTTCAAGAATTTTATAGGAATTTTGATAAATCTAAAGAGAAAGAAATTGAAAGAGATGTTTTCTTCGAATCATCTGTTCTTTATGATAGTCTGATCTTAAATCATGAACAGATCAGGCCTGATTTCTGACAGTTGATCTTTGGAGGGAAAGAACCCTTGTCATTTCATTCTCTTTTTTTCTATTTTAAAAAAAAAAACTCTGTAAAGGGTTTTGTTTTTGCCGTAATTATATTTTGTAGGGATGGCTCATTTTAAGAGGTGAGCTTTTCTCAGATACTGTACGTTCTATATTGCATTGGGACTGTTTCAGATCTAATCAGTTACTAATTGTGCATTATAGTAGAATTGCTGTCCTGGACAGTTAATGTAGCAGTACTGAAAGGGTTTCAAAGAAAATACAGAAAATATAAGGCTAGTAATGTGCTAGCTACCTTTTTGTAAACATTTTTTTTAAACTGGCTTTTATATTCATATATGTATTGTCTTAATCTGGGGCATTGACCCAAATCCATATGTACGTTCTGTCTACTTTGAAACTGAACATCAGTATAACTGGTGATGATCATTTAGTGCAATGTCTTAAAAGTGTACATTTTTAAGAAAGGCTTTACATGTTTGAATAACTTGCAACAAGGGCACATTGCAGCATACCGTCCAGTTTAGCAAGCATTAGCTGAATGTTTTAACAAAAACCTCGTAAATTCTTGTATAGAATGGCTTCAGTATTGCTGCTTTGAAGCAGCCCTGTTCACTGTTTTTTCAATTAATAAAAATGTGAAAACTCAGATTTTTGCTTTATATTTTGAGATGCAACAATTTTTGCTTTATATTTCGAGATGCAACAATTTACACCATCATTGCAAAGGAAGTGAGAAGGATAAGAGTGAAATGGTAACATGTGCTGAAGGATACATATTTGTTAACAAAGCTTGTATGCTGCCTTTCTGCCTTTACAAGGGCCGCAATTTAAAACATGCAAAATAAAACCCACATTTTAAAACCATTAAAATCAACACACATTAAAACAATTTATAAAGGTTTAAAATACATACAAAACATAAAAGCAGCAGTTGAAACACTAGTTAGGAAGGAGGGAGCAGTGAGGGAATGCTGAACAAAACAAATCTTCACCTGCCGGTGGAAGACAGTAACAGAAGGGAACAAAGCAATCTTCTCTGGTGAGAGAGTTCCAGAGTTTTGTATATGTGGTGATGGAGCTTGATAATTCATGCAAAGCTTGTGTTTTGATGAAATGCCAACAATAACCTAAGTCCTGTACATTGTCAGGAGCAGAGCTCCAGAACTTCTAAATTTTATTGTGTTCTTTCTTACGCCCTCCAAATACTTGCTTCTGGGCTCCGTGGTTCAAATCCCCTGTGAGAATTTTGCTGAACTTTAAGATTTGACAAACTTTCTAATATTTTCCTCCACAAAAAAAACAGGAAAATAATCAAAACATATAAAGCAGACAGATGGAAATCATCATCATGCTACTGTGACCACATAGAAGAAAGTAATTTTAAAAGTATGATGGGAGTAAGGTTTTATGATGACAATTATAATTCCAGAAGCATTTTAAGGTAGGTGCTGAGCTGATATAATTGAGTACACCTTCCGGTGATGTCAGTGGTGTGTGGCATATGGAAATGAGTTGTGCTAATGAGCTCCGGCACCTCTTTTTCTACAAAAAGATCCCTGACAGAAGGAATGTTTCTGGAATGGTTTTTACCCTAATGTAGGAAAGATTTATTCTCCCCCCCTTCCCTCGATGATGGTCAATCCTAAGTACGTATAGTTTCAGGAACAAACTTCATTGAATCCAGTGAGATTGACTCTCAAGAGAATGAGCCCAGGGACAGAATCTGCTGACAGAGCCCAACTTCATGTTCTCTCTCTTGTCACAGGGTATAATTTTGACAACTTCTGAAGTGGTATCTAAGTGTTACGGCACTGAAAGCAACAAAGACTTGAGAAAGGGGATGTTCAATAAAGCATGTGTTTCTAGGAATAGCCCTGTTAGTCTGTTGTGCCAAAACTGAGACATCTGCTGGCATTTTAAAGATTAAAATTTTATTACAGCCTAATGTTTTGTAAGTTAGGGCTCACTTCCTCTGATGCATGAGAATTAAATTTCTCTTCATTGTATCTGAGGAAGTGAGCTGCGTCGTGAAAGCTCATGTTGGAATAAATGTGACTAGTCTTTAAGGTGCCACTGATATACCTAAAGTTGCAAACAACTGACAAGCAGGAAAGAGATGTTAGGAGAGGTTACAGTTTGAAACAATGACCCAGGCTAAATGTTTAATGAGACCAGCACTTGTGCTGGGTGTGGAGCAGGGTGATCTATGTTGACAGGGTGCATTCCTTCATCACATGCAGACAGCGCCTTTTTTGTAGAAAAAGCCCAGCAGAAACTCATTTGCATATTAGGCCCGTGTCACCATATGTGTTTGTACAACAAGCCCAGCAGGAGCTCATTTGCATATTAAGCCACACCCCTGACACCAAGCCAGCTGAAACTGCGTTCCTGCTTTAAAAAAAACCCCTGTGAGCAGATAGAGACAGACCGTAAATATTTCCTAAACAAGTAAATACATAAAGGAGGGGGGGGGGGAATCCACTTCAGATCTCTTCCTGATGGTTGTAACTATGATACTAAAAGCGAGCGAGACGGACGACCTGGGGAGTAGGGTTGCCAAGTCCAATTCAAGAAATATCTGGGGACTTTGGGGGCGGAGCTGGGAGACTTTGGGGGTGGGGCCAGGAGACAGTAGGGGTGGAGCCATGATCAAGGCTGTGACAAGCGTCACTGAACTCCAAAGGGAGTTCTGGCCATCACAAGCATAATTGAACTCCAAAGGGAATTCTGGCCATCACATTTAAAGGGACGGCACACCTTTTCAATGCCTTCCTTCCATAAGAAATAATGAAGGATAGGGGCACCTTCTTTTGGGGCTCATAGAATTGGACCCCCTGGTCCAATCATTTTGAAACTTGGGGGGTATTTTAGGGAGAGGCACTAGATGCTGTACTGAAAATTTGGTGCCTCTACCCCAAAACGCAGCCCCCCCAGAGCCCCAGATACCCGCGGATCAATTCTCCATGATTTTCTATGGGAATAAATCTCCCTAGGGAATAACAGAGTTCCCAGCAGACACTTCCCTCCCCTCCCCCTGCTTTCTGACGACCCTGAAGGGGGGGGGAGGGTCTCCAAACCGGGGGATCCCCTGCCCCCGCCTGGGGCTTGGCAACCCTAGTGTGGAGCAAAAACTGCCCTGCCCGCAGAGGGGCTGACTGCTGGGCAAAGAGGCCCAGGGGTTGAGCTGCGCGACGCGAGCCAAGGATGCTCGAAAAGGGCGCTCCTTCCTGCTCAGCATCTCCGCGCGTGCCCAGCGACGCCCGAGGGGAGACTTTCCCTCCCTCCCGCCGTTTTGAGGCCCCAGCCAAGCAAGGGGGGGGGGCGAAAGAGTTCTCTCCTCCCGTCAGCATCACGCATGCGCGGTGAGGGGCGGTGGGTGGGCGCCGACGGCGGAAGGAAGGAAGGGCGACGCGGGGCTGCTGGGAAGCGGCTGCCGGGTTGAGGGGGCTTTTTTCCGTGTCCGGGTCGGTCCTACGAAGTCGGAGGGGATTGAGCGGGGCGAGGGGGGTCTGCGGTCCGTTGGAGAGGTGAGGGAAGGGAAGCAGTGGGCGTGTCGCGGGAAGGTGTGGGTGGGGCCTGGGGGGCGCCGGGGGGCGTGGTTTGTTAGCCGCCCCTGCACCGCTCTGCTCTGTATCCCTGCGCAGTGGCTGCCTTGCCCGGGCGCTTGGGGGCTTCATTGGGCGCTTGTTTAGGGAGCAAAGCGGTGGCTCGCAGTTTCCCGTCGTCGTCCTCCCCATAGCTGTCGCCTTAGGGACAGTAATAAAGCGGAGTAGGCTCTCTGAGCAAGTGCAGAGTGCATTTCCTTTGAACTGTGATGAATTCGCCCTAGGGTTGCCAAGTCCAACTCAAGGAATATCTGGGGACTTTGGGGGTGGAGCCGGGAGACTTTGGGGGTGGAGCCAGGAGACAGTAGGGGTGGAGCCAAGATCAAGGCTGTGACAAGCATCATTGCACTCCAAAGGGAGTTCTGGCCATCACATTTAAAGGGACGGCGCACCTTTTCAATGCCTTCCTTCCATAGGAAATAATGAAGGATAGGGGCACCTTCTTTTGGGGCTCATAGAATTGGACCCCCTGGTCCAATCTTTTTGAAACCTAGGGGGGTGTTTTGGGGAGAGGCACTAGATGCTATACTGAAAATTTGGTGCCTCTACCCCAAAAAACAGACCCCCCCCCCAGATACCCACGGATCAATTCTCCATGATTTTCTATGGGAATAAATCTCCATAGGGAATAACAGAGTTTCCAGCAGACATTTCCCTCCCCTCCCCCCCTCCGCTTTCTGACGACCCTGAAGCGGGGGAAGGGCCTCCAAACCGGGGGATCCCCTGCCCCCACCTGGGGATTGGCAACCCTAATTCGCCCCCACCCACTGCTGTTGGGGTTGCCAGGTCCTATTCAAGAAATATCCGGGGACTTTGGGGATGGAGCCAGGAGAAAGGGTGTGACAAGCATAATTGAACTGCAAAGGGTCGTTTACATTTAAAGGGACCACATACCTTTTAAATGCCTTCCCTCCATTGGAAATAATGGATAGGAGCACCTTCTTTTGGGGTTCATAGAATTGGACCCCCTGGTCCAATATTTTTGAAACTTGGGGTTTTTTGTGGGGTGAGGCACTGGATGCTATACTGATAATTTGGTGCTTCTACCTCAAAAAACAGCTCCCCCAGAGCTCCAGATACCCAGATCAATTCTCCATTATTTCCTATGGGCATAAGTCTCCATAGGGAATAATAGTTCCAAGCAAACATCCTCCCTCCCCTCCCCGCTTTCTAATGACCCTGAAGCGGAGGGGAAGGGTCTTCAAACTGGGGGATCCCCAGTCCCCACCTGGGGATTGGCGACCCTAACTGCTGCCCCTGTATCAGTGTTTTTGGTAATGTGAAGAAAAGGTGCTAGGTCAAAGCAGCTGCCTGTCATTTTTTTCTATGCAAGTTCCAGCGTGTTGAGTCTGTTGTAATAAAAATAAATACATACATACGTTTTACAAACTTTAAAGTATCCTTTAAAGACTAGCAGTATTTATTCCAGCATTCGTTTTTGTGTGTCGGAACTCATAAACTGGAGTGGATTTTCTCTTCATTGCATCTGAAGAAACGAGCTGTCTCGCCAAAGCCCGTGCTAGTCTCTTAACGTGCCACTGGATTTCTGTTTCTAGAATAACACAATTACCCATCTTATATAAACGTGTCAGTCTTATTTTTAAAAACTCCATTATTATAATTGTAACTAATATTCTTCAGTACAAATTAACAACAGGTACTTGTGTGTCTCTTACGGCGCAGTCTTGTACAAAATTATGGCACTCTGAACCTGCTGAAATTGAGAGGTTTAGACTGCAGTAACTGCACAGGATTGTATTTAAGTCTTTAATGTGCTGCAGATCCTTTTTAAAATATGTAACAAACCGGTATATGAAAGAGAACAGAGGGTGGCTGCTGTAACAGGACAGGTGGTGTTAATGGAGTAGAGTTCTGGGGGTTAGACTGAACTGATGTGTTTGTATGCTAGCAAGTAGCAAGGGTTTTTTTTCCCCTTTTCATTCTGTTATTTCCAATTTGTAAAGTAAATTCTTCTTATCAAAGATTTCAGGTTTTCACGGCTGGTAACATCATTAGGGTTTGTAGAATCTTTCGGGCTCAAGTGCTGTGTTCTACTGGTAGAACAAGGCACTTGAGCCCGAAAGATTCTACAAACCCTAATAAATTCTTCTTGCTTCCTCCATTCTCTCTTGACCTCTTGCTGTCTTCTCCTTCCCACAGGATCTGTTGTTAAGAATATTTGTAGTCATTTTCTTGAGATGGTGAACTTGTTTTGCGGTGGGGGAAACACAATTCGTAATCTTGCTTAGAGAGTAAAATGCTGATACCAGCTAAGCCTCTGCACATTAACTCAGAGAAAAAAAAATTCCTGGCAAGTTCAGTGGGCTTTGCTTCCAAAGTCAGCATATATAAACTCAGAGGCTTAGTAGTGTTCTCTACCTCTTCTTTTTTCTCTTCCTCTGGATGGAAACAGAAGTGAGTGGTACCTTCTTCTTGCAACTGCAGTATGCCCTTTTACTTTCTGCTTTCTTGTGTTCTTTGTGCAAGCCCTAAACAGCTGTTGTGTGATTCATAATGCACTACAGTCTTTGGGTGAGAGAAGTCTTCTATGTCTTGGTCTGTAGACTTCTAGATTAATGGTAAGGTGCTGTTTTGTGCTGTGGGGGAAAATCACCAGTGAGGCGACCCTGGCACCTTCATATTTATCCAGCAAGGTTTTATATCTCTCTTTGAGCAGTCTCTTCTTATGGTGGAAAGTGCTGTCAAGTCACTAATGGTGATCCCATAGGATTCCCAAGGCACAAGATGTACAGAGAAAGGTACGATTCAGAAGGTGGTGCTGGGGACTGCTGTTCAGCCCCTTGGTTCGTGGGCTTCTGTAAAAGTTCCATCTTGTCCCTATGCTCTTTAACATCTGCATGAAACTGCTGGGTGAGGTCATCTGGGGATTTGGGCTGGGACGTTACCAATATGCGGATGACGCTGAGCTGTGTCTCATGTTTCCAGATAATCCCAGGGAATGGTTGTGGACTAGTAAACTGAAGTTTAATCACGACAAAATGGAACTGCAGCTGATGGGCAGATGGTGTCACCTATTCTGGACAGAGTTGCACAGTGCTTGAATGAACAGCTCAATTGTCTGGAGATGCTCTTGAAGCCAGAACTACGCTTGTATAAGGAGGTGGCAGACATGGTCAAGAGTGCCTTCTGTGAGCTTTGTCCAGATAGCCAGCTGTGGCCTTTCCTGGGCAGAAAAGATCTGGCCACTGTAATACATTCCCTGGTTACATTTAGATTACTGCAGTGGGCTTTATCCTTCACAGGATTGTTACGAGAATAAAATGAAGAAAGGGAGAACTGAGCATGTTGCCCATAATTCTTTTTCTTCTTTCTTGAGGAAATCAGCAGTGCTTGAAGAACCAATGGGATAAAAATATTCTCTGATAGAAAGAAGGGAACCTGCTTCTGCAGATTTCCTTTTGTTCATCCAGCACGGGATGAGAAGCACCCAGGGAGTAATCTCTTAAATCCAATTACCAGCACATTTTTGGATTTTCTTAGTTGTACCTTTACTATTAGTAAATTCTGCAAGGCTGTTATTGTCTCTTTAAATAGAGTTGTTTGGCACTGATAATCTAAAATAAACATTCACCTAGGAAGCGGTTGAGATTTTTTTTGGTGGGAGGGGAGTTGTCAGAAAATTATTTTATGCAGATATCTTGAAAAAAAGTTTTACTTTTTCATGGAAAACTATATGTTTGTTTCATTGCATATCAGGCTGGGGGGCTTTGGAAAATATAGCCTGTTTTTTCTGTTCCCTCCTCCCTTTCCCAAGCACACAACCATACCTTTGCTCTCTTTGCAATGTGAGTAGAGTAATGGTTCTTTTTCAGCTGAGATAGCAGCTGAGTTTTCTTCAGCAATAGATTTTAATCTGTGATCTGCAGCTGCTGACATTGTAAAAATCCTACTTCGACTTTCCTTTTCTCTTTGACAAGCTGCAAGCTCTTGTGGCAGACTAGTGGTTCCTTATACTCCATAAGCAGCTGGTACAGATAATCTTCCACTTAAGCCAAGTGACTTCTCAAAGAACCTTCACTTTATGTGTGTTCTCAGTAAGGTGAGCTGCAATGCCATTGCCCTGTGTGTGCCAGTGTCTTGACCTTCACTTGCACCAGAGGAGGTTACCAGAGATGGGGCTGCCTAAGGTTTTTATTAGACTTGTTGCTGCTTAGCATTGTGTTTCTTACTTTGGAAGGTTTTAATGCAATAAAAATGAAGCGTTATATAGGAAATTGTTTTCCAACGCTGTAGAGGAGCTTATGGAAAAACCTTGCTAACTAAGTGTTCTTGGCACACAAAAGCTTTGAATAAGCTTTGGTCAGTCTTAAAGGTGCCACTGGTATTCTAGTAATATTGCTGTACAAGAGTATCTGCTTTACATTTATAATTTTTATGCTTATGATGTAGTTGGTTGTTTCCCTCTTTTATGTGAATAAACTGTGGCTGGGAGCTAGCAATTGATGTACTGTCTCTACCAGTAATAAGTTAGATCACAGAGCCTCTTTTTTGCTCAAGAAGAGCAAAAAATCTGTGTGATATAATCTGTGTGATATTCTGTTTTGTAGCTGTTGTTGGTGCAAATAAGACAGAAGCTAATGAGGCTGCGGCTGGATGTTTTTTGAATATTCATACTTCGCTGTCTGTTTGCATATCATGCATATTCACAGTTTATCTCAAAAAGTGTCAGTTTGGTGTAGTGGTTAAGTGTGTGGACTCTTATCTGAGAGAACCGGGTTTGATTCCCCACTCCTCCACTTGCACCTGCTGGAATGGCCTTGGGTCAGCCGTAGCTCAAGCAGAGGTTGTCCTTGAAAGGGCAGCTGCTGTGAGAGCCCTCTCCAGCCCCACCCACCTCACAGGGTGTCTGTTGTGGGGGAGGAAGGTAAAAGAGATTGTGAGCCACTCTGAGACTCTTTGGAGTGGAGGGCGGGATATAAATCCAATATCTTCTTCTTCTTCAAAAGTAGGCTTAAGAAGCCATCCTTGTTGTGAAAAAAGTGAAGTGGCTTACAAATATGTTTCCAGGACAAATCTCCAAAGCAAAAACAGTAGATGTCCAGAATCCACTGACGCTCAGAGAAATGAAGCAGATATATACTGAGTCAGACCACTGGCCCAGTATTGCCTATTTAAATTCATAGCAGCTCTCCAAGGTCCTAAAGAACATTCTCTCCAGTTCTGAAAACCTTTAACAGGAGATGCCAGGGTTTGAACCTGATACCTTCTTCGTTAGAAACCTGTGCTCTGCCATTCAGCTACACCCTCACCCCAACATAATGACTTGTGATTGGTAATTTTATGGTTGTGACTATTTTACATTGTTCTTCTAGTTGATCGTAGGAATTGAATAATAATTTATATCAGAAGCAGAAAACTTAATCATATTTTACAGAGCTGAGCATTTGTATGTGGAATGCTGCACTTGGTATAGTGCATATGGTGTAGTGTGGAGTCAAGTTTGGTGCAGTGGTTAAGAGTGCAGACTCTTTTCTGGGAGAACCGGGTTTGATTCCCCACTCCTCCACTTGCACCTGCTGGAATGGACTTGGCTCAGCCATAGCTCTGGCAGAGGTTGTCCTTGAAAGGGCAGCTGCTGTGAGAGCCCTCTCCAGCCCCACCCACCTCACAGGGTGTCTGTCATGGGGGAGGAAGGTAAAGGAGATTGTGAGCCGCTCTGAGACTCTTGAGATTCAGAGTGGAGGGCGGGATATAAATCCAATATCATCCATCATCACCACCACTTGCCTTAGCTTGTATCTGCTGCTGTTTTGAAAACTTAGTTGCCTCTCCATAAGTATTTATGTTTTACTTCTTCAGAGTAAACAAATCAACTCTGGTACAGCTACAAAGATTTGGACCATTGATAGTCTTCCTCCCGTTCATCGTGAACACAACATCAGACAGCAGTTTCTTCAACATCAGGAATAGCTGAGCTCCTTCTGGTTGCCCTGTAAGTTTCAGGTTGAGGGGAGGGAACATGAAAAGAGAATGCCATATTTCTTCACTATCCTTCATAACCTGTGGGTTTTGTAATGTTCTTGTCTCTGTTTAAGTGGTCCAAGGGGTAACTCATACTGTCATCTTAAACAGATTTACACCCTTGGAGAGCCAGTTTGGTGTAGTGGTTAAGTGTGCGGACTCTTTTTTTTTTTTGGGGGGGGGGGGAGTTTAAACTTTTTATTAATTAAAAACAAAAAGACATTCCAACAAACATCAACTATAATACTAATAACCATAGAATCTACCTTACAAGCCATCCTGTTATGAATACAATATGCAGAGTGTATTTCTAATATAAAGCAAAAGTTAAATACTTATCCGGTAATTTACACAATGTTTTTTGTTCAGATTGTACATAAGCAAAAAAGTGAAACCATTTCTCTACAAACATGTTTTTATCTAGACCTTTATCTGATGCTTCAGAATTTTTTATGGTAGTAGCCAGCTTATCCATTACTACTAGGTCCCAAATTTTTAGAAACCAATTACGTTTAGAAGGCAAGACAGGGGCTTTCCAATGGTGAGCTATTAATAATTTTGCGGCTAAAATAAGCATTGAAGCCAATTCATGTTTATGCTTAGCCATTTCCCCATTTTTCCAAAGGTTAAGCAAAATGAAGTCGGGGGTGAAGGGCACTTTGTGATCAATTATACGTTCAACAGTGGGCAAAATTTTCCTCCAGAATTCCATCACAACAGGGCTGGGAGAACCGGGTTTGATTCCCCACTCCTCCACTTGCACCTGCTGGAATGGGTCAGCCATAGCTCTGGCAGAGGTTGTCCTTGAAAGGGCAGCTGCTGTGAGAGCCCTCTCCAGCCCCACCCACCTCACAGGGTGTCTGTTGTGGGGGAGGAAGGGAAAGGAGATTGTGAGCCGCTCTGAGACTCTTCGGAGTGGAGGGCAGGATATAAATCCAATATCTTCTTCTTCTAAGTCTCTTGAAGTCAGTGGGCCTGGAAGGGTGTAGCTCTGTAAATGAGGCCTTGAAAAGGGGAAGGCTGGAACCACAGCTGCTGCATCCTGTCTGGAGCAAATGTAGGCGGGAGCCCTCCTTCCAGCTTTTCAGTGACGGGCGAGATATCAGATGAAGGATAGGAAGCAAAGTCAAACATACTTTTATCATATTTGAAGCTCATTTGATGCTCTTTGTTCAAGGAATCCACCCTTCTGCTTGCGTGTTGTGGCAAAGAAACATTTGTAAACAGCAGCAAGATCAGGACAGTGGAGAAAATTACCATGGGAAATCAGTTGCATTAGAGCTGATGAAGGCCGTGCTAAGCACTTTCCAGGAATATTTTCTGCAGAGTGCGTTAATGCTGTGCTGTTGGACGACACAATTGCTAGTTTGTCTTCTTGGCCCTGGAGTCTGGAACAATGAGATGGCTAAATACAGGAGTATGGGTTAAATAACTACCTATTATATAACTAAGATTCTTCATAAGGATGATACAGCTGCTCAGTCCCTTTAAATTTAACAAATGCAGAACTTGCCCAAATTTTAATAACAATGAACTTTTTTTTTTAAGTTCCAGTACTATGAAGCTGCTGAATGATTTGCGGAACTGCAGTTTTGGCTGTTGATTTACTTGTGCTTCCTGTCTGGTCTGAGATGGAAGAAGACTCAGTGAGTACAGTAGTAATAACAAAGTATTCTAAGAAAAATGTGTAAACTTGTAGTTTGAAATCTCACTGATCTGCACAGTACATTGAGACTATGCCTCCTTCAATTAGCTTGTCGTTCCAGACTCTGTTTCAGTACCTCTTCTTGGAGGAGAAACTTGGCAGATTCCATCCATTTTAAGTAGAAGTAATCCTTCTAAGTCTCTTGGGCATTTTTAAAGATGGCACCTCTCTTTTGAGTTAAACATATGCATGAGGAAACTACAACTTGCCTCATACATTCCACACACACACACACCCCCCAGGCATATGCTGAAAATGGTTGGGATTTTGACTAAAGTATTCACAAGTCATGAAAAGGATCTCCCAGCTTCTGGAAATGTTTAGGAGTTCTGCAAAAGTGTTTGCTAGTGGGGTGGGGGGGTGGTCTGCAGAATACAGAATGTGCCTTCATTGCCGATGCGATTGTCACTTGTGCTTGTTGTATCACAGTATAACCAAAACGGAACTGTGGCCTAGTTTGCTCAATATCCCCCCCCCAAAAAACCCAATGTGACTGGTCTTCCATAATGTCATGTAGCCAGATCTGATTGGTTACATGGTATCGTGATGTAACTGAGTTCACAGTAGCCATGTACAGTGCATAGATTGTTCTTTGTACATGTTTTGAGTAATTCTCATGTTTCAGTCAATGCAAATACAGCTGAACATGTGACATACACCCCACATTGTAACATGTGAACAGGGCTACAGTGAAAGCCCAGGAAGTTAAAAAAAAAAAGAAATGTCAGTGAGACAGCAACATACCAGGGCTGTAAGTGAACATGAGGACTAGATTGGCACCAAAATATAGAGTTTTTAGGCGATTCTGCCCCAAATTGCTTTCTGGGAAAAAGCCCTACTCTCCACCAGGCCTTTCACTTATATTATGCTACTTTATACTGTATATCTGTCACACAGGTTGCCTTTTTCTACTAATTGCCTAAAAAAGTAATAGACACAGTTGTGCGTCCTGGGCTGCAGCTTATGTGGCTTGGCTGGTGAAGGGAGGAGCCGCTGTGGGGAGGGTTTGGATTTACTGAAACCCATGTTCCCTGAAGCAGAAATATGGTTGAGGAATAGCCGACCTTCATTGAATGGAGGGTGGTTTCATTAAAAACGATTAGCAAGAAGAAGAGAAGAATAAAAATCATTTTATTTGTCTGAGCATTCGGACAAAATTGGTGTAATGTATGTATTCTGAATGTCCTGGTAAAATCGGCAATGTAAGAGGACATGTTTGATTGTTTTTGCCATTCCACGCTGACATGGGCAGAAATGTTGTGCATCTGAAATACATGCCTATCTTGTGCTTATCTCTCTTCAAGAAGGGGAAATAGAAAGATATTAAAATGAGCCAGAGTGAAGGCTCTGTGGTGTTTGGGGAATTCTAGTGTATAAAGATAATAAGGAAATTATTAAATGTACTAAATAATATCATTGAATATTTTATCCTCAGACTATCCCAATTTGGCAGAACAAACCATATGGCTCATCACGCAGCTTTGTCAGAAAGATTGGGACAAATCTGCCTTTAAAACCGTGTCCTAGAGCAAGCTTTCAGGTAAAATGGTGCATTTCACCCTGTGGCGCTGTAAGTGGCAATCGCTATTGTTCAACCATGTGTGTTGGTTAAAAACAAAAATTGCTCTTTAGTGCAGGAGGGAATCCTCCCAGTGGTTCAAGGCTGCCTCTGCCGCTTTCAGTCCTGTTTTTGGGCAGGCGTAGAGCTGTTTTTTGTTCCGACCTGGATGGCCCAGGTTAGCTGGATTTCATCAGAACTCAGAAGCGGAGCAGCGTCAGCCCTTTTTAATACTTGGATTGGAGCCAACCAAGGAAGTCTGTGGTTGCAGAGGAAGGCCACGGCAAACCACCTCTTTATCTTTTGCCTTGAAAACTCTGCAGAGTGGCCATATGTTGACTGCAGCTTGATGGCAAGGGCTATTTTACTGGTTAGGTAGTTGGTTTTACATGCTTTGGTGCAAACCAGCTTCTCTGTTGCCCTTTAAAAATATGCTGTTGATTTTGCTCTGATAGGTTTTAATTTTTACCAGGTTTGTATTGAATTTCATTTTATTGGTTTCCTTGTTTTTTTTTTTTCCTGAAGGCTTTTATTGTTCATGCTGCTGCGTAGCTGCTGCTTCTGGTTTTTGTTTGTACATTCAGTCTGGTTAAAATATCACATGTTGCCCCGAATACCTTGATAGAGGGGTGCAACTGAACTGCAGTAGATAAATAAAATATGTATTGTTACACTGTTTCAATAAAATATATACTGCTACAGTATTTCTTATGTTAACCCAAATCTTTACACAAACAAAAAAAAAGGATGTAGCTTAGGAAATCAGGTGCATCCTAGAAAAGCTTCTGGATAGCTCTGATAACTTTCAGAAGCAAAAGCGAGCAGCGCCCCTGACAACTTTGGCTGTGCACAAAAGCTTACATTAATTGGCTAGCGGCTACTGGGGACAAAACACTGCTGGACCACCAAGAATGCCCTTATTTATTATTTTATTTACCAAACTTATGCCCTACCTTTCTGGTCTCGTAAGGACCACCAAGGCAGCTAACAAAATCATATGTAATAAAACGAAAGTTCAAACCATAAAATCCCATCTTAAAAGCCATTAAAACGAACAAAACACACATTATTAAAACAATTAAAATTGCACCTAGAATACAGGTACAAAAACTTAAAATAATCGTGTGTGTGTAAAGCGCAGATACCAAACCACAGTATTATTCTCAGAACTGTGGAAACCAACAATAAGATTTTAACATGGCAAAGTTAACTTGGTCACCCAAGATAACTTGGGAAATTGGGCTGTGCGTGACCTACGTTTATCAAACTTCCGGAACAGGGGTGTTGAACTCATTTTTTATGAGAGCCAGATCTGACATAAAAGGGACTTTATGCATATCATAAAACGTAATGCCAGGGAATGGAGATATAAACTTTATAAAGGATACAGAGAAACACAAATATATTATTTTTTACTTAAAATACAAACATGGTTAAAACTTTTGCAGTGTTTTGTTTTAAATGGAAAGGTGGAGGAATATTGAGATTTGACAATGCAATTTTAAAAATGAAACATCAAGAAAAAGCACAAGGATCACAGCAGAAACTAAAAATATAAACCAAAAATAGAAAATGCTCTGAGCTTGGAAAAACATGAAATGGCTGGGCATTGCAAGCTTCTCCGCCTGCCCCCAGTCTACTCAGATTGATAATGGCTCTTCAGTATAATATTCCTCTTTGGCTGTGGGTTCCTAAGTTAGAGTGCTCATTAGGCAGCAGTTCTAAGGTCCATTCAGCAGAGACATGCTGGCTCAAAGCATCAACTTTTTATTTGCAAGGATAAACTTGACTGGCCATATAAATGCTGAAAAGTGAAACTGAGCTCCACTCCATTAAAATACATTGCAGCACAGACAAAGCTGCAAGGAAAACACGCAATAGTTTTTCCATTAAGGTCTCTGTGGGCAGATAGACTACTCCCAGTCTGTCTGGGCACAGAGATGTTAATGGAAAGTCCATTCTGCATTTTCTTTGCAGCTTTGCTTCCTGCTTCAGCCTGTAAAGACAAGGAAGAAGGAACGGGAAATTTAGGCTTCAAAGGGTGAGGACAGAAGGGGGAAGAAAAGAGTCCCATGGGCGTGACTAAAGCTGGTTCTGGCCCGCAGGCAGGAAATTTGACACCACTGTTCTAGAAGATCTCCATTCCCGCTTCTTCTGAGCTATAGTGCCAAGGTTTTCTGATCCGCTTGGTGCTGGTGTAAGGAATCACTAGGCTGGGAAGCATAGAACCTAACATTTTACCAGCTTCTCTATCAGCTGAGACAGGCTTTCTGAAAGAAGCATTTGGTTCTGTGTTTGACTGATTGCCTCACCTTCCTCTAGCCATGGTTTATAGTGCAACATTTTTCTTGACTCCTATTAAAGCATATTGGGAGTTGAGAATTATATAACCGCATGCAGACAGTAAGCCTCATCATCATAGACTTGAACAAGGAACACTTGGGTTTGGCTAAAGTTTGTTTTCAGGACTTTCTAAGAATGAATGTTGTGTTGGTGCCTCAGAAAAATAAAGAGTATATCCTGTTAATGTTTGTGCAAGTTAGCTATGGTCCATAAATGACTCTCAGTACAATGGTGCTGAACAAATTCATATGCCTCCTAGGGATATAGATTTTGTTTTTTTAAAAAACAGCCTTTTAAACTCAGAAAAATGATTGTTTAAACAGTACAGGGAGTGTGATCAGCACTGCAGATCTGTTATGTTTTTCTCTTGACTCTCATTATCGGCCATGTTGTTTAAACATTTTACATATAAAACAGATTTTTTTATCATTTGAAATATTTAATCATTTACATCCCTAACGTCTCCCAAATTGACAAGAAGTTGGTTTATACTGAGAACATGCACTTTTGTGGAACACCCATTAATTTTATTATTTTTCTCTTCCATACCACACTCAAGGCTCTACCAAACGTTTCAGATCTCTACTTAAATGACACTCCCCCTGTTCCCACCCTGGCAGATGTTGCATGGATCGCTTCAGATGATGAAGAAACATACGCTAGAGTCAGGTACATCATGCCTTCTTTTCGTCCTTGGTGCCTTTTGACTTCCCTTACTGGCTAAAAATCGGGGCAATAATCACAGCTTGTTTGCTATCTACCCTCCCACCCTCCACTTGCACCTGCTGGAATGGGCTTGGGTCAGCCACAGCTCTGGCAGAGGTTGTCCTTGAAAGGGCAGCTGCTGTGAGAGCCCTCTCCAGCCCCACCCACCTCACAGGGTGTCTGCTGTGGGGGAGGAAGGGAAAGGAGATTGTAGGCCGCTCTGAGGCTCTGTTCTTGAAAGGGCAGCTGCTGTGAGAGCCCTTTCCAGCCCCACCCACCTCACAGAGTGTCCGTTGTGGGGGAGGATGGGGAAGGAGATTGTAGGCCGCTCTGAGGCTCTGTTCTTGAAAGGGCAGCTGCTGTGAGAGCCCTCTCAGCCCCACCCACCTCACAGGGTGTCTGTTGTGAGGGGAGAAGACATAGGAGATTATAAGCTGCTCTGAGTCTCTGATTCAGGGAGAAGGGCGGGATATAAATCTGCAATTCTTCTTCTTCTTCTTCTTCACCCTGGTATCTTTTTCTGAGTAAGTGCCATCCCAGGCTTCAGAAGGCAAGCAGAATATACTGCAAGGTTCAGGTGCCTGTTCTTAGATATAGTTAAAGATTGAATTGCTTAAAAAGCAGCTTGATTTAAAGCAACTACTGCAGTTACTTTTTAAAAAGATCGACTACTTGTAATTAGTGATTATAGCTGCTCTGGAGGAATACTTACGTATGGTCTGGAACATGGAGGTAGAGGTAGAGAAAATGCCTTTCCCTCAGGGGTAATGAAGAGACAATAAAAAAATTAAAAATAAATGTGGATTGATTCTCTCATAAAATGCTGTAGAGCGTTTTTAAGAGTGGAGAGAATCACACATGGGAAATAGATCTTTTGAGGGGAGAAGAACAGATACAGACTGAAGGGTCACAGGTTAGGTAACAGATATTTTAAAGGGTGTGTTAGGCAACTTGATGAATGAGATTGAGTTGTACACTCTGGTACAGCAAATGCTCCCATGGAAAATTATTGTTTATGGTAGCAAGCATTAAGGGAAGCAGTAACAGCAACTAGCAAGCATGATATGATATGATACAGCGACTGTGGAATGCTTTTAAAATGTTTACCTTCTGGGGTGAGTTTTATTTGGAACATTTGGGTTTCTGAATTCCAGGACAGACTCTCGTCCTCTAAAGCACAAGTGGAAGCCCAGCCCATTCTTTGTTATACAGCGGAATGCCTCTGTCCCAAATTTGAGAAAGCAAGAAGAAAAGTTGTTGGCTTTGAAGAAACCAGGTTTACCTGCCTTGAGTCGGACCACGGAACTCCAGGAAGAGCTGAGTCATTTGCGGAGTCAGATAGCAAAAATTGTAGCTGCAGATTCTGGTAAGAACACAGAATCCTGATGCTTTCATTGTCAACACCCTAAACCAGGGGAATGACCTGCAGGCCAGAACCGACCCCCTACAGGACTCTTATCCATCCACAAGCAACTGGCTGTCCCCGCTTCCTTCTCTGATGCTGCTGCTACAGCTGCATCACAGATTGCTTTTGCCCAGATCCCTCTCCTGCTTCCGGTAGAAGAGAGATGAAGCCAAACCTCTGTTCCCTCAATTGGCTAACTGAGGTTTCCTCCTTTGGGAGGAAGGGTGAGGGAGGGAGAGAGCGAGAGAGAGGGCCTGTGCAGAACAAAGTTTGAGTTCTGTGGTGCCTTTAAGACCAGCAAAATATGAGCTTTTGGTGCAGATACACTTTTTCAGAGGGGTGTGGGGGGGTGGATGGATTATTCTGACAAGCAATTTTCATTGAGATTCCAGTGTTCTGCTATTTTCTTTGAGATATTCTCGCTCTCTCTCTCTCTCTCACACACACACACACACACACACACACACACACACACAGAGTCTGTGTGGTGCCTTTAAGACCAGTAGAGTTTTATTTCGGGTATAAGCTTTTATGTGAACGCATACTTCTTTCAGAGGGAGGGAGAGACAGGGAGTAGATTCTTCTGACAAGCACATTGTTGAATGTCTGGAAGTAGATGGCTAAGTATTTAAAAATCTATTTATGGTTCCAAATATTCCCGTTCAACATGTCTCCCTTTCTCCCTCCCTGGCTGCCTTTCTTCACTTCCTCTTTGCTTTTTGAATTGTTTCATTATCATCACTAGTACCGAGTGCATTTTGCCCAGTCTGAAATCAACACATTTTTTCCCCCTCTCCGGTTTCAACGGATGAAAGGGGGGGGGGGGGGAAGAAACCTAACAGCACAGTTTGCAGTCTTTTGTAGTGGAAAGGAACAAGAATCCAGTAGCACCTAACAAAATTAGTGGCAGGGCAAGAGTTTTTGTGAATCACTGCTGACTTCTTCAGATACAGCTGTGAACCTATTGGTCCTTAAATCTTGGAGAGTTGAGTGATTTCAAACGTCAAATGACAATAGCAGGAATGTTCCCCCACTGGTTTTTGAATGTTGTGGTTTCTAATGTCAGACATGTCCATTTATTCTTTGCATCCTATTGGACTGAATTGAGACCTAGGTTTCCTATCGCGTTACCAATGCCGATTTCTTCATGCCTACTACCCCTCTGCGTATCACACCTAATCCAATCAAGCCTGCTATTGCCATTTGGCATCTGAAATCATTTTTGTAAAGTTTATATCTGCAGTATCTTACGTTACATTTCTGGCATGCATGGCTTGACCCGACAAAGTGACATTTATGTCAAGTCCTGTCCCTTGTAACAAATGCATTCAGCAACTCTCCCCTAAAGTCTAATGTTGGAAATTAGAGGTATTACAATGCCAGCAGGAAATGATATAGCAGAAAATATCAAGTCCAGTGTTATAGCAGGAAGTTTGGTGGGTGGAACTGGAAACTGAAATTGTTTCCTAGCTTTAGTATAAAATGTAACTTAACCTCCCAAAATACTACAGAAGCTAGCAACGTGAACATCACACTTCTGTATTTGCAAACAGAAGTGAAAGAGGTGGTTTGAGAGAAAATACAATTCATGTTCTAAAGAATGCTTGCCTACACACTAGGAGTTTCTGTTTTGGTGCCTACATGGCCAAGGACCTGCCTACTTGAGGGACCATCTCTCCCCATATGAACCCCAGAGAGCGCTGAGGTCAGCTGGAAAGAACCAGCTGAATATCCCTGGGCCAAGGGAGGCCAGATTGAAGACTACTCGGGATCGGGCCTTCTCCATTGCAGCTCCACTATTGTGGAACCAACTCCCGGAGGAGGTGCGGGCCCTGCGGTGTTTAGACCAATTCCGCAGGGCCTGCAAGACCTACCTCTTTAAGATAGCCTTCACTTAATACCAAGCCAAGAAAGATTCGCTGGATATGTTTTAGCCACTGAATTTTATAGAAGGTCTGAGTCATAGCACCATAACGTTAATTTTAATATAAGTTGATTTAATGATGGTTTTATATAATTGTAATTATCGTGAATTATGGTTTTATCATACATTGTATTTATATGTTGTGAGCCACCCTGAGCCTGCCTCGGCGGGGAGGGCGGGATATAAATAAAAGGTATTATTATTATTATTACTAGTAAGATGGCAGTTGCACTCCCAGGGGTTAGCCTGGTAAGCACAGACAGCCTGCTAAATTGTGTTCTGGTGAAGAAGTGGGGTGGGATGGGGGAGAGGGTCTTCTGCATGAGACCTTCAGGTTACCTACTAGAACAGTCCCACCCCTGTGCTGACAGCTCCTCTATTGTTGTGGAGATTGAGAGTCTCAGGGTTGGAGGGCATCAGTCTGAGAAGGAAAGATTATCCCTTAGAAATGGCCCCTTGCTTGGATGATGAACCAGTATCCTCCTGTACTAAGCATAACCCTCTGTGGTTGGGGGGGAAGATGAGCTTTCGGTAGTAGGTGATTCAGTTATTAGGAATATAAATTGGAAGGTCTGTGGCAGGCGTTCTGACTGCATGGTGATTTTCCTGCCTGTTGCAGAGGCTGTGTTGTGATGCACACTGGCATCAATGATGATAGGAAACGTAATGCTGTGGTCTTGGAGGACAAATTCAGGTTACTAGGCAGAAAGTTGCCCTGATCTAGATAGCCCAGGCTAGCCCAATCTTGGAAACCAGGGTTGACCCTGGCTAGCATTTGGATGGGAAACCTCCAAGGAGTACCAGAGTTGTGACGCAGAGGCAGGCAGTGCCAAGTCACCTCTGAACATCTCTTACCTTGAAAACCGCATAGGGTCACCATAACTCAGCTGTAGCTTGGCAGCACTTTCCACCACCACGAGGCAGAAAGTTAAAGACCAGGACCTCAAAGGTAGCATTCTCAGAATCAGGGGTTTTTTATAGCAGGAACTCCTTTGCATATTAGGCCACTCCCCTATGATGTAGCCAATCCTCCAAGAGCTTAAAGGGCTCTTAGTATAGAGCCTACTGTAAACTCCAGGAGGATTGGCTAAATCAGAGCTGTATGGCCTAATATGCAAAGGAGTTCCTGCTATAAAAAAATGCCCTGCTCAGAATTCTCAGTTTCAAGTGCAGGGCCAGCTATACAGGCACGGATTAGGGGGTCTCTACGTGTGGATGAGAAAATGGAGAGTGCTACGACTTGAGAGTGAAAATAAGATGACAAAGGAAGGCCATGTGTGGAGACAAAGGGGTTGAGGGAGGCAAGAGCTGTCCGAGAAGGAAATGTGTTATAGATGTCTGTATGCCAATACTAGAAACCACAGAGCCAAAATTGGGGGAGCTGGAATGCTTGCTACGAAATGACAATTTGGATATAGTTATCTCAGAAGCATGGTGGAGTGGGAAAATCAATGGGGAGCGATATGGCCATCCCTGGGTATAAGTTCTATAGATAGAAGAAGAAGAAGATGAAGATATTGGATTTATATCCCGCCCTCCACTCCAAAGAGTCTCAGAGCGGCTCACAATCTCCTTTACCTTCCTCCCCCACAACAGACACCCTGTGAGGTAGATGAAGATATTGGATTTATATCCCGTCCTCCACTCTGAAGAGTCTCAGAGCGGCTCACAATCTCCTTTACCTTCCTCCCCCACAACAGACACCCTGTGAGGTGGGTGGGGCTGGAGAGGGCTCTCACAGCAGCTGCCCTTTCAAGGACAACCTCTGCCAGAGCTATGGCTGACCCAAGGCCATGCTAGCAGGTGCAAGTGGAGGAGTGGGGAATCAAACCCGGTTCTCCCAGATAAGAGTCTGCACACTTAACCACTACGCCACACTGGGAACAGGGAAGGATGTGTTGTGGGAGATGTTACACTGTATATGACTCAAACAGCGTAGAGAATCAAATAAGTTAGAAAACATTAGGCCAACAGAAGCAATATGGTTGGAAATGCTGGGCCCTAAGGGTTACTTAAAAGTGTGGATGTACCTGTTCAGACCCTTGAGGCTGATCTTGCAATGGAGAAGGAAATAAGGGACGTGACTAGAGCAGATTATGGTGTGATACTGGAGGATTTCAACTACCCTTGCATTGATGGAGTAAATAGGTACTCAAGTGATGCTGTAGAGAGATTCCTAGACATAAATGCCTGTGCACTGGAACAGTTGGTCACAGAGCCAGCTAGAGGGGTAGTGATTATGGGGTTGGTTCTGAGCAGGGCTCAAGACCCAGTGAAAAATGTAGAGAAGGTTGCACCAATTGGAAACAATGACCATAAGGCCATTAAGATAGATCCAGTTGAGTAATGCTGTTAAGTTCAGCATTCATGTCAATGGAGAGTTACACGTAAAGTCCTAAACAGTAACATTTGATTTCAAAAGAGGGAACTTTACAGAAAGAGGGGAATAGTTAAAAGGAAGCTGAAAAGAAAACAAAAAAATAACTTACATCCTTAGAGGATGCTTGGGAGCTCTTTAAAACCACACTAACGGAAACACAGCTAAAATGCATACCCCAGATTAGGAATGGTACTGCCATGTCTAAAAAAAATAACCACAAAACCAAGGGAACCACAGTGTAAGTTGAGAAAAACAGAACAAACCAACCCTGTGTGCAAAGCTTATTAGCTATAGCTCTGTTGCAATCTGGTTAATTTATACAATGACAATTTCAGCATAACTTAATAACATACGAAACATTTCCTTCAAAATTTGTTCACAGAATATCCCAACGATATCTACATGCTTGTTCATTTTCACAAAGAACTGCAAAAGGTTGGTGAGGCACAACTTCCCTCTACAGAAGTCAAACAAATTTTCTCCCAGCAGGCTTTGTTTCTCTCTGTGCCTAATAATTACTATTTTTACTGTTTGTTACTAATTGCTGTTGTGTATTCAATTGGTGGCATTGACATGGAATTGTACCATGTTCAGAATTTGACAACTTGGGAGAATTGAACTGAGTACTTTGGACTGAAACTTTGGGGTATTGTTGGGGGATAGTATTGTGAACAAATTTTGGAGGAAGTGCATTGTACGCTATTAAGTTATATTGGAATTGTCATTGCATAAATTAACGTCTAAAACAATTCCTGCTTGATTAGCAGCCCAAGTCAAGGAAGCCATAAAAAGCAAAAAGGCTTATTTTAAAAAGTGGAAGTCTGCCTCGATGAAATGAACAGAAGGGAGCATATCATCCGGCAAAAAAAGTGTAGGTTACCAATTAGGCATTTGAGGAACAGATTGCTAAAATCATGACAGAAATATTTCTTTATAAGTGTTCATTAAATATATCCAGAGCAGAAAACCACCCAGATGTCCATCAGTGGCTATTAACCACAAGGTATAAATGGAACACTGTCTGGGACACTGGTACTCTGTATTCTTGGTGCTTGAGGGGCAACTGTGGGAGGGCTTCTGGAGTTTTGACCCTGCTGGTGGACCTCCTGATGGCACCTGGGTTTTGGCCACTGTGTGATACAGAGTGTTGGACTGGACGGGCCATTGGCTTATTTTATGTTCTAGAAGCAGTTGGGCCTTTGATGATCAAGGAATAAAAGGATTGCTAAAGGTATATGGGAGATGACGAAGAAGCTAAACAAATTCTTTGCATCTGTGTTCACTGTGGAAAGTGTGGGGCACGTACCAAAGCCACAGCCACTATTTTCAGGAAGAGGATATGAATAACTCAGTCAAATTGAGGTGATAAAAGATATTGGAGAAGTTAAAACCCAATAAATTTCCAGATCCTGGTGACATAAACCCAAGAGTTCTTAGGAAACTTAATAGGAGATTGTTGATTTATTAGCCTGTATATATAACTTATAACTAAAATAAGCCACTGTACCAGAAGACTGGAGAGTAGCAATTGTTACACAAGTTTTAAAGGGTCCAGAGGGGAGCCATGAAATTACAGGTCAATTAGCCTAACATATGTCTGAGGCAAAGAGTAGAAAATGTACTAAAAGATGGGAATTATTAGGCACAGAGAGAAACAAAGCCTGCTGGGAGAAAATTTCTGTGGCTTCTGCAAAGGGAAGTTCTGCCTCATCAACCTTTTGGAGTTCACTGTGAGAATGAACTAGTATGTTGGTAAGGTAACTTGGCAAGCAATGTACTCGGACTTTCAAAAGGCTTTTGACAAAGTAGATAACCAAAGACATCCGACTAAGCTAATCAGCCAGTGGGATAAGAGGATGGCTCCTCTTAGAGATTAAAAAAAAACAGGAAAGAATAAATTAATAATTCTTGCAATGGGAGGAAAGAAGCAGTGGGATCGCATAAGGATCAGTAATGGGGCTGTTACTATTTAATTTGTTCATAATTATCAGGAACTAAGGGTGAGCAGTTTAGTAGCCAGTTACAAAGAACATAAAGTTATTTATGACTCATAAATAACATTGTTAATATAACCATACCTGAAAGTGCTTATCAAGTAAAAACACTTTTCACCCTCCATATACAACTTTAGCCTGCATTTTCTTGGTTGCCAAAGCTCTACATGAAACAAATGAATCAGTATCCAAGAGAAGAAAAACAAGCTTCTTGGCTTCTGAGGAAAAGTTTAAGCCCTTCAAGAGTGGTGTCAAACATTTTGTTCTAGGCTACGCGTAAAAGGGACAAGACAGAATATAATGAGACAGATCCTCTAGAACCAGAGCTCTGTAAATACATAAATGAGAAGCAATCAGTTTCTGGGAGTGACTAGCAAACGGTGCCATTGGATGGTCTGGAACGAAATAGATGTTAAAGGCTATTATGACATTGTAAAGGGTAATGCTAGACAGATAGGAGGCTCTATGGTCCCTTTTAATCAGTTTAAATTAGGGAGAAAATTTAGAACCCTAGATTGTCTATCTGCGTCATCATCATTGGGGAGGGACGGTGGCTCAGTGGTAGAGCATCTGCTTGGGAAGCAGAAGGTCCCAGGGTCAATCCCTGGCATCTCCAAAAAAGGGTCCAGGCAAATAGGTGTGAAAAACCTCTGCTTGAGACCCTGGAGAGCCACTGCCCGTCTGAGAAGATAATACTGACTTTGATGGACCCGGGGTCTGATTCAGTATAAGGCAGCTTCATATGTAGGAGGGATGGTGGCTCAGTGGTAGAGCATCTGCTTGGGAAGCAGAAGGTCCCAGGTTCAATCCCTGGCATCTCCAACTAAAAAGGGTCCAGGCAAATAGGTGTGAAAAACCTCTGCTTGAGACCCTGGAGAGCCGCTGCCCGTCTGAGAAGACAATACTGACTTTGATGGACCCAGGGTCTGATTCAGTATAAGGCAGCTTCATATGTTCATATGTTCATACCTGAACATTCAGCCTGAATTTTAGTATCAGCCGTAGGGGTGCCCTGGATATCATCAGATATGGAGTAGAAATGGAGAATATTGTAGTAGCAAGCTAAACAGGAAGCATCTTTCTGCATCATTGCAAGACGCCTGCCGAGTAGGCTGGTAAGGCCATTTCTTTGCTTTTCCTGGAATCTAAGCACAACAGCACATACACAGGCCCTGACTGAAGGTGATCCAAGGTCTGCTCTCATCAGAGCCGTTGGGGTGCCTCTGGACATGATTAAAATGTTCTTTTAAAAGATATCTGGATGGATTCCAGGCTTGTAATCAGGTGATCATTCCAGCCCCAAACCTCTGCTCAGTACAGAAGCTGTGGGACCGCCTTACTCTGGTATAGTTTCAGAGCTGGGTTAATCAAGAAACCTGCCTCCCTAACTTGGATAGTTCTGGCAAGCCCGATCTCATCAGATCTCCAAAGCTAAGCAGGGTTGACTCTGGCAAATATTGGATGGGAGACCTCCTTGGAATTCCAGGAATCGGCCATCTCCCTGCATATCCTCCAGGCCCCTAGTAGGTGTAAATCACCAAGACGCACCAAGACAAGGTGCACACACATACACACTTATACATATATAAATGTAAAAATACTGAAAGGAAGAAACTTCCCTCCCTTGCTGGAAAATTTCAGACTAGCATCTGTGGTTTTTAAAACTGTATATCAGGTAATCACCAAATGAGCCCTCCAAGATAGGGGTTTCACTAAAGCTTACCCCCAAGATATTTAAAGGTGTTTTTGTCTGTTTCAAAGCCATCCGTGGCCCATTTAAATTTATGAGGCCTTTTACGAAAGGCCTGTCAGTGGTTCATGTGCAGAGTGCAAAACAGAGAACTGCCACCAGGTTGACGCTAGGAAAGAAATTGAGCCTCACACCAGCGCCTAGTATAAAAGTAGTGTATTTACAACTATATGCAAAACAACTTGGTGCGGTGAATAACATATATGAAACTGAGTGAGAAAGTGCTACGCCAGGAACCCACTCTCATCAGAGAGAAATACTGTCCGGCACTGTAGTCCATATATACACAGCTCAGCCAATCACGGTAGTCCACACAATTGCTGACTCCAGCAGGTGCTTTCCCCTGGGTACAGTCCAGCCTGAACCGGCTCTCTTCCAAGGTTGATCTGACCTGACCTGTCAGATGCTGTCACTGTAGATCCACCTGCTGCTCCATGCTGCATTCATGCTGTGGACGGAGGACTCACACGCTGACAAGGCCATCACTTTAGTCTTAACATAGTTAAGACCTCTTTTTTGTAGAAGTTACCTAACTTATGTAGCATCTTTTTAAGGCATATGTGTGTGAGAGAGACCAGAACCATACCATTCTGATAATCTCATAACAGTGTCATTTAAATATAAATTTAAAAGCCGTAGAGCCAAAACACACCCCTGTTTTACCCCTCTGTTAATTCGGGATTTACAGAGTTAGGGAAACTCCGGTGCCTGTCTTTATCTTAGGGAAGATGTTGGTGCGAAGTTCCTGTAACAAAAACAACAAGCGCTTGTCGATATTTATACCTGCCAATTTCAGCCGGAGTCGCTTTCTGTCAGTTGACTCAAAGGCAGCCGTTAAAGAAGAAGAAGAAGAAGAAGAAGATATTGGATTTATATCCCGCCCTCCACTCCGAAGAGTCTCAGAGTGGTTCACAATCTCCTTTACCTTCCTCCCCCACAACAGACACCCTGTGAGGTGGGTGGGGCTAAGAGAGCTCTTACAGCAGCTGCCCTTTCAAGGACAACCTCTGCCAGGGCTATGGCTGACCCAAGGCCATGCCAGCAGGTGCAAGTGGAGGACTGGGGAATCAAACCCGGTTCTCCCAGATAAGAGTCCACACACTTAACCACTACACCAAACTGGCTAAAAGAGCTGGATACAGGCATTTAGTTGGGGCCCGTGGTGCTTTGTAGGGCTAGGTGGTAAAAAGCTGGGGAGTGACTGGTTGTATTTTGCCCTTTCCTAAAGCCTCCTTGCTCTGAGTGGATAGCATGGTTGTAAAGCCTTCCAGGTCCTGGTGGCATAAACCCAAGAGTTCTTAGGAAACTTAATGGGAGATTGTTGATCTAATAAGCTCCCTACAGCTTGCATAGAAGATATCTGCTATAGTATGGAGGCTTATCCAGAAAACTCCGGCACAGTAACACGAGGCCCTGGTGGTAAGATGGACAAATCAAGCCATGGTGTCAGCCTTGACACCTCGTGTCCAAAATGGAAAGGAGCCTGAATTATCTATGATCTCGTGCAGCCTAATTTGCAGTGCTGCAGGCAACTCCAGTCACTGTATCTCAGAAAGGACATTGCAGAGCTACAAACAGTACTAGGGGGGCAATCAAGGTGATTGCGGGGTTGGGGCACCTTTCCTATGAAGAAAGGCTGAAGAGTCTGGGACATTTCAGTCTAGAAAAAAAGATGCCTGAGGTAAGAAGATGATGATATTGGATTTATATCCCGCCCTCCACTCCGAAGAGTCTCAGAGCGGCTCACAATCTTCTTTACCTTCCTCCCCCGCAGCAGACACCCTGTGAGGTGGATGAAGATATTGGATTTATATCCCGCCCTCCACTCTGAAGAGTCTCAGAGCGGCTCACAATCTCCTTTACCTTCCTCCCCCACAACAGACACCCTGTGAGGTAGATGGAGATATTGGATTTATATCCCGCCCTCCACTCCGAAGAGTCTCAGAGCGGCTCACAATCTCCTTTACCTTCCTCCCCCACAACAGACACCCTGTGAGGTAGATGAAGATATTGGATTTATATCCCGCCCTCCACTCCGAAGAGTCTCAGAGCGGCTCACAATCTCCTTTACCTTCCTCCCCCACAACAGACACCCTGTGAGGTGGATGAAGATATTGGATTTATATCCCGCCCTCCACTCCGAAGAGTCTCAGAGTGGCTCACAATCTCCTTTACCTTCCTCCCCCACAACAGACACCCTGTGAGGTGGATGAAGATATTGGATTTATATCCCGCCCTCCACTCCGAAGAGTCTCAGAGCGGCTCACAATCTCCTTTACCTTCCTCCCCCACAACAGACACCCTGTGAGGTAGATGAAGATATTGGATTTATATCCCGCCCTCCACTCCAAAGAGCGGCTCACAATCTCCTTTACCTTCCTCCCCCACAACAGACACCCTGTGAGGTAGATGAAGATATTGGATTTATATCCCGCCCTCCACTCCGAAGAGTCTCAGAGCGGCTCACAATCTCCTTTACCTTCCTCCCCCACAACAGACACCCTGTGAGGTGGATGAAGATATTGGATTTATATCCCGCCCTCCACTCCGAAGAGTCTCAGAGCGGCTCACAATCTCCTTTACCTTCCTCCCCCACAACAGACACCCTGTGAGGTGGATGAAGATATTGGATTTATATCCCGCCCTCCACTCCGAAGAGTCTCAGAGCGGCTCACAATCTCCTTTATCTCCCTCCCCCACAACAGACACTCTGTGAGGTGGGTGGGGCTGGAGAGCGCTCTCAGCAGCTGCCCTTTCAAGGACAACCCCTGCCAGAGCTATGGCTGACCCAAGGCCATGCCAGCAGGTGCAAGCGGAGGAGTGGGGAATCAAACCCGGTTCTCCCAGATAAGAGTCCACACACTTAACCACTACACCAAACTGGCTCTCCAAGAAGTTTATAAAAATTATGCACAGAGTAGAGAGAGAGCACTGTTGCCAATTGATTTAGAGCGTCTCAGACTTCAGTAACTCAGCATTGGATTGCACTGTTAATGCGGTTGTGCTTCCCTCTGGCCACTGCCAGGTGGGGTACTGATTGCATGATTGAGTTGGATCCACACTAAATTGTAAATCTCCACTAATTCCATCTTCCTGCTGCAAACCTCCCTCATATCATTCCACAGGTTTCCTGTCCTAGGAGCATCGTTTTGTGGAGCTCAATGGGCAACGGTGGGGAAAGGGAAAAAGCAGGACATTGTCCATTCCATTGACGAAAATTTAGATCCAGCCCATTGTTCTCTTCAGTGCCTAATAGATGTTTACTGGATGGAATTGGTCTGAGTTTAGATCACATTACAAGAATCTGTATTAGCAGTGGACAGTCTCTGTTCCCTAAATCTAATCACTACTGTCTGCATTGGAATTTGATTTTCTACTAGAAAGTTTGTTAAAACTAATGGTCTGGAGAAAGAAACTCTTGTTTACCTAAAGGAAGTACTCCCACCCGTTAGGCTTCCTTCTGTGTATGATTCTACTGCCCTGGAATGCTATTAAAGAATGACCAGCACTGATCTGTTGCTGCAATATTCCTTCCCCCACGAGGGCCCCAAGGAATAATTTCACTTTTTCCAGAGATGTGTGAAATTGTGACAGTCATGGGGAAAAAAGACAGCAGCTGCTGTGAGAGCCCTCTCCAGCCCCACCCACCTCACAGGGTGTCTGTTGTGGGGGAGGAAGGGAAAGGAGATTGTGAGCCGCTCTGAGACTCTTCGGAGTGGAGGGCGGGATATAAATCCAATATCTTCATCTACCTCACAGGGTGTCTGTTGTGGGGGAGGAAGGGAAAGGAGATTGTGAGCCGCTCTGAGACTCTTCGGAGTGGAGGGCGGGATATAAATCCAATATCTTCATCTACCTCACAGGGTGTCTGTTGTGGGGGAGGAAGGGAAAGGAGATTGTGAGCCGCTCTGAGACTCTTCGGAGTGGAGGGCGGGATATAAATCCAATATCTTCATCTACCTCACAGGGTGTCTGTTGTGGGGGAGGAAGGTAAAGGAGATTGTGAGCCGCTCTGAGACTCTTCGGAGTGGAGGGCGGGATATAAATCCAATATCTTCATCTACCTCACAGGGTGTCTGTTGTGGGGGAGGAAGGTAAAGGAGATTGTGAGCCGCTCTGGGACTCTTCGGAGTGGAGGGCGGGATATAAATCCAATATCTTCATCTACCTCACAGGGTGTCTGTTGTGGGGGAGGAAGGTAAAGGAGATTGTGAGCCGCTCTGAGACTCCTCGGAGTGGAGGGCGGGATATAAATCCAATATCTTCATCTACCTCACAGGGTGTCTGTTGTGGGGGAGGAAGGGAAAGGAGATTGTGAGCCGCTCTGAGACTCTTCAGAGTGGAGGGCGGGATATAAATCCAATATCTTCATCTACCTCACAGGGTGTCTGTTGTGGGGGAGGAAGGGAAAGGAGATTGTGAGCCGCTCTGAGACTCTTCGGAGTGGAGGGCGGGATATAAATCCAATATCTTCATCTACCTCACAGGGTGTCTGTTGTGGGGGAGGAAGGGAAAGGAGATTGTGAGCCGCTCTGAGACTCTTCGGAGTGGAGGGCGGGATATAAATCCAATATCTTCTTCTTCTTCTTCTTCTTAAATCCCCTCTTCCCTGATCTTCAATGCAGTCACCCAGGGGCTGCCCGTCAGCATTTTAAGGGGCAGGTGGTGGATCTATAATTGGGGGTTTCAACCCCCTGGGGAGGAGTTCCCTCCCTCCAGGAGTTGGTCAAGACCAGAGTTTGGCATGTGTTCTGCTGCACAGAATGTAAATAAACAAAAACTCTGGTTTGGCACTAGGTTTACATCCATGTGTATTGTTCTCTTTTTTTCAGCTTCCTCTTCATTAACGCCAGATTTGTTATCTCCAGGAAGTTCAAATGTATCTTCTCCCTTACCTTGTTTTGGATCCTCATTCCAATCTACAACTTCCTTTGTCATTAGTGATATAACGGAGGAGGAGGCAGAATTAGAAAGTCCAGAACTTCCATCTGTTTCCCTGCTTTGTTCTGCAACCTCTGAATGTTGTAAAGCAGACCCAAAGGATTCCGACGATGAAGATTCTGTGTCTCTGTCAAAGGCCAGCAGTTTTGCAGACATGATGGGCATTCTTAAAGACATTCATAGGATGAAGCAGAACAAAGATTTGTAAGTTTCTTTTTTCTTCCCTCCCTAAATGTCTTGGGTTCTTTTCCTGACTGCTTGCTTTGAAGGTGCAACATGGTCTTTAGAGATCTGATGAAGATTTTTCGTTCCAGAGTGCTTTGGCTGCATTGCTACAGTTCTCACAAGACATGTTTTTCAAAGCCTGCCCCATACAATTTGGGGACTAAGTCTACAAAATCTGCTAAATAGCAGAGGTTTTCTTTAGCTTGCTTGCCTACACTTGCCTATCACAGCCATTTGTGAGCCTAAAAGAAAGAATTGATTTTGTAAAGCATTTCTGTCTGTTCATTTGGAAGCAGTTCTTTGATGGTTAGGGTGATTGGGCTAGTGGCTATTTGCAAGCAAGAAGAAAGGTGGTGTGTGTGTGTGTGTGGCCTGGGGGAGCCTAAAGCATTGTTCTATAAACAAACACTTTGAGTCATCATTTTGGCAGCTGAGCAGATGTAGAATGGTTAAAAACAAAACAAAACGTCAGAGATGCTGCCCCAGCTTTGGCTGTCTGTCTCCATCCTGTTACCTCCAGATGCCCTGTTCATTTCGTGCATTGCCTGTTAGAACCAAAAGATCCATTGAGCATTGTTCTATGCATAAATGTCAAATTCTGGGCTTTAATCAGCTAGAGTCGTCGAGAGTTCTCTTGACTTCTAGACACAAAGACTCCATAGTTTTATAACATGTAGCTGTGTTAGTGAGATGGGGATATTTGCCAAGGATTTCCGACATTCTTGCCAGTGCTTTTCTGGAAGTACTCTTCATTAAGAGGATAATTTAAACCATTGCAATATTGCTTATAAATTTAACATACAGCTGAATTAGAGAACTGTCATGCTTGGCAGAAAGCAGCTATGATACTATAATAATATTGAATTAAAATCTATATTACATTTATGTTGTAATTTTATATTGCCAGTGTATGCATCAGTTGCATTTGTTCCCCCCCTCCCCCAACACACTGTCAGTCTTTATACTAAATTTTATGCAGAAGGCAGAATCCTTCAGACCTCTTTAGTGTTGTTGGTGGCCAGAACTGGATTCCCTTCACAGAAATGGGACTCTTTACATAAGGGTGCACCATGCTGATTTCAAAGTTATTCCAGTCCAGTTTTCCAAAAATCATCTTTTAGACACTTGTTTAAAGAAAGGGAAATTTCACAACATTTTATTAACATTTTTATATAGCAAATATTAGCTGAGACCTTACCAGTCTGTAATTGTATTTTACTAACTTGACTCGGACCTGCTAAAACATTGGGGAAACTGGGCAGCCGTGATCTGTTCCGTCCAAAACAGTCTGCATTGCAGCTGTACCAGCAAATATGGGTCATGCTTTGTGCAGCATAATAGTTATTCCTCTGGATAAGCGAGCTTTTCAGAGAGAACCTTCGTAGAAACGAGATTCTGACTGTTGAAGTATCCATGTGCTGGGGGTAGGACTATGAAACTAAGTGTAAGTGCATGAAAGGAGTCTTTCTGGATAAGACCAGAGGTCTGCACAGTCCAGCATTTTCCCAGAATGGTTGATTTCATGGAAACCCACATCAGGGGAATGACACTGACAAGACTGCTATTTTCCCCTGCAGGAATTAGTATTAAGGGGCATTGGATCTAGTGATTCTTTTCAGTCATAAGCCTGTTAGACCCATCCTCCGTGGGTTTGTCTACTTTCCATTTAAAGTCAGCACCCATAATCACCATATTTTGTGGCAATGAATTCTGTAAAAATTGTATCTTGCATCCTGTGTAATGTGTCAAACCACCACCACCACCGACAGGGCTGTTGGGATTGCAGGCCTGCTAGTAGACAGGAAATGTTTCCCTCAGGTTGGCTGGGGAATTACACAGTATAGCAGCCTTGCAGATGCAAGCGTGGGTATGATCCTTACCTGGATGGAAGACTTTCTGGGAATCCTTCATAAATTGCTTTGAGTTGCTTAATGAACATAACATATGAACATATGAAGCTGCCTTCTACTGAATCAGACCCTCCTTGGTCCATCAAAGTCAGTATTGTCTTCTCAGACTGGCAGCGGCTCTCCAGGGTCTCAAGCTGAGGTTTTTCACACCTACTTGCCTAGACCCTTTTTTGGAGATGCCGGGGATTGAACCTGGGACCTTCTGCTTCCCAAGCAGATGCTCTACCACTGAGCCACCATCCCTCCTACATATGAAGCTGCCTTCTACTGAATCAGACCCTTGGTCCATCAAAGTCAGTATTGTCTTCTCAGACTGGCAGCGGCTCTCCAGGGTCTCAAGCTGAGGTTTTTCACACCTACTTGCCTAGACCCTTTTTTGGAGATGCCGGGGATTGAACCTGGGACCTTCTGCTTCCCAAGCAGATGCTCTACCACTGAGCCACCATCCCTCCTACATATGAAGCTGCCTTCTACTGAATCAGACCCTTGGTCCATCAAAGTCAGTATTGTCTTCTCAGACTGGCAGCGGCTCTCCAGGGTCTCAAGCTGAGGTTTTTCACGCCTATTTGCCTGGACCCCTTTTTGGAGATGCCAGGGATTGAACCTGGGACCTTCTGCTTCCCAAGCAGATGCTCTATCACTGAGCCACCGTTCCTCCTACATATGAAGCTGCCTTCTACTGCATCAGACCCTCGGTCCATTAAAGTCAGTATTGTCTTCTCAGACTGGCAGCGGCTCTCCAGGGTCTCAAGCTGAGGTTTTCACACCTATTTGCCTGGACCCTTTTTAGTTGGAGATGACAGGGATTGAACCTGGGACCTTCTGCTTCCCAAGCAGATGCTCTACCACTGAGCCACCATCCCTCCCCAAAGGAAGGAAGAGAGGAAATAAATGCCCTGATTTCTTTTTTTAAAACATTTTGCTCTCTCCTTTATAGCAAACACCTAGTATCCTTCTTCCAGGAGGAGGTCACGCCTTCACTAGACAATGTGCACGTTACAAGTTTTGCAGAATTCATATGTGGCTCCGACAAAATTCCTTTATGCAGTTGAGACGAAACTTTACAGCGGAGTACACCAAGTACACCCTTCTAAAACCCATGGCTTAGAAGAGTGGGATTATAGTGATAGTGTTATAAGCAAGGCTTTCAGGAGCATTTTACCCCTTTTGCAAAGCAGTCGTTTTATTTTAAAACATTTTTATCCCACCTTTTTCTGCAAAGGATCTGAGGCAGTGTTAAGGCTGGCAGAGGAGAGATCAGAGGGTGTCTTGTTAACAGCTTTATCTTGAGTGGGAAGAGAGCTGTGTATACATTGTGATGGCGCTGACTGGGCTGAAAGGCAGGATATAGATTCTGTAAATAAATAATAAATTGTCAAGTATATTTACAGAAGTGTTGGGACCTTAGAGTAAAATATAGGAATCTCTGATTCAGGGCATCATCAAGCAGAATTCTGCCATTTTTATAACAGGAAATTCAGAAATTATTCCAAGCAAGTAATGTGCAGAACTGTTCCAAGCAAGAGATGAGCAAAAGGTAGACTATGGGCCTCAATGAATCATGGTCTGCTTTCACAAGTTTGCTCTCAGTGGTGAGAGTCAGTATGGTGTAGTGGTTCAGAGCAGCAGGCTCTATTTTGGAGAACCGGGCTTGATCTCTCACTTCGCCACATGAAGCCAGCTGGGTGACCTTGGGTCAGTCACAGTTCTCTCAGAGCTGTTCTCTCAAGAGCAGATCTCAAAAGAGCTTTCTCAGCCCTGCCTACCTCACAGGGTGTTTATTGTGGGGAGAGGAAGGGAAGGCGATTGTAAGCTGCTCTGAGACTCCTTTGGGTAGTGAAAGGCGGGGTATAACAAACAGTTCTTCTTAAACAAAAATGTATGAGGATAACTCAATGGAGCAAATAACACACCTCCTGAGAATCTTTTTGGTCTGGGAAAACTGGCGTGCTGGGAAGACAATCTGAAACTGCTTCTCTCACACTCTGTGCTGTGGTCCCAATCCAAATCTGGCTCCTGTGTGATGGGGAACTTAGTCGTTTGACTATGACAATATGAGTCATATCAGAGGAATGCAGATCTGCCTTGGACTGAATGCTAAAGACAACCCACTCCCATATCTGTGAGGATGGCATAACAGTTAGCAATGGATGCACAAGGGGGCTTTCATATTGCCATCTGTATCAATAGATTGGGCACACAGTGTGCTGATTAAAAATAAGGGTCCCCCCAGTAATTCCTGAAATATCCAATCAAACATTTGCAGTCCAGCCTCCTTCATTTGTATGGGAATGCTACTTTTGTATGAAATGCATGCAAAACATGGTCATTGCAGCAAGTAGCCACAGCTTAGTTTATTTTTGCAACTTTTCACAATGACAGGATCATGATATAATTGTTTTTTCATAGCCAATTCTGGACACAAGCAAGGAAGGTCTGATATTGTACATTGGATACATTTTGGATATGTGCTGATTGTGTAGAAACAGTGCATCGAAGGGTGGTTGTGAAGCAGCTTTGGGTGGGAAGAAATATGGGAACATAGGAAGCTGTCTTAGAGCACCAGTATATTCAGCTCAGTATTGTCTAGTCTGACTGGTATTGGCATTCCAAAATCTCAGGCAGAGAAAGGTCTTCCACAAGCCTTGCTGCTTGAGGTATTGTGGAATTTGAACTGTAGACTTTCTGTATGTAAGTGCAGGCTCTGCCCTTGAGCTGTGGCATTTCCTCTGTCACGGTGTTATGCATCATTTGATTGACAGGTGCTGGATTCACAGATTCAGAATCCATGTGAAACACCCGGCTCAATGGAATGAAAGAGGTGGGGTGTTCTCATGTACTTTTTATGGCATGTGATTTTTTTGTTTATTCGCAATATGGCCAAATCTGTAGATAGGTTGGAGCCATAAACACTGAGATCACTGAGAGCACTGAGATCTAGCTCCCAAAATCTCTTAAAAATCCCTGGACCAAGGGAGGCCAAACTGAAAACAACTCAAGAGCAGGCCTTCTCAGTAACGGCCCCCCATTGGTGGAATCAACTACCAGCCGAGGTTCGAGCCCTGCGGGACTATAATCAGTTCCACAGGGCATGTAAAACTATCCCTTTTTCAAATGGCCTACAAGATTGAATCCTGAAATGACATCTAGCCATCTGATATATGTCGTTCTGTATTATAGCACCTTATTTGTTGTGGTTTTAATTAATTAATCTATTTATTCAATGTATTTTATCATATAATGTATTTATTGTAATTCATGGCACTCTCCATGTCTGTGAGCCGCCTTGAGCCTGCCTCGGCGGGGAGGGCGGGATATAAATAAAAAATATTATTATTATTATTATTATTCAGACAAAATAGATCTTTGTACAAACCTGAGACAAGCCCCAGGGTTGCAGAAAAATCTGAAATCTTTTTTTTTTTTTAAAGCACCAGAGGGATGACCTGGAAGTGCGTGCACACACACACATATTATAGAAGCAGCACCTGTAACTTTAAGACAAATGCCCTCTGTGACTATTGCTGGGCAACCACAATGCAGGGGGAGGAGAAGCACTATTTCCAGGGCTGTTTTGGCCTTTTAGGGAAGACTCACTGGGGCAAGGTTTGAGAAAAACTACTGGGCAACTTGCTACCCTGCCATTTTCATGATTCACCGATGCCTGGCTATTTGCCACTCTTCAACAGCAGCCATCTCATGCAAGCCAATGTGGTGTACCAGTTAAGAGTTTCATACCAGGACCTAGAATACTCAGCTTTGAATCCCCGCTCTGTTGTGGAAGCTTGTTGGGTGACCCTGCGCCACCCTCAGCCCGGCCTGCCTCACAGAGCGGTTGTAAAGATAAAATGGAAGACAATGTTGTAAGCAGATATGGGTCCGCATTGTGGAGAAAGGCTGGGCATAAATATAATAAATAACAGATATAGTTGAAGATGGGAGGCAGATAAAAGATAGGTTTGTTGGTGGATGGAAAGGAGATGGTGTCAGGAGGAAGGGAAAAGTGTGCCCGGTTATGAATTACTATGGTTTTTATGCCATTGTATTGGAGGGTTGTTATTCCAGACTAAACTAACACATTAGGGTTTGTAGAATCTTTCGGGCTCAAGTGCCGTGTTCTACTGGAGAAAGTTTTCCTTCCAGACGTTTCGTTCTCAGCTGCGGAGAACATCCTCAGTGGCGTTGCAGCCGGAGCAGGCGCTCAGACCTTCTTGGCTGCTGTGCATTGAGTGAGGCCGGGGCTGCTGGAGAGCTGCTATTTCTAGGCTGGAGGGGGTGTGGTGAAAGGGCAATTGGTTTGTGGATGTGCCCATTGTTTGGTGGGGCTTCCTGGAAGGGTAGTGATAAGGAAACTGGCTGTTGAATGTGACCATTGTTCTGTGTTAATTGCTGGGTGGGTTGGAAGGGGTGTGAAGATAAGGAAGATGGTTGTTGACTGTGCTGATTGTTCTGTGGAATTCCGAAAAATTCTACAAACCCTAATGATGTTACCAGCCGTGAAAACCTGAAATCTTTGATAAACTAACACAGAATGCAAGAACATGATCTCAGGAGTGAATAGTATGCAGGTGCTATTCCTAGGGACATCATGCATAAAAGGCGCTCAGCACATACTTGTCACAGCCAAGCATGCTTGCCTGAATGTATGGCACTTGGACATTTCACTGCGTATCTGCATCCCTGTGACTTGTAAAAATGTTTTTGAATATTTTTAATCAGGAGGAGGTATCTCAGATGCAGAGTTTGTTCATGTATAGGTGTTATATCCACATTTGCCATTGTGTGGATGGGCAGCCTATATGTTGAGGTGTAAGCAAGGCAATACCGATGTGCTCAATCCCATTTCTCCTCTGTGCATGTAGCCTAGTCCCTAGATATATGGTCTCTAAAGGGATCACAAGTCTATTAGACAACTTCAGTTTCTGAACTCTAGAAAGGAGACTACTGCAAATTAAAGCACAATAGGAAGGCATTTTGCTTGGAGGTGATTTTCTGCTCCATACCTCTTTGATTCAAAGCAAACATCTTATATGTCAGTTGAGATTGGGGCAGTAAGACAGGCCTTGGCATAACCTATGGAACAGAAAGGAACTGACAAATGGTGTTTCGGAGATTTTGTAGTTTGAGTTATCAGTGTCTACTTTATCCTGGGTAGCAGCTGCCAATACATAGGAGGCTTAGCAGGAGAAATGTTCATACCGTTTTTAGTAGAGCCTGTTTTGTGTTTGATCCTGGGGGATTTCCCTTTCCCCCTTTCACATTTAATTGGTAAACGCAATTATTTCAGTCTCAAGGGGAAGACAACATGTGAAAACAGCAGCTGTAACAGATGTAAAGAAACCTAGAAATCTAAAATTCAAATCTAGACATGCTCCAGATCCCTGTGGCCTTATTTGTAGAGAGAAACCAGAGTTCTGGACCAAAAGCAATTTGATGGTTTTATTTCCCCAAACAAAACCTTTTCCATGAGTATGAGTGATGTAAAAATTTGTTCAGTAAAGCAACTAGTTTTAAAGTATCCAAAATGTTATCATTTAAACCAGTTTGGTGTAGTGGTTAAGTTAAACCAGTTGGGAGCCAGTTTGGTGTAGTGGTTAAGTGTGCGGACTCTTATCTGGGAGAACCGGGTTTTATTCCCCACTCCTCCACTTGCACCTGCTGGAATGGCCTTGGGTCAGCCATAGCTCTGGCAGAGGTTGTCCTTGAAAGGGCAGCTGCTGTGAGAGCCCTCTCCCACCCACCTCACAGGGTGTCTGTTGTGGGGGAGGAAGGGAAAGGAGATTGTGAGCCGCTCTGAGACTCTTTGGAGTGGAGGGCGGGATATAAATCCAATATCTTCATCTGCCTCACAGGGTGTCTGTTGTGGGGGAGGAAGGTAAAGGAGACTGTGAGCCGCTCTGAGACTCTTCGGAGTGGAGGGCAGGATATAAATCCAGTATCTTCATCTACCTCACAGGGTGTCTGTTGTGGGGGAGGAAGGGAAAGGAGATTGTGAGCCGCTCTGAGACTCTGTCCTTGAAAGGGCAGCTTCTGGGAGAGCCCTCTCCAGCCCCACCCACCTCACAGGGTGTCTGTTGTGGGAGAGGAAGGTAAAGGAGATTGTGAGCTGCTCTGAGACCCTTTGGAGTGGAGAGTGGGATATAAATCCAATATCTTCATCTACCTCACAGGGTGTCTGTTGAGGGGGAGGAAGGGAAAGGAGATTGTGAGCCGCTCTGAGACTCTTCGGAGTGGAGGGCGGGATATAAATCCAATATCTTCATCTACCTCACAGGGTGTCTGTTGAGGGGGAGGAAGGGAAAGGAGATTGTGAGCCGCTCTGAGACTCTTCGGAGTGGAGGGCGGGATATAAATCCAATATCTTCTTCTACCTCACAGGGTGTCTGTTGTGGGGGAGGAAGATAAAGGAGATTGTGAGCCGCTCTGAGACTCTTCGGAGTGGAGGGCGGGATATAAATCCAATATCTTCATCTACCTCACAGGGTGTCTGTTTTGGGGGAGGAAGGGAAAGGAGATTGTGAGCCGCTCTGAGACTCTTCGGAGTGGAGGGCGGGATATAAATCCAATATCTTCTTCTTCTTCTAAACATTAACATGTTCATAGTCTATCTAGTCCATATGCAGATTCTTACAAAGCTCTGCTACTGATTTTTCAAAGTACAAAATTAGTATTTACCTGCTCTGGTATCTGTCTTGTACTCAGATGATTAAGGCCACCACTGGAAAAAGAACATTCTTAGGGACAGATAATCTTGGAATCTACAGGTGAGCCTTTTCCAGGCACTAGAAAACATTTAAATATTGGCTGCAATATATGGATAGAAAACAAATCCATTCCTCAGTGTTAATCATTTCATGATTTACGTTCCTAGTACTTGCACAGTTGCCATGTCCAAAATCCATGAATTTTGGGCATGGACTGGTACTTCCATTTCCTTAAAACGGGCAATACTAATGACTAAATGATCATTTAGCGTATTAGACCAAAACATTACCCCTGCTAAATCATAACTATAGTAAGAGGTGCATTTAATAGAGCCAGTTTGGTGTGGAGAGCCAGTTTGGTGTAGTGGTTAAGTGTGCGGACTCTTATCTGGGAGAACCGGGTTTGATTCCCCACTCCTCCACTTGCAGCTGCTGGCATGGCCTTGGGTCAGCCATAGCTCTGGCAGAGGTTGTCCTTGAAAGGGCAGCTGCTGTGAGAGCCCTCTCTAGCCCCACCCACCTCACAGGGTGTCTGTTGTGGGAGAGGAAGGTAAAGGAGATTGTGAGCTGCTCTGAGACCCTTTGGAGTGGAGAGTGGGATATAAATCCAATATCTTCATCTACCTCACAGGGTGTCTGTTGAGGGGGAGGAAGGGAAAGGAGATTGTGAGCCGCTCTGAGACTCTTCGGAGTGGAGGGCGGGATATAAATCCAATATCTTCATCTACCTCACAGGGTGTCTGTTGAGGGGGAGGAAGGGAAAGGAGATTGTGAGCCGCTCTGAGACTCTTCGGAGTGGAGGGCGGGATATAAATCCAATATCTTCTTCTACCTCACAGGGTGTCTGTTGTGGGGGAGGAAGATAAAGGAGATTGTGAGCCGCTCTGAGACTCTTCGGAGTGGAGGGCGGGATATAAATCCAATATCTTCATCTACCTCACAGGGTGTCTGTTTTGGGGGAGGAAGGGAAAGGAGATTGTGAGCCGCTCTGAGACTCTTCGGAGTGGAGGGCGGGATATAAATCCAATATCTTCTTCTTCTTCTAAACATTAACATGTTCATAGTCTATCTAGTCCATATGCAGATTCTTACAAAGCTCTGCTACTGATTTTTCAAAGTACAAAATTAGTATTTACCTGCTCTGGTATCTGTCTTGTACTCAGATGATTAAGGCCACCACTGGAAAAAGAACATTCTTAGGGACAGATAATCTTGGAATCTACAGGTGAGCCTTTTCCAGGCACTAGAAAACATTTAAATATTGGCTGCAATATATGGATAGAAAACAAATCCATTCCTCAGTGTTAATCATTTCATGATTTACGTTCCTAGTACTTGCACAGTTGCCATGTCCAAAATCCATGAATTTTGGGCATGGACTGGTACTTCCATTTCCTTAAAACGGGCAATACTAATGACTAAATGATCATTTAGCGTATTAGACCAAAACATTACCCCTGCTAAATCATAACTATAGTAAGAGGTGCATTTAATAGAGCCAGTTTGGTGTGGAGAGCCAGTTTGGTGTAGTGGTTAAGTGTGCGGACTCTTATCTGGGAGAACCGGGTTTGATTCCCCACTCCTCCACTTGCAGCTGCTGGCATGGCCTTGGGTCAGCCATAGCTCTGGCAGAGGTTGTCCTTGAAAGGGCAGCTGCTGTGAGAGCCCTCTCTAGCCCCACCCACCTCACAGGGTGTCTGTTGTGGGGGAGGAAGGTAAAGGAGATTGTGAGCCACTCTGAGACTCTGTCCTTGAAAGGGCAGCTGCTGTGAGAGCCCTCTCCAGCCCCACCCACCTCACAGGGTGACTGTTGTGGGGGAGGAAGGTAAAGGAGATTGTGAGCCACTCTGAGACTCTTTGGAGTGGAGGGCGGGATATAAATCCAATATCTTCATCTACCTCACAGGGTGTCTGTTGTGGGGGAGTAAGGGAAAGGAGATTGTGAGCCACTCTGAGACTCTGTCCTTGAAAGGGCAGCTGCTGTGAGAGCCCTCTCCAGCCCCACCCACCTCACAGGTGACTGTTGTGGGGGAGGAAGGTAAAGGAGATTGTGAGCCGCTCTGAGACTCTTCGGAGTGGAGGGCGGGATATAAATCCAATATCTTCTTCTTCTTCTAATATTGATACCAATTCAATGAAAAAAAATAGGTAATTTTTATTGACAGTTATTTACAGTTCATGGGTATTCCTACACATGCAGACGTACTTGTAACATTCCCAATTGTGGAGACATGTAGATTCATGCACTTCTTCTTTCAGCTAAACATTTCTGGATGGAAGAAAATTGTAAATAATTTTACACCTCTTTAACTGGTGCATTGTTTCAAAACTCATAATTTTCCCCAGTGTTAAGGTCATACCTACCTCTTCCCCACCCCCAGTATGCCACGTTTAATTTCCTCCCATCCAGTTGAATGGGGTCTATCTTACCCCAGTGCCTTTTAGCCAAAACGGTGCCTTTAAATACAGAAGAGGAAGATGAAACTCCATAGAACCATGGGTTTTGGAGTTGAAAATTAACTTGAAAGCCCAGGGGAATTAATCCTAACTGCTGTATGTTTTAGTGGAAGGGCTGGATTGTATGCAGGTGTGCTGATGGAAGGACAATGCTGGGAATTCCAGTAGCACTGACCAGTGTGTGTGTGGGGGGGGGGGAGGTTTCACTCATGGGTCCCATCTCTCTAGGAGGCTTGTGAATGGAAATCTGCAAAGTGCCTCAGGGGGCGTGATGTAGCACTTGCACATAAATTTTAATCAGTTGACAAGACTGGCAGAAGAGGCCAAGCAAAGTTCCTGCATGCCATTTGCTTCCTGGGCTCGCCTTCTGCCAAACAGGCTTTGGGATTTGCAAAAGAATGTGAAAATGACAATACCCTAGCTGGCTTGGCCAACAGAATACCATTTGGGGAGGCTTGAGATGCTGTGGCATTCTCCAAGAGAGCTAGTTGTCTTCTGCTTTCATACTAGTCTAGCTGTATAGCTAGAATTCTTTTGTGGTTAGATCTGCCGTGAACTTGAGGTGCCATTGAATAAATAAATAAATGAAATGGTCTGTTTTGTTTTGTTTCAGCTGCCTTTGTTCTTTGTGCAGTTTCTGAGATCCTCAGTGCTGTAGAGAGATTTGGAGTGGATTTCATCACCATCAGGAAATCCAGGGGGTTTTTTTTGGGGGGGGGGGGGATCTAACTTGCTTAGAAATATTTTTCTTAGAATTGTATTCAACAAAATAGTAACTGGCTTGGGAATCTTGAAGGATGTGTTGTCCATATTGCTTTTCAACCCCTTTCCTCTTCTGTCCTCCATATAGGAACAGAACTTTACTGAAAGAGGAAGATCCCGCGGTTCTGATAGCAGAAGTTTTAAGAAGAAAATTTGCCCTGAAGGATGAAGATGTAAACACGAAGAACTGACATTATGCTCCCCTATTACTCTGTAAGCAAATTATTGTACTCCCAAGATCATTTTTTTCTCCACAGTGGCTTGCCTTCCTCGAACATCAGAATCATTTAGGAGTTAGGCTTCCTCTGAGTGGAGCTGTGGACTTGCTGTTTTTCCACACAGCTTAGAAAGATGCAATTTTTTATAGGGTAAACTGTTTTCCACAACTGTTTTTTGCATTGTTGGTAAGAACTCTTCTGTAGCAGAACACACCAGAGACTTGACTGAACGATTTAAATTAAAAACGATCTATTCGTAATTTTGCTGCAAAAAAATGGCTAGCTGCTGGTTTATATACTATAAATAGATACAAGTACCTTAATTCCCAAGCCTGTGGTAAGTTATCAAGATCCTTAGTCCTTCTAGCTTCCCTGTTATTGGTGGGCTCTTGCTATTTTTAAAAAAGTTGATTGAAAATTGTTTACATTTTAAAGGTTCACCCATTTTTCCCCCCTTCAAGAAATACCGCATGCGTGAGAGAGACTTGATCAAAACGTATTACGCTGAAGGCTTAAATACCTTCATTTGTACTCTGCCTTTCTCCCCAGTTGGGACTCCAAGGGGTTAGTTACATCATTCTTCTCACAACAACCTTGTCAGATAGGCAAATGTGTGGGACAGATCCAAGAATACCCCGCAGGTTTCTGTGACTGAGTGTTGACTCGAACCTGGGTCTTAAGAGATCCTAGTCTGGACACTCTTATCATTATACCATGCGCAAAACATTTACAAAAAGGTTTATGCATCTCTTAACACAGCAGTGGCAGAACCCCCCCCCTCCCCCAGAAAAAAGGATGTACTTAAACAAAAGGAAACACCCTGCTTTGCTGTGTTGTCACATAGGTGGTTCACATCAGGAAGTAGATAAGTCATTAATACTTCAGAAGGGGCTGTGGGTCCATGGTCAAGCACAGGTTTTTTTTACATACAGGGGATTCCAGATTCAGTCTTTGGCCTCCAGTTAGAGGATGCCGTGTGAATGATGTCGGAAAAGACCTTTTTGTGCCTGAAACAGTGAAGAACTACTGCCCGCTAGAGTAGACTGCACAATGGTGGACCTGGTCCAGAACAGTTCCAGAGGCACATTCTTGTATATTTTGCTGCTAGAAATCATTGCAGGGTTCCTTCAAAACAACATCCCTTTATTTAATAATTAATAATCACGAAGCGCTTATATTTACAGTGTCCATTTTGTTTCAAACCTGAATACCACAAGCATTACTAGGCCTGCATCGCACTGAGCAATTATAAGTCAGTGTTTAATGACTCTATTGCCTTCCGAATCCTCTGTGAATAGCAAGTCGTAACATGAATTCAGACTAATTTCTGCTCCTGGGTGTAGCTGCGGCCCACTTTCTGCAGGAAAACAAGCCCCCAAGCAGTCTCTATAGGCTGGGCTGGTTCCTCGATCGCTTTTGTCCCACAAAGGCTGCTTCAGCAAACAAAGGTTGCCTCGCTCACCAGAAAAGCGGTGAGAAATTACTCTGCGACCCTCCGAGTCTTGACTGAACAAGGAAGGGGTACATCCTAGCTGGCTGTCCTTGGGCCCTTTATCAGAAACGCAAGGAGCCATGACTGTTTCTGAGGGAATTCCTATCATGTTTTGGTTAAAGCCTTTCAGTTTCATGGCTGCGCCACTTCTCTCCAGCTGAGGATCAGTGTTCTCAGAATTTGAGGAATCACTCAAGTGGCTCTTGCTGTAGGAGGAACAAGTTCTGCCTCTTCTCAGAACCTTCAGGTTTTGGCTAGTCTGAGAATACACGGTGCTGGATGTTCTCCAGCCACCATTTTTGTCTTTCAGAGGTGATCTGGAAACAGCAGTATGCTCAATAACCCCATTTGCTTCCGGGTGCTGAGTGCAGTCTAAGTTGTCATCTTCTGTGGTACATTTCTCCCCCTTAGCTTGATCCAGCCGTCCACTGTTATTCTGAGCACAGGTCCAACGGGCATGATGTTGTACACGTTTGAACTCCTGAAGCGGTGGAAATGATGAGACTGCCAACTGGCTTCTGTCGCCTTCAAGCGTTCCACGTCCTTGCAGGTTGCAGTCGCCTTTCGATGCAGCACCTGATAGCTCTGTGTTTGCATTGGCTTTCTTTTCACCTGGGAAAAAAAACGCTGAATCTTAACTGAGCCAGAAAGGTCACATACACACAGCCTGTGCACCTGCCAAACACTAAGGAATAACCTATAGCTCATGTGAGCATCGTTTTACTGGACACACTAATTCCATACTGTGTGCCCCAAGGCTTCTGGAAGCCTATTCTCTGCATGAATCACTGATCTGACGTTGCCTCCTTCCAGTCAGCCTCCACACTCAGATGATTAATCAGACAATCCCACACACTTGCATAGATAGCTGTAGGGGAGGCTGCCTGTTGCATTTCTGCATGAGTTCACGGCATAGGCCTTATTTCCTTCTTTCTAAACCAGAAGCTTGCCCAAAGCACAGACTTGTTCTACAAGAGCTTTAGCTGCATGCTTCATGCAGAGCAAGCAGCTCTCTTGCATATTATCAGAAATGTCACAGTCTTCAAAAATTTGAGGAAACGTAATTACAGATAATCAAAGATTTCAGGTTTTCACGGCTGGTAACATCATTAGGATTTGTAGAATCTTTCGGGATCAAGTGGCGTGTTCTACTGGAAAGTTTTCCTTCCAGACGTTTCGTTCTCAGCTGCGGAGAACATCCTCGGTGGCGTTGCAGCCGGAGCAGGCGCTCTGACCTTCTTGGCTGCTGTGCATTGAGTGGGGCCAGGGCTGCTGGAGAGCTGCTATTTCTAAGCTGGAGGGGGTGTGGTGAAAGGGCAATTGGTTTGTGGATGTGCCCATAGTTTGTGCCAATTGCCCTTTCACCACACCCCCTCCAGCCTAGAAATAGCAGCTCTCCAGCAGCCCTGGCCCCACTCAATGCACAGCAGCCAAGAAGGTCAGAGTGCCTGCTCCGGCTGCAACGCCACTGAGGATGTTCTCCGCAGCTGAGAACGAAACGTCTGGAAGGAAAACTTTCTCCAGTAGAACACGGCACTTGATCCGGAAAGATTCTACAAACCCTAATTACAGATAATATCGTTAGAAGCCCTGCCACCTGGAATACGTCAAGTTTCATACCTTTATTATGTTTCAATGTAGTATGCTGAGACATGAGAGCGGGTGGTGTATAATCACTAATCACTGCTGTAAACTGGGAACTCCCTGGCTTAAATCTCAGGCATAGTAAAACTGACCTACCTTACAGGGTTGTTGTAAGGATTATGACAAGGTAATGTTTTTGTGCTGCATCTTGAACACTAAAGAAAGCGCTACGTAAATGTGAATTACTATTGTCAGTCTCCCAGCTGGTATACCTGAGGACGGGCAGCAACCCGTGGTAGCCCTTGAGCTATGCTGCAAGCAGCCTAGACTTCAGCCGTTCCACATTCTTACAGTCAATGCTCCCTCTAAGCTGTGGAGCAGAAATTCTACTTTGTGAGCTACCGGCGTTAAAGTTGTGAGCTGCTGCGTAAATTAGTTTGCTCTGGGGCCATTTTTCCTGAGCTAAGACAAAAAATGTGGGATTTGGAGGCTAAAACTGTGAGCTGGCTCACACTAAATCAGCTTAGAGGGAACACTGCTTACAATCACAGGGGGAGGGGGCGTGGCTCAAAGCTAAGCAGTTAGTTTTCACTGCCCTCCTCAGCCACCTTTTCAAAGCTGCCTCAAGTTTGCTTGTGCGGTTTCAGTACAATACAGCATCAAGAGCAGCCAGTACAGGAGCTGTGGCCTGTGTTCCAGCGTCCTACTGGGCACATGGAGCAGGACAGCCAATTCACAGGACATTGTGTGTGGGTGTGTTTTTGTGAAGTGTTTTCACAATGAAAGGTGCAATAGAAGTGTGAAATAATAAACCTTCTACAAAACTGCTGCCAGCGTACAAGTTATTGCACATCCAAACCTTCCCTATCAACACAACTTTACCTTTCAAGGTCCTTGGTGTGAATAGCTAATGATTGTAACCAAAACTCCCAGTTTTCCACTCATTTTCCACTTGTATTTTGATCACAAGTAGGGTTGCCAATCCCCAGGTGGGGGCAGAGGATCCCCCGGTTTGGAGGCCCTCCCTCCGCTTCAGGGTCGTCAAAAAGCAGGGGGGGGAGGGGAGGGAAATGTCTGCTGGGAACTCTGTTATTCCCTATGGAGATTTATTCCCATAGAAAATCATGGAGAATTGATGCGCGGAGGGGGGCTGTTTTTTGGGGTAGAGGCACCAAATTTTCAGTACATCATCTAGTGCCTCTCCCCAAAATAACCCCCAAGTTTTGAAACAACTGGACCAGGGGGTCCAATTCTATGAGCCCCAAAAGAAGGTGCCCCTATCCTTCATTATTTCCTATGGAAGGAAGGCATTGAAAAGGTGTGCCGTCCCTTTAAATATGATGGCCAGAACTCCCTTTGGAGTTCAATGATGCTTTTCATAGCCTTGATCTTGGCTCCGCCCCAATGTCTCCTGGCTCCACCCCCAAAGTCCCCAGATATTTCTTAAATTGGACTTGGCAACCCTAATCACAAGACAATATTTAAAAGGATATACAAGAAGCAAGTCCTCAGAGCCCCAACATGTGATCGCAAGAACTGTGTACATTAGAAAGAAGGGCTAGATTAAGCAGACACTAACATTGCTGCTGTCATCAGATCTGAAATTTGAATTGATGTTGTCACAAGCAGGGGACCAGGGAGGGCCTCTACTGACTGCCACCACTCTGGTACAGATCTGTCTGGAACAACCTAAAGCGCCCACCCAGCCCATCTTCCTTTTTAACAAAACACCTTCTATCCATGACCAAATAGACGTGAGGACCCAGGCAGTATAACAACAGGTTTATTATAAGCGCTGAAGAAGAAACAAGTGGATTGTCAAAACTTTTCGTGCAACAGTGAATATGAAAGCAGCAAAAGCGGTACAAAGCAAAAATAAAAGCCCTGACATGACTAGCTGTACGTTCCCTTCCTCTAATGCCAACAGACTCACTCCTCCTTGGGTGAGGGAACCCTCCTCCTGCAGCCTCTCCAGAGGGAACACTTCCCCCTCTTTAGCTTGGCCTTTTATTTCCTTCTTTCCAGGCTCCACCACTCTGAACTCCACGGGGCAAGTTTCCCCTCCAAAACTGCTGCCCGCCCAGTCAGAAGGACAGAAGAGATCTTGGGAAATGTAGTCCCCGTAGCTACTCTGATACAGGCTTCTCTGGAGCCTGTAGGTCTCACTAGGCCTAGGATCATGAGAGAAGTTTAAAAGGAATCATGCATATTTTACAGAACTGAAACTTCAGTTTCCAGGCTGCGGTGAGAAAATCTGTTCCAGGAGCTCCCAGCCTGGCTTCTATGGATTCTGCTAACATCAGCACCTTTCTCCACAGCAAGATACCTTCCTGTGACTTCACAGCCAGCGGGCATTAGGAAAAGGCAACTCGCCCCAGAAGCAGAACAAATCCATGGGAACCGCCCTACTGGTTTATGTTCTAGTTGTGTATAGGAAGGCAGCTGGAACCAGCTTCCTCTCCTCCCAGGTGGCTGTCACCACTACATATCTGCACCCATCTTTCACGTCACTACAAAATGTTTTTATTTCTGTTTTGCTTTGTTTTATTTTGCAATCTCTGCAAACGTTACCCCCACATTGTTAATATCATTGTTTTAAAACACCGGAGGGTTTCCAGAATTCTGTATCATAGCAGTGGCTGTCTGCACTGTGTGGATTTGCCTGCCCACATATGGGCCAGCCTTTAAGTTATTGGATACAGGGCTTCAAGGAGGACAAGGGGATAAAATGCAAGCCTAGCTACTTGTAACATGTAAGAATGTAGGTTCAAATGAATACCCAGTTCTTTGCCTCTGAGAAATGCAACATTTAGTGGTGCAAACAACAGGTTCACTTTTGGAGAGGATTCCCTTGTTCTGACCTCATTGGACCCATACAACTACAGACTTCAAGAAGGGGTTTTTGGGGTTTTTTTTAAGAACAGGCCTTTCAAGCCACTTGTCTGCTCTTCAGCCTCCCAAGTCCTCCTCCTTCCCGTCACAAGTGTCTAGGACGAAGAAAAGCCCCACATACCTACTGGTTGAGAGCAGAAGAAAGTGGAAATGCTGGTTTGCTTAGTGAAGGGAAGAGGTACTTTTTCCAGAGCAGGGTACGGCAAAGGTCTGCTCTGCATGCGTAATGTTGGCTTAGCTATTAGGGTCTGCAAGAGAACAGAGAAAAGCAGGATTAGAATTCCTGTGCCATCACAGATGAAGCTGCACCCTGGCTCCCCAGTGTCAGTTAAGCCCATGCTCCTTAGCTTCAAAACGATTTGCTGCCATCGTTTCAAATGGACTGAAGGAGGATTTATTGGCAGCATCCCAACTCTACCTCCTCCAATGAACTGAGTCAAACTGAGGTGACCAGCAATGAGGTTCTAGTACTACTACACAAACTGAAAATGATTAAGTTTCCACATCTAGATGGCATACACCCGAGGTTTCTTCAGGAGCTCAAATGTGAAATTACTGTACTAACCAGAATCTGTAACTTGCCACTAAAATTGACCATAGCAAAGGGATGGGAAGTACCAAGTGCTGCTGCTTTGTCAGTTTCTAAAAGGGTCCAGGGAGATCCAGGAAATTATAGCCCAGTTAGCCTATTATTTATCCCACAAAAATTAGTAGAAACTGTTACTTAAGGGACCTTAAGCGCCTAGAAAAGGGAAGGGAAATGAACCAAAGTGGAGTCCTGCCCCACCTTAAGCTTTTTGAGCAGGTTAACAAGTATGTGGATAGGGGTCATAGACTTGGACTTCTAAACGGCTTTTGACAAGGCATCTCACCAAAGACTCCCAAGTAAGCCTAGCAATCATAGGATAAGAGTTGCATAGAGTTAGTAAGGAATAAATGGACAGTTCTCACGTTGGAGGGATGTGAGCAATGAGATCCCACTGGTGCTATTTAATGTGTTCATAAATAATTTGAAATTGGGGGCAAGCAGTGTAGTGGCCAAGTTTGTAGATGACACAAAATTATTCAGGATTGTGCAAACCAATTAGAAATGGGAAACTCTCCATGGAAAAATTAAACAGTGAACATTTTTCCACCATACACACATATACAATTAACAAAATCCTGGACAAATAATAGTTTCACCCAGTAGCTAAAGCTTAACAAAGTAGGAGTCAAGTGAGTTGCATGGAAGGCATTTCACAATCGAGGAACCACTGATTAAGGCATGTGTCTCTAGTCACCACCCATCTTGCTTCCGGTTGGAGTGGAAAACATTCCACTCATGTTTTCCCCTCAAAATGATATATCTGAAGTACTTGGAACAACTGAGAGTTAAAATGCTACTTTCTTTTTTTTTTAAATTGAATTTTATACCTTAATACAGGTTTTTGGTGCATTAACAAACGAAAACACTGAAGACTCAGAAAAGCCAACCCACACCCTCTCTGTCTCCCCACATTATACACAGTCTGATGCAGACACCCAGTGCCCCCTCTTTCCTCTAGAAGGGAGTTTCTAATCAGCTGACTGTCCACCAATGCAGCCATTTTGGAACTGGACAGCTAAAAAATCAGTTGCCGGGTGGATCGGACATTCGAGGGACATATTTTCTCAACCCCATGTAGGCATGGCCCCAAGAAGTGTATTTATTTATTTAAAACATTGATTAGCTGCTTTTTTACCCTGCAGAATTCATAATGCCTTACAATGTAAATAAAACAATAGAAAACACACAAAAGACCACATTTTTCAACGGACACATTAAAATATTTTTTCAGCACTGTCTTATCAACCCATTACCTGCATTTTACTTTTTTTGAGGGCCAAAGTATCCAGCCAGATGCCACAAGCCTCCTGCGGCTGCTCTGCAGGACTTCTGCCCTTCCGTTTCATCTGGACTTCATGTAGCCTACAAAAGAGCACAAGAGGTGGCATTCTAAGATTCTAGTCCTCATGGCTGCAAAGAAAGTGTTGAAATGATGGACAGTGCTGCTTGCACCTCCAATGGCTTAGTGACCAGGTGAACTTGTGACTTTTAAGCCAAATCACTATCTTTCATCTTCTCAATATCTTTACACAGATTTCAGTTTCCTGGCACTCATCCAATTTACAGTCCTCCTCCATGCCCATCCCAAAATGTGGGCAACAGCTTTTGTTCAGGAAGAATTCTGAGCTAAAGCACAGCCAATATCTGTTGCTGTGGTCATATTAAATTGTGTTACCTGGCTGGCCTGATCTCATTGGCTTTCAGAAGTTAAGCAGTGTCAGCCCTCATCAGTACTTGTATGGGAGACCACCAAGGAAGTCCAGGGCTCCTATGCAGGAGTAGGCCATGGCAAGCCACCTCTGAACATGTCTTGCATTGAAAACCTTATGAGGTTGCCATAAATTGGCTGTGTCTTGACAGCAAACAAGCAAGCAAACTCAGATTCCTTAACTGTTATGAGATCCCATCTTTTGCAACTGATCATTTTATTACAAAAAGCAAAATATAAAACCAAAAATTCTAGTTAAAGGATGTGATCCGCAGTATGGTTACTTGGCAATAAATGCCACTGAAAATCAGTAAAAACAAAAGGAAAATTTGTTATGGACCAACAAATTTTCCGTGGCATATGTTTATGTGGGCTGAGAGGTTGTTCATTTTTGGTGCAATGGACTTAAGAGGAAAGACTGTGGCCTCAGTAGGAAAGCATTTGATTTGCATGTAGAAGGTCCCAATTTGAAATACTCATCATCTCTAGTTAAAAGGATCAGGTAGGAGATTATATGAAAGACCTCTGCCAGAGGCCCTGCAGAGCCACTGACAGGGTAGAAAACATTGACCTTGACAGACCAAGAGTATGGCTTGGTATGAGGCAGCTGTGCATGCACATTTATATGGACTGTTGGGTGAAAGCTGGTCTAGATGGAGTTTGCGTGCTGGAGGTCCTAGGTTCAACCCTCTAGTCTAGTTTAAAATGTGATCAAGTGGGAGATGCTGAGATGTTAGAGAGCTGCTGCTAGTCAGAGTAGACAAAACTGACCTTGATGGACCAAGGGTCTAGCTCTGTATAAAGCAGCTTCACGTACACAGCCATGACTCTGGAGGGAGGGACAGTGGCTCAGTGGTAGAGCATCTGCTTGGGAAGCAGAAGGTCCCAGGTTCAATCCCTGGCATCTCCAAAAAAGGGTCCAGGCAAATAGGTGTGAAAAACCTCAGCTGGAGACCCTGGAGAGCCGCTGCCAGTTAGGGGAAGGACGGTGGCTCAGTGGCAGAGCATCTGCTTGGGAAGCAGAAGGTCCCAGGGTCAATCCCTGGCATCTCCAAAAAAGGGTCCAGGCAAATAGGTGTGAAAAACCTCAGCTGGAGACCCTGGAGAGCCGCTTCCAGTCAGGGGAGGGACGGTGGCTCAGTGGTAGAGCATCTGCTTGGGAAACAGAAGGTCCCAGGTTCAATCCCTGGCATATCCAAAAAAGGGTCCAGGCAAGTAGGTGTGAAAAACCTCAGCTTGAGACCCTGGAGAGCTGCTGCCAGTCTGAGAAGACAATACTGACTTTGATGGACCCAGGGTCTGATTCAGTAGAAGGCAGCTTCATATGTAGGAGGGATGGTGGCTCAGTGGTAGAGCATCTGCTTGGGAAGCAGAAGGTCCCAGGTTCAGTCCCTGGCATCTCCAACTAAAAAGGGTCCAGGCAAATAGATGTGAAAAACCTCAGCTTGAGACCCTGGAGAGCCGCTGCCAGTCTGAGAAGACAATACTGACTTTGATGGACTGAGGGTCTGATTCAGTATAAGGCAGCTTCATATGTTCATATGCTTGGGGAGGGACAGTGGCTCAGTGGTAGAGCATCTGCTTGGGAAGCAGAAGGTCCCAGGTTCAATCCCCGGCATCTCCAAAAAAGGGTCCAGGCAAATAGGTGTGAAAAACCTCAGCTTGCCAGTCTGAGTAGACAATACTGACTTTGATGGACCAAAGGTCTGATTTAGTATAAGGCAGCTTCATATGTTCATATGACTCAGTGGTAGAACACCTGCTTGACATGCAGAAGGTCCCAGGCTCAGTCCCTGGAAGCTTGCAAATAAACGGATCAGGAAGGAAGTGATGTAAAAGACTTTCGTCTCAGACCCCGGCGAGCCGCTGCTAGTCAGAGCAGACCACTCTGACCGTAGGCCAGCCCTCAAACTCAGCTTCCTCCCATTAAACAGGGAAATCAGTTTAAAAATAGTGTGTTTTTTATGATGGTATATCTACTGGTCGCTTTGTTACAAAGCGCATTCAGTACCCACACCCCTTCTAATTTAGGGCTGCACTTTGAACCATTATTATTTGTGACTAAACCCAGTCTATCTTGACCGTCTTCCACGCAACTTGATTCCAGAGGCGGAAGCCTTGATTTCACACACACCCCGACACACATGCTTCATATTCTGTCTGACGAACGCTCCTAATTAAACAAACGTTTGAATTTAAGGCGCCACTGGATGAGTTTGGCCAAAGCTGAGTCTCCTTGTGGCACCACCCTGCAAATGAAGCCACAGTAGGGTCGCCAAGTCCAATTTAAGAAATATCTGGGGACTTTGGGGGTGGAGCCAAGAGACATTAGGGGTGGAGCCAAGATCAAGGCTGTGACAAGCATCATTGAACTCCAAAGGGAGTTCTGGCCATCACATTTAAAGGGACGGCACACCTTTTCAATGCCTTCCTTCCATAGGAAATAATAGATAGGGGCACCTTCATTTGGGGCTCATAGAATTAGACCGCCTGGTCCAATCGTTTTGAAACTTGGGGGGTATTTTGGAGAGAGGCACTAGATGCTGTACTGAAAATGTGGTGCCTCTACCTCAAAATACAGCCCCCCCAGAGCCCCAGATACCCGCGGATCATTATTTTCTATAGGAATAAATCTCCAAAGGGAATAACAGAGTTCCCAGCAGACATTTCCCTCCCCCCCCCCCGCTTTCTGACGACCCTGAAGCGGGGGGAGGGTCTCCAAACCGGGGGATCCCCTGCCCCCAGCTGGGGATTGGCAACCCTAAGCCACAGAGCCCCCCCCCCCGGCACAACGGCGCTCGAACTGGCCACTGCAGGCCGCAGACTTGCAAGGCAGGTTTTCTTTGTTTAAATTGCAATTGATTTTTGCGTGTGGCCCTTTGCATAGCTGCTCTCGGTCACGTAGAGAAGTTGGACAGACAAGCCCCGGAACGGACTTACTTGCAACTGGCCGCTCGTCTGCAAGGGAAAGAAGGACGTCTCCATTCTTCCTTCCCGCCTCCCAAGCTCCGCCTCTTCCGCTTAGACCTGCCCAATAGCAGAAGAGGCGTATACGCACCCTTCTGCAGATTCCCCCGCCCAGGTGAGGCTGGTAGATTTGCAAGACGCGAAGGGGTTGTGGTGCCGCCCTCTCTTTCCCTGGGGGAGCGGGGGGACTATGACTGGAGCACTAATTCTTTCCAGCATCCTGGTACATACGATTCCAGTGCCAGGTTTCCTAATATAAAAGAATTACAAGCAGAAAGTTATTAACTGATGGTTTGCAAACTTCATCAGCACAACTTATGGGAAGAACTTACGCTAGTTACAGACAGTGAAGTGCTAGTACTTCCAAGGTCACATTAGGATCAAGCCAGTCACCTCTCACTGAACAGGCCAAAGATTAGCTGTGGGCAAAGATCCATGCTGGCCTGAAGCAATAGAAAAAGTTAATGGCACCTTTAAGACCAACATAGCGCTAGTTTGGTGTAGTGGTTAAGTGTGCGGACTCTTACCTGGGAGAACCGGGTTTGACTCCCCGCTCCTCCACTTGCACCTGCTGGGATGGCCTTGGGTCAGCCATAGCTCTGGCAGGGGTTGTCCTTGAAAGGGCAGCTGCTGTGAGAGCCCTCTCCAGCCCCACCCACCTCACAGAGTGTCTGTTGTGGGGGAGGAAGGGAAAGGAGGTTGTGAGCCGCTCTGAGACTCTTTGGAGTGGAGGGCGGGATATAAATCCAATATCTTCATCTACCTCACAGGGTGTCTATCGTGGGGGAGGAAGGTAAAGGAGATTGTGAGCTGCTCTGAGACTCTTCGGAGTGGAGGGTGGAATATAAATCCAATATCTTCATCTACCTCACAGGGTGTGTTGTGGGGGGGGGGGGGAGGTAAAGGAGGTTGTGAGCCGCTCTGAGACTCTGGAGTGGAGGGCGGGACATAAATCCAGTATCTTCATCTACCTCACAGGGTGTCTGTTGTGGGGGAGGAAGGGAAAGGAGATTGTGAGCCGCTCTGGGACTCTTTGGAGTGGAGGGCAGGATATAAATCCAATATCTTCATCCACCTCACAGGGTGTCTGTTGTGGGGGAGGAAGGTAAAGGAGATTGTGAGCCGCTCTGCGACTCTTCGGAGTGGAGGGCGGGATATAAATCCAATATCTCCATCTACCTCACAGGGTGTCTGTTGTTGGGGAGGAAGGGAAAGGAGATTGTGAGCCGCTCTGAGACTCTTCGGAGTGGAGGGCGGGATATAAATCCAATATCTTCTTATTCAAGTTGTGAGCTTTTGTGCACGCACAGAGATGCCTTTTTTTTAGTGCTTTCTTTGTATCTCTCCTATGGGATCAAGGGAACTGGGCAAAGTAAGCTCTGGCTCTTTCCCTCCCCCCACTGGGGATGAGGAGGGGTAGGAGCTTCAGTCAATAGAAAGAAGAAAGGTTTGGCTCCATTGTTCTGCTGTGTGATTGAGGGAGCATGGCAGAGCAACTTTCCCTCTCCCCCCTTCTTCCCCAAGGGGAGGAACCTCAGCCAATGGAGAAAGTAGAGGCTTTGCTCTGTAGCTCCTGTGTGATTGAGCAAGCCTGGCAAAGGAAACTGTGGTGCAGAAGGAAGCAAGAGAGAGGGAGAAGGAAGCAAACTTTCTCATGGCCCTGATAGGAGCCCTCCAGGAGCCTGAGCCAGCTCCTGGGCTGCATGTTTGACACCCCTGGATTACAAGAAAACATTTGATTTGCTCCCTCATGCATGGATTCTGAAAACACTAGAATTGCTAGGCATCAGCAAGATTGCCATGAGTAAAGTACGAAAAGGGGAAGAAAGAAGAAAAACACAAACGTTTGAATTTAAGGTGCCACTGGATGAGTTTGGCCATCTTGTTTCGAAGGCCCGTCACTGCTCCAAAGAAACTTTCCATGGATCTGTTCAGTCCACAGCAACAGCGCATCCAGATGGCTGCTTTGGAGGACGGATTCTATTGTATTATACCTGCCTGAGGTCTCTCCCCTCCAGAAATTTCCCAACCCAAAGTTAGCAGCTCTGTAGAGGGGGAGTTGCCCACTCTACTACGTGTATTGAAATGATTTTTTAAAAATCTATTGCCTGTGGAAGCGCTTTCTTAGTCTATATCTTAATGGATTAATCTAACAAATTCATTAACAGCTGGAACTCTACTTATTAGTCCCCTGGTGGCATGTGAGTAAGTAGAGTTGCCAATTCCAGGAAATTCCTGGTGTTTTGGAGGTGAAGAATAAGGAGGTAGGGGTTCAAAGAGGGGAAGGACCTGAATGGCATTTGGAGGCAATGGCAATGCCTCCAAAGCAATCCTTTTCTGTAGTCTGGAGCTCAGATTAGTTGTCATGCCAGGAAATAACCCTACATAGAAGAAGAAGATATTGCATTTATATCCCGCCCTCCACTCCGAAGAGTCTCAGAGCGGCTTACAATCTCCTTTACCTTCCCCCCCCACAACAGACACCCTGTGAGGTAGATGAAGATATTAGATTTATATCCCGCCCTCCACTCCGAAGAGTCTCAGAGCGGCTCACAATCTCCTTTCCCTCCACCCCCCCACAACAGACACCCTGTGAGGTAGATGAAGATATTGGATTTATATCCCGCCCTCCACTCCGAAGAGTCTCAGAGCAGCTCACAATCTCCTTTCCCTCCCCCCCCCCACAACAGACACCCTGTGAGGTAGATGAAGATATTGGATTTATATCCCGCCCTCCACTCCGAAGAGTCTCAGAGCAGCTCACAATCTCCTTTCCCTCCCCACCCCACCCCCACAACAGACACCCTGTGAGGTAGATGAAGATATTGGATTTATATCCCGCCCTCCACTCCGAAGAGTCTCAGAGCGGCTCACAATCTCCTTTCCCTTCCTCCCCCGCAACAGACACCCTGTGGGGTGGATGAAGATATTGGATTTATATCCCGCCCTCCACTCCGAAGAGTCTCAGAGTGGCTCACAATCTCCTTTACCTTCCCCCCGCCCCCCACAACACACCCTATGAGGTAGATGAAGGTATTGGATTTATATCCTGCCCTCCACTCCAAAGAGTCTCAGAGCAGCTCACAATCTCCTTTACCTTCCTCCCCCACAATAGACACCCTGTGAGGTATATTGGATTTAGATCCTGCCCTCCACTCTGAAGAGTCTCAGAGCAGCTCACAATCTCTTTTACTGTCCTCCCCCACAACAGACACCCTGTGAGGTGGGTGGGGCTGGAGAGGACGCCCACAGCAGCTGCCCTTTCAAGGACAACCTCTGCCAGAGCTATGGCTGACCCAAGGCCATGCTAGCAGGTGCAAGTAGAGGAGTGGGGAATCAAACCCCTGTTCTCCCAGATAAGAGTCCGCACACTTAACCACTACACCAAGCTGGCCTCCTCCCACCCCAGTAAGGCAGCCTGTACTTTACACTTCCTCTGGATTCTAAATATGACCCTTTTCCTCTCAGATAAGAAATTACCACTTTAAGGAAATGATAGCGTGAGTGGGGCTCTCAGCAGATAAAGGCCTGCTCTGCTAATCATAGCACAGCACACTTGCCTGGTCTTCTGCTCTGCAGCATACTTGAAATAACCAACCCCCAAGCTGTTTGCTCTTATTATAGATGATCAAGTTCAAGAAGGCAGCCTTCAGTCTGGTGAGAACTTCCCCAGCCTGGCTGTGCAGGTTTTCTCCAGAGTGCCCTTTCAGAACCAGTTAGAACAGGGGTGTCAAACGTGCGGCCTGGGGGCCGAATCAGGCCCCTGAACAACTGGTTTCATCCGCTTCCTTCTGCATAACAGCTTGCTTTGCAAGGCTTGCTCAGTCTCACAGGAGCTACAGAGCAAAACCTTTATTTTCTCCATCAGCTGAGGCTCCTCCCTTGCGAGGAAGGGATGGAGGGAACATATGAACATAAGAGAAGCCATGTTAGATCAGGCCAATGGCCCATCCAGTCCAACATTCTGTGTCACACAGCGGCCAAATATATACACACACACACACACACACACACACACACTGTGGCTAATAGCCACTGATGGACCTGTGTTCCATATTTTTATCTAACCCCTTCTTGAAGGTGGCCATGCTTGCGGCCGCCACCACCTCCTGTGGCAGTGAATTCCACATGTTAATCACCCTTTGGGTGAAGAAGTACTTCCTTTTATCCGTTTTAACCTGTTTGCCCAGCAATTTCATCGAATGCCCACGAGTTCTTGTATTGTGAGAAAGGGAGAAAAGTACTTCTTTTTCTACTTTCTCCATCCCATGCATTATCTTGTAAACCTCTATCATGTTACCCCTCAGTCGACGTTTCTCCAAGCTAAAGAGCCCTAAGCGTTTCAACCTTTCTTCATAGGGAAGTGTTCCAGCCCTTTAATCATTCTAGTTGCCCTTTTCTGAACTTTCTCCAATGCTATAATATCCCTTTTGAGGTACGGCGACCAGAACTGCGCACACTACTCCAAATGATACCGCACCATCGATTTATACAGGGGCATTATGATACTGGCTGATTTGTTTTCAATTCCCTTCCTAATAATTCCCAGCATGGCGTTGGCCTTTTTTATTGCAAACGCACACTGTCTTGACATTTTCAGTGAATTACCTACCACGACCCCAAGATCTCTCTCATGGTCAGTCTCTGCCAGTTCACACCCCATCAACTTGTATTTGTAGCTGGGATTCTTGGCCCCAATGTGCATTACTTTGCACTTGGCCACACTGAACCGCATCTGCCACGTTGACGCCCACTCACCCAGCCTCAACAGATCCCTTTGGAGTTCCTCACAATCCTCTCTGATTCTCACCACCCTGAACAATTTAGTGTCATCCGCAAATTTGGCCACTTCACTGCTCACTCCCAACTCTAAATCATTTATGAACAAGTTAAAGAGCATGGGACCCAGTACCGAGCCCTGCGGCACCCCACTGCTTACCGTCCTCCACTGCGAAGACTGCCCATTCATACTCACTCTCTGCTTCCTATTACTCAGCCAGTTTTTGATCCACAAGAGGACCTGTCCTTTTACTCCATGACTCTCAAGCTTTCTAAGGAGCCTTTGATGAGGAACTTTATCAAAAGCTTTCTGGAAGTCAAGGTAAACAACATCTATCAGGTCTCCTTTGTCCACATGTTTGTTCACCCCCTCAAAGAAATGTAACAGGTTAGTGAGGCAAGATCTTCCCCTACAGAACCCATGCTGAGTCTTCCTCAATAACCCGTGTTCATCAATGTGCCTACTCATTCTGTCCTTGATAATGGTTTCTACCAACTTTCCCGGTATTGAAGTCAGACTGACTGGCCTGTAATTTCCCGGATCTCCTCTGGAACCCTTTTTAAAGATGGGGGTGACATTTGCTACCTTCCAGTCCTCAGGAACAGAGGCAGATTTCAATGAAAGATTACAGATTTTTGTTAGAAGATCCACAAGTTCAACTTTGAGATCTTTCAGAACTCTTGGATGTATGCCATCCGGACCCGGTGACTTATTAGTTTTTAATTTGTCTATAAGTTGTAGGACCTCCTCTTTTGTCACCTCAATCTGACTCAGGTCTTTCAACACCCCTTCCGATATTAGTGGTTCTGGGGCGGGCAAACACTTCTCATCTTCCACGGTGAAGACAGAGGCAAAAAATGCATTCAGCTTCTCAGCCATTTCCCCATCCTCCTTCAGTAATCCTTTTACCCCATGGTCATCCAAGGGCCCCACTGCTTCCCTGGCTGGTTTCCTACTTCTAATATATTTGAAGAAATTTTTATTGTTGGTCTTTATGTTTTTTGCAATATGCTCCTCATAGTCCCTTTTTGCCTGCCTGATCACAGTCTTGCATTTGATTTGCCACTGCCTGTGTTCCCTTTTATTAATCTCACTTGGACTGGTTTTCCACCGCTTAAAGGAGTCCCTCTTACCTTTTACAGCTTCCATTACTTTGTTTGTTAACCATGCTGGCCTCTTCTTATACCTGTTTGTGCCTTTCCTAACTTGTGGTATGTATTTTATCTGAGCTTCTAGGATTATAGTTTTAAATAGTCTCCAAGCTTCCCCAAGGGTTTTGACCGTATTTACCTTTCCTTTCAGTTTCCTCCTCACATGCCTCCTCATCTCAGAGAATTTACCCCTTTTAAAGTTAAATGTGGTTGTGGCGGTCTTTTTGGGCAACTCCCTATTTATACAAACGGTGAAATCAATAACATTATGGTCACTGTTCCCAAGCGGCGCAATCACTTTTACATCTCTCACCAAGTCTTGGGCATTACTTAGAACCAGATCCAGGATCGCCCCACCCCTGGTAGGTTCTGAGACCATCTGCTCCATAGCACAGTCATTGAGAGCATCAAGAAACTCAATCTCTTTCTCTCGACCAGAACACATATTGACCCAATCAATCTGCGGGTAGTTAAAATCACCTATTACGACACAGTTTTTACGTTTAGCCGCTATCTTTAATCCTTCCATCATATTATAATCGTCCTCTCTCTTTTGATTTGGTGGGCAATAACAAACTCCCATAGTTAAATTTCCTTTTGGGCCCTCTATTTCAACCTAAAGCATTTCTAAAAGGGAATCTAATTCTCTGACCTCAGTCTTACTGGACCGTATATCCTCTCTGACATACAGAGCCACCCCACCTCCAACCCTTCCCTCCCTATCCTTCCGATATAACTTATATCCAGGAATCACCGTGTCCCACTGATTCTCCTCATTCCACCAAGTTTCTGAAATTCCCACAATGTCTATGTTTTCTCCCAACACTAAACATTCCAATTCACCAATTTTATTTCGGACACTTCTAGCATTTGCATACAAACATCTATAATTTCCCAGGCAAGCTAGGCCTGCAACCTTCCTCCTGCCGCCTCGAGACTCTGGCAGACAGTCCATACTGTTTGTCACCATCACAGTGGACAACTCTGATCCGTTACCCGGAAGAAAAATAGAAGCCAACCCTTCATCTCTTTGAGATGAGTCCTCCCGAACCAGAGACATTCCATCTCCTGTCGGCTTTCCCCCAAGATTTAGTTTAAAAACTGCTCTGCCACCTTTTTGATTTTAAGCGCCAGCAGCCTGATTCCATCCGGAGACAAGTGGAGACCGTCTCTTTTGTACAGCTCCCGCTTGTTCCAGAAAGCATCCCAGTGCCTAACAAACGTAAACCCTTCCTCCTTACACCATTGTCTCATCCACACATTAAGACTTCTAATTTGCACCTGTCTCTCCTGCCCTGCACGTGGAACAGGTAGCACTTCCGAGAAGGCCACCTTGGAGGTCCTGGCCTTAAGTCTCCCACCTAGCAGCCTAAATTTCTCCTCCAGGACCTCACGACTGCATTTTCCCACATCGTTGGTGCCAACATGCACCACGACCACAGGCTCCTCCCCAGCACTGTCTATCAGCCTATCTACTACACGCGTAATGTCCACTACCTTCGCACCAGGCAGGCAAGTCACCATACGGTCAATACGCGGTTTTGCCACCCAGCTGTCTACTTGCCTAAGGATCGAATCACCAACTACCAAGACCACCCCCCCTCCCCCTGCCCAGGGATGGTTCCTTGGTGCGAAAGGATACCCGCTCACCAACCGAAGAAGAGGTCCCTTCTGAGGGCGCATTCCCCTTATCCTCAGCAAGGTGCCCTGTTCCCTCTCGACCCTCACGCTCTCTGGCAGCAACGGGGCTGCCACGTTCAGAGTGGGGCTCATCTAATACGCCCCCGAGAGTCTTCCCCAATTGCCTAACTGACCGTCTCTGCTTCTCCAGGGCAGTCACCTCGGCCTCAAGGGTACGAACTCGAGCACACACCCAAGACTTCTCTCCCCTTCTGGAAGGTCAACTTACCTTATTGGGAGAACAAGGAAATCAGGGATCTGGGTTCCTGGTCCTTAGGGAGCCCCCAGGCGAAGAGCCACAGGCCAAGAGCCCTTTGGCAAGGCGCAGCTTAAAATGCAAAGAGGATGGAGCAGACCACTCCTAAGCAATCATCAACAATCACTCTCAATCACTTTCACCTTTAGCCCACTCACCCAAACATACAGCAGTTCCCCAGCTATCACAACTCAGCCTTTTCAGCAGTCACACAAGCCTCAGAATGAAGTCTTTCAAAACTCAGAAATTCTCAGCAACTTCTCCAGCTGTCTCAGCTTATCAGAGCTGCTCTGCTCTGTTCTGCTCCTCTCAGGCCTCTCTGAGATGTCTCTCAGGCCTCTCTGAGGGAGAGCTTGCTTTGCCAGGCTCTCTCAATTGCACAGCAGAGCTACTGAGCCAAGCCTCTCTTCCTTCTATTGACTGAGGCTCCTTCCCTTCCTAGGCCCCTGGGGAGCTTCCTTTGCCCAGTTCCCTAGATCCCATGGGAGAAATACAAAGAAAGCACCTTTAAGACCAATGAATACTAATGTTTTAATCATGTTGTAAGGATTTTTTTAAACCTAATCTTACATAGGTACACATATGGTCCGGCTTAACATGGCCCAGCCCGACAAGGTCTCATTTATGTCAGATTCAGCCCTCATAACAAATGAGTTCAATACCCCTGAGTCAGAAAGTTACCTTCTCTGCTGGCCTTCAGGATCTGCTAGAGAGTGGAGTGGAGTGGAGTGGGTCATGTGGAGTGGGTCATTCCACCCGTGGCCCATCTGCACTGTTTCCAAGCTCCAGTTCAAGATGTCAGTACTGGTCTTTAAAGTTCTATATGGCTTAGAGACAAAATACCTTATGGACTGCCTACTCCTATAGGAACCTGCCTGACCACTGAAATCCTCTTCTGAAACCCTCCTTCAGGTGCCCCACCATCTGAGGCTAGATGAGTAACAACTCAAGGACGAGCCCTTTTGGTTGTGGCACCAAAACGATGGTATTCCCTTCCCAGAAATGTTTGTCGCTTTCTATTACTGTCTTCTGCCAGCAAGTGAAGATTTTTTTTTTTTTGGACTGGCATTTTCTCAATGACCCCACCTTCCTGCCTTAGGTTTTAACTGCTCCATTTGTAGTTTATATATGTATTTCCATTTTGTTTTATAATGTACTTTTTTACTGCTCTGTTTTTAATTGGTACCTGCCTTAGAGGCTCCAGTTAGACAGAAAGGCACGATATAAATCTTATAAACTATAAAACTATTGTGAGGGTTTGTTTGTTTGTTTTTAAATGGTGCTTTAAAATTATATCTCACTGTCTTGCAAGGCACTCGGGGGAGATACATTTGTGCCAAATGGCAGGGTCAGTAAATAAAATATCCCATCCAGATCCTGCTCACAAGAGACTACGCTTCACAAAATAATGGAAACTGAGGAAAAACAGGACTGGGAGATTAGATTTTGCCCTCCATAGAACAGAACAGTGGGATTGCTTTACGAAAAAGACTGAAGGCTCCCTTAAAGAGAAACAACTTATCCAACTCTGTTTATTTTTACCCCAAGGGCAGGGGATTATGTTCTGGGCTCTGTGTGTGTTTGTGTCTGGCGACCAGTCTGACTAGTGGGGAAGAGAGACAACATCTCCAAGGCCACATGGGCTTCTTTAAGCAGTTATTTAAACATTGCAATTAACCTTTCTTCAGGTTATGTGGCCTGGACCTTTGCACAGTGGAGAAATTGAGGGCCCTGAACTCTGAGGGCCTTGTTATCTTGTGTGCAGATAACATTGGCTCAAAAATCAAGGGCTGTCTAACGACAACTATCCAGCTTCCAGGGACAAACTGGTCAGAAATTATGGGCTGGGGAAGGTGAAAGAGAGAGATGCCATCATCAGCCAAAGTGCAGGCGTACTTTATGTTGACCTTCTGAAATATCCCCATGAGTCACTCTTCATTTGATAAAAATGCAATAGCTCAGCTGTATAGGATAAAAAAGGAGTGCTTTTGCCACATAGGATGCAGGCAACATTGAAAGAAAGGGTGGGATTTTAACCCAGAAAGACAATAGGTCCCTGTGTTGAGAGCCTGCAGTAGTCTGGTTTGTACCGCATGAAGCATAACATTTGGATTAATTAGGGGGGAAGATAACTGACATTCTTTTTATTTTTATGGGGAGGGGTTGGTGTGTGTGTGTCTGCATCTGGAAGTCATGTTGACCTCTGGTGACTGACCCCTACTGGGAGACTGGAGGATATTCAGAAAGGTGGCTGAATGAAGCCTGCCCGTCCCTCCCAACTTGGTATTTCAAGGATGTCTCCCGTCCAAGTACTAACCAGAGTCAACCCTGTTTAGCTTCTGAGATCTAACAAGATCCGGCTTGCCTGGGCTATCCAGGTCAGGGAAAAATGACCAACGTACAATGTTCTAATTTTCATTTATTCATTTATATCATGCTTTTCCATCCAGTGTGGACCCTAAGTGGCTTTAAAATATCATTCTCCCCATTGCCATTTGAACATCACAAACAACTCTTGTGAGATGAAAGAGCGCAACTGGCCCAAATTCTCCCACTCAGTTTCATGGTAGAGTTGGGGGAGTCAAACCTGGGTCTCCGAGATCCTAGTCTGATGTTTTAGGACTACACTATGCTGCGCTATGCTGGCTTCCTATTAACCTTAGAAAAGACAATCAAAAGGTGGGAGCCCCTTGTTTGCCCTCCAAGGCCGGTGGGAATGTGGGGGCAGAGGGGAAGGACTTGGTTTCAACAGGCAAGACTAAGCAGAGGGGTGGAAGGACGGGACCTCCTCTCCCCTCCCCATACAACCCCAATCTGAATTAGAGTGGCATACCCACATTTACTTCCAGGATCTCCATTTGTAGAGTTGGAACCTGGGGTCTACCTCTGCCTGTGCCCTGCATCTTTGCAGACTGCAGGGAAAAGTTAATGGGGCTGAACATTCTCTTTTGGAAAACAATTCCCTTTGCATAAAGATCTAGCATGTCAGAGAGTCCTGTGTAGGGTTGCCAATCCCCAGGTGGCGGCAGGGGATCCCCCGGTTTGGAGACCCTCCCCCCGCTTCAGGGTCGTCAGAAAGCGGGGGGAGGGGAGGGAAATGTCTGCTGGGAACTCTGTTATTCCCTATGGAGATTTATTCCCATAGAAAATCATGGAGAACTGATCTGCGGGTATCTGGGGCTCTGGAGGGGCCCCCCTGTTTTTTGGATTAGAGGCACCAAATTTTCAGTATAGCATCTAGCGCCTCTCCCCAAAATACCCCCCACGTTTCAAAAAGATTGGACCAGGGGGTCCAATTCTATGAGACCCAAAAGAAGGTGCCCCTATCCATTATTTCCTATGGAAGGAAGGCACTGAAAAGGTGTGCTGTCCCTTTAAATGTGATGGTCAGAACTCCCTTTGGAATTCAATTATGCTTGTCACAGCCTTGATCTTGGCTCCACCCCCAAAATCTCCTGGCTCCACCCCCAAATTCCCCAGATATTTCTTGAATTGGACTTGGCAACCCTAGTCCTGTGTCAGTGAGAGCATTTTTGCAGGAGGGTGCATTTGGCCCCATGCGTCTTCACCTGCAGTCTGTAGTAACTCCACTGAGTCAGAGATTCTCATGTTTTTTTAATCAGGAAAAACCAAGCTTGAGTGACTTGCCATACAATTGAATGGGCTTACAAAAACATAAGTGCCTTTACTTTAATATAAAAGGATGAGAGTTTTTGTCTTGTATTAATAACATCACTAGAGCTAGGGGGTCTTAAAAGAAATGTTTATTTAAAACATACCCTAGCACCTTCCAGTGCAAGGTTTGCTTTAACATCACCTTGCCTAAAGTCAGATTCTAATCTGGGATAAATGGGTTTGATTCCCCACTCCTTCACATGCACCTGCTGAGTGACCTTGGGTCAGTCGCAGTTCTTGAAAGAGCTGTTTTCTTAAGAGCAGTTCTCGAAAGAGTTCTCAGCCCCACTTACGTCATAGGGTGTCTGTTGGAAGGGCGAGGGAAAGGAGATTATAAATCGCTCTGTGACTCCTTTGGGTAGTGAACAGCAGGGTAGAAATCCAATTTCTTCTTCTTCATATGAACATATGAAGCTGCCTTATACTGAATCAGACCTTTGGTCCATCAAAGTCAGTATTGTCTTCTCAGACTGGCAGCGGCTCTCCAGGGTCTCAAGCTGAGGTTTTTCACACCTATTTGCCTGGACCCTTTTTAGTTGGAGATGCCAGGGATTGAACCTGGGACCTTCTGCTTCCCAAGCAGATGCTCTACCACTGAGCCACCATCCCTCCCCAAACATATGAACATATGAAGCTGCCTTATACTGAATCAGACCCCTGGTCCATCAAAGTCAGTATTGTCTTCTCAGACTGGCAGCGGCTCTCCAGGGTCTCAAGCTGAGTTTTTTCACACCTATTTGCCTGGACCCTCTTTTGTAGATGCCGGGGATTGAACCTGGGACCTTCTGCTTCCCAAGCAAATGCTCTACCACTGAGCCACCGCCCCTCCCCAATTATCATCATCATCATCATCCAATACAGAAACATACAGAAACCCAAGGGCACACTTTAAAAAAAAAGTAACAAACATCCACCCAGACAAAGACTGTGCACAGAGAATATGCATGGACCATTTTGAGAGCTGGTGTGGTGTAGCATTTAGAGTGGCAGAAGAGGAGCTGGAGCAACTGGGTCTGAATCCCCAAGAACCTCACGCCAGGTGTCCAAACGCCCATCCCAGTCTCTCAGCCTAACCTACCTAATCAGGTTGCAGTTGTGGGGACAGGGTGGATGTGCAGAGAATGATGTTATAAGCCACTTTAGGTCCCCATTGGGGAGAAAAGCAAGATATAAATAAATAAGTTATACATAATAATGGCTTATTTTAACATCCCATCTAAACACCTAAATAAATAAATAGGAAACAGAGACAAAATATATGGCAGGAGAGCAGATGCCACAAGTTTTATAAGTTACTGAAACACGGAATCTATTACAGTAAAAATATATCTTTTTTGCCATTTAACCTGGAATATCCAAGAAAAAGCCATGGAATCTGCGAGCCTTGCCAATTGCTCCTTTCCTGAAGAGGCATCTTGATTCTCACATGTAGACACACATTCATACATGCAGGAGAATGAGAGTAGCAGAAAGCTGAAGGGACAGAACAGCTTGTTCCACTTCTGACTGCAGATGGAGAGTTCCAGTTTTAAATTTCTCTTTGAATAAAGAAGCCCTCACAAATAGAAAAGCAGCACAAGCCTCTTTGCTTGCTGAGCTGTTTTTCTGTTTGTGGGGAGTTTGTGAACTTGGAGAAACTCTCCAAAAGGGAATCCTCTCTATATAATAAAGCATTGTGGGGTGACCAGATGCAGGTCTCCCATTGGCTGACGGATGCGCATCAACCATTGGACCATCAACCGCCACTCAAGGTCTGTTGTGTTCCATTAGCTAAGGATTGAGGCACTGCTTTGCACAGGAGAAAAAGAAAGACTTCCCTAGATTGCCTGATGGAGGGAGGAGGGAAACTGCCACAGAAAGCCTTCCCTAGATTGGCTGAGGGAGAGAGGAGGAGGGAAACAGCCACAGAAAGCCTTTCCTCAATTGGCTGAGGGCTCCTCCCCCTCCTCTGGGGAACCAAACAGCCAGAGAGACATAGACAAAAAAAATGGCATCCCTTCCTAGCAGAACAATGTTTTATTCTAGATACAGAGGGGGGGGGGAGGAAGGGAGAGAGAAAAAGAGAAAATATGGTGTCCTGTGTTTAAGATTGGGTCACTGGGGAAGCTGCCTTCACTTTCCCCTTAGTGCCTTTCCTAGTCAACCAACTTGGTTCTGTCAGTAAAAGGCCTATTTTGGCCTTTGATGGAGAGCTCATTGGGGCCACTCCTGACTAGGGTTGCCAGCTCCGGGTTGGAAAATTCCTGGAGATTTTGTGGTGGAGTCTATGGAAGCCACATTTTGAGGAGGGGAGAGGCCCCAGCTGGGGACCACCGTCCAAAGCAGTTATTTTCTCCAGGATGGGTAGAGAGATCTGTTGTTTGATGTTCAGTTGTGATATCAGAAGATCTTCAGCCTCCACTTGGAGGTTTCTACCCCAGGCCTGACAGCACCCTCTGGGTGACCTCATGCCATCTGACTGGCATGACTTAACTAGGCCTGGCTGCTTGCTCCTGTTCAGCAGCAGCTCCCCTATGACAGCCACTGTGACGTGACAGTCAGTGCTTCAGAGCAGGGTCTGCCAGATTCATATTCCTACTGTGGGAGCTGACTGGGTGATTTTGGACCACCCACATACTTTCAGAATAATCTACCTCACAGGGTTGTGAAGATCAAAAGGGGAGAGAAAAATGACATAAGCTGTATTGGTTCCAACTGCAGAGAAATACTGTTCTTTTTCTATTTGGAGGCTGCAGGGAGTGGGGGGAGGAGATGGAAAGCTGAAATCAGAGGGGCAGATAAAGGTAGGTTGATAGTTACAGCTGCCTTCTCAACGTAACTTGCCTCCCTCTATCTTTCCCTTCCCTCTCAAGCCCTCCCTCCAAAGGCCATAACACTCACTCACAGCAAATTTCCAGCACTCGTATTTCTCCCCACAACGGGCATTATTACTAGTTTCCCATAATTCTACAGCTGCGGTCTAGAGTAGCACAAACTGTTCTACCTCCATTCTATTACCTCATTTTACTGCATGTGTGAACCAGTTCTCCATATCCCCAAACATTAACTAGCTATATGCGCCCCTCCCCAGAGGAATTATGCAATCATGAAGACAGCATGAAAGCCATTAAAAATGGCACAAAAGCATTCCAGCATTCTAATCACACTGCAGGGAACAGGTCTAGGATTTGCTTTTTCCTCAGCAGAGAAGTCGATGCTTATGAAGGACACAATACAGGGAAGGTTGATTCTTTTCGTTCACACTGCGATTGTTGTGAGACACAGTTTTCAGAAATTGCACGCTTGGTATTAATTTTTCTGCACAAAATGGATTAACGGACTGGTCACCCACTGAGGTTTTGAAACGGCACACACTATGACTAGAGTTACCTACCGGTGGTTGAATTTTACTTGGTTCTGCAAATCTTTACCACACCATACCTTTCAGACTGCCATCTCTGCTTTTGCGGTGAATTGATATAAGTGTGCAGCACAGCTGCTTCTAGGGTGCAGCTTTTGGTTTTTCTGCAGATGTGAACAGCAGCAAAGGGAATGACCGTCTTTAATCTTTACATCAGGGCTTCCTGTGGGCATCTGCTTGGCCTCAGAGTGGAAACATTACGCTGAACTAGATGAAGCTTCAGGCTGTTCCAGAAGGGTTCTTCTCATGTTTGCACACAGCTTCAAGGGGGAAGGAGGGAATAGATCAGGGTGGGCTAGCAATTGAATTTACCAGGAATGTCCCTGGTGGTCTTCTACCTGGAAGGCACGCTGGCAGCCAGGAATGAGCAGGGCTGTTCCCCAGCCCTACAGGAATCATTTGGTTCTGTGTCTGCTCACCAGTTGCTTCTTCTTGCAGTGCCAGAGAGAAGTAATAGGGTGCAGCAATGCCCATCATCTGTATTTCCGGTGAGATCCAAACACAGAGGTGTTGGTAGTGTTGGCTTGTTGTAGCACTGCAGGAACCATTCAGTATGATTTGTTCTTGGATGAATAGAATGGCATTTAGCAACTAAAATGGGGCAGGGTGGGGGGAATTGGAGGCATGACATAACAGCAGGAGCGGCAGCCATTTGGAATTCCAATATGAGGCATCATTGTATGTTTTAATCACTCAAAACTCATTGCAGACCTCTTCCCCAATTGCTCCCTACAAAATAAATAAGTGTCTTGGGGCATCATGAAGGCTGATAGTTTTTACTCTAGAGTCTAGCATCAGATTTCGTGGACTATAGAAACCACACAGACCCAGGTTCCAAACCCTACTTGCTGTGAAACTTATAGAGTGACCTTGATTCAGGCATTTGCTCTCATCAGACCAGCCTACCTCACAAGGTTCTTGTGACAAGGGGAGACCAATGTATGCCTCCCTGAGCTCCCTAGGACAAGGACAGGATAAACTAAACAAACAATAATTCATCAGGTGGGCATGAGAAAGCAGACTCTAGCCTGCAAAAACTGATACTAGAACAAAAACTTAAAAGGTGTTGCAAGAGTCTTTGGGGAGAGACCATGATTTGCCTTCAAAAAGTCAAAGGTTCAATCCCAGGCATCTCCAGTTAAGAATCCCTTAGCACAGGGGTGTCAAACATGCAGTTTGGGGGCTGAATCAGGCCCCCGAGCAACTGGCTGTCATCTGCTTCCTTCTCCCTCTCTCTTGCTTCCTTCTGAATCACAGCTTGCTCAATTGTACAGGAGCTACAGAACAAAACCTCTATTTTCTCCATTGGCTGAGGCTCCTCCCTTGGGGAGGAATAGCTTGCTTTGCCAGGCTCTCTCAATCGCACAGCAGAGCTACTGAGCCAAACCTCTCATCCTTTTATTGACTGAGCCCCCCCCCCTCAAGTCCCTGGGGAAGGAAGGAAAGAGCCAGAGCTTCATTAGGGTTTGTAGAATCTTTTGGGCTCAAGTGCCGTGTTCTACTGGAGAAAGTTTTTCTTCCAGACGTTTCGTTCTCAGCTGCGGAGAACATCCTCAGTGGCGTTGCAGCCGGAGCAGGCGTTCTGACCTTCTTGGCTGCTGTGCATTGAGTGAGGCCAGGGCTGCTGGAGAGCTGCTAATTGCCTTCTCACCACACCCCCTCCAGCCTAGAAATAGCAGCTCTCCAGCAGCCCTGGCCTCACTCAATGCACAGCAGCCAAGAAGGTCAGAGCGCCTGCTCCGGCTGCAACGCCACTGAGAACGAAATGTCTGGAAGAAAAACTTTCTCCAGTAGAACACGGCACTTGAGCCCGAAAGATTCTACAAACCCTAATGATGATGCCAGCCGTGAAAACCTACAATCTTTGATAGCCAGAGCTTCCTTTGCTCAGTTCCCTGGATCCCATGGGAGAAATACAGAGAAAGCACCTTTAAGACCAATGAGTGCTCATGTTTTAAGCATGTTTTAAATTTTTTAAAAATATATATTTGTGTTTGCTTGGGTTCTTTATAAAATTTATATCTCTGCTAACTAAATAGGTACACACATGGCCCGGCCCTACATGGTTTGGCCCAACCAGACATAGCCTGGCCCAACAAGGTCTTTTATGTTAGATCCGGCCCTCATAACAAATGAGTTCAACACTTCTGCCTTAGCAGATGACGCGAGATACTTCTAGCTGAGACGGTGAAGAATTGCTGCCAGTCAGAGTAGACAAAGCTGACCTTCTGGATAGGTTGAAAGCAGCTGAATGTGAGTCTTGCTTATTTTTGCTGCACCAGACTAACCCAGGCAATACAAGAAAGAAACACTGTGATGTACTGGCTAGCAATGTTTAGTTAGTAAAACTTCTAAAAGAATCATATAATCTTTTTCAAATCAAATCATATCAAATTTTATTCTTATATCCCGCCCTCCCCCACCAGAAGGCGGGCTCAGGGCGGCTCACAGACATGACACGTCATGATTCAATTAAAACAAATAAGCAACATTTTAAATATAATACAGTTACATAAATAGATTAAAATAGATAAAAATAGGTGCTATAATTTCTGTCGTCCTAATTACATACTATCAAACATCAGTTACAATTGCACATAAGATGGCTAAAGTTACGATGATTTAATCAGTTTAGTCTGGTCCTAATTCAAATGCGAGCTGGAAAAGAGAGGTTTTGCAAGCCCTGCGGAACTGGTTCAGGTCCCGCAGGGCTCGCACCCCCTCTGGGAGTTGGTTCCACCAGCGAGGGGCCATTAATGAAAAGGCTTGCTCCCGAGTTATCTTCATTCTGGCCTCTCTTGGCCCAGGGATTTGTAGGAGGTTTTGGGAGCTACATTACAATATTACAGGAAGTCTATTCAATGAGCACCTGGATATAGGCTCATTTAGTTAAAAAAAAAAAAAAAACTTCCTCAGGAGTATTACTTCCTATTTCCTTCAGGGTTATCAACCTCTTGTTGCAATGCAATCTTAATGCTCTTTGTGACATCATTATTTTCTTCAAGTTCTCTCATCCTCTCAGTATTACTTAAGCGTATATATTTATATTAGGAGCTTAAGCCAGTCCTGAGCCTCTTCTCTAACCAGATGCGAAAGCCTTCCGGATATTGCTGGCAAAATGCTCTCTACAATATTTGCATTAGAAGCAAGCTGTTCCTTTTGATGGCAAAATGCTCTCAGTTCATATATTAATATAAGAGCAAGCCAGTCCTGAGCCTCTTCTCTTACCAGATGCACAAGCCTTGCAGATTTTGCTGGCTAAATGCTTTCTACATTTTTTAATTTGGAGCAAGCCATTCCTGATTGATGGCAAAATGTTATCAACGCCACTTAACTGTATAATTTTTGAGCAAGCCAGTCCTGTACCTCTTTTCTAACCAGATGTAAAAGCCTTCTGAGGTATGCTGGCAAATGCTCTGTCTATGGAGTAAGCAGCTTATCCGGAAACTTTGTTCTGCCACAGCATTCTGCCATGTAATGAGTGCCACAATTGTTTACTCCATGGTGATCAGAGAAAATTAATTTACCTACTGTTATGTCTTGAACTTAAGCTGTGTACCGCATGGCGATAGCTACTAATGGCGACCGGTGGGTCCCCGGATGTGGCTCGCCAGAAGCCCCGCCCATCAAGATCTGTGGCGGGAAGTTTGACTGGCCAGGATTGGACTGGCCAGACAAGGGGGCAGATCCGGGAAATGTATATAAGCGGGACCCGGCCCGCGTGTTCCCTCTCTTGTAATGTGCTACTGAATAAACTATGTTGCCTTCAAACCGTCTCGGTTCTCAGTACATTACACCTACACAAAAGGAGCTGTAGGAGATCAGTCAATTCTTGAACATATGAAGCTGCCTTATACTGAATCAGACCCTGGGTCCATCAAAGTCAGTATTGTGTCTACTCAGACTGGCAGCGGCTCTCCAGGGTCTCAAGCTGAGGTTTTTCACACCTATTTGCCTGGACCCTTTTTTGGAGATGCCAGGGATTGAACCTGGGACCTTCTGCTTCCCAAGCATATGCTCTACCACTGAGCCACCATCCCTCCCCAAACATATGAAGCTGCCTTATACTGAATCAGACCCTTGGTCCATCAAAGTCAGTATTGTGTCTACTCAGACTGGCAGCGGCTCTCCAGGGTCTCAAGCTGAGGTTTTTCACACCTATTTGCCTGGACCCTTTTTTGGAGATGCCAGGGATTGAACCTGGGCTGGGACCTTCTGCTTCCCAAGCAGATGCTCTACCACTGAGCCACTGTCCCTCCCCAATGGAGCAACACAGCATGTGAACCAACAGCAACGCAGCCTTCCCAGGCCAACATGACAAGAGATAAAGGACTAACAATTTTTTTAAAACCCTTAAAAACTCTGGTTTGAAATGGGACTATATAAGAAAAATAGCCCATTGGGTTAATATTCTCTGGCTACACATATGAGAACTGCCAATTCAAGGTCATACAACTGGGCTCGATGTACCTGACAGAGCATAACACGTTTTTTTCTGCATTTATATTGTATTCCACATTTTGAAATCCCAATATTCTGCAACAATTCGAAAGCTATGCAAAGCAGGAAACAGGTGAATGGAGTAGGATTGATTTGAAGGCTTTCCTCTTTAACATCATGAGGGTCTGTGTCCTGGCTGCCAGGATTTAGAATTTTGTTAGAAATTTGAATGAAGGGTGAGGCAAAATCGGGGGTGGGGGGTGGATAGGACATGGGGGCTGGACAGGGTACGTGGCATGAAGACTTCGAACTTAGAAGCCCCCTTCCCAGAATGGCTACTGCAGCTGGATTCCAAAAGAGCATCATTTCTCTCTTTCTCAACCAAATGGACTAGAATTTACTTGTTCTTTCTTTAAACAGAGGGAGAGAGCTGCAAAGTCACAAAGGCAGCTTTTGCACAGTCTCCCCCTCCCCCTTTCCAAACCAGAGTGACTGGGGGGCGGGGAGGCTGGGGCACATCCACAAGGCTCTCATTGTCCACCCTGTGTCTCTGGGGTGCTCTTTCCCAAATCTGCTTTTCTCCGATCTTTCTGGGAAGAACACAATCCAAGCACATTTATCACATCATCTACAAAACAAGATGCACATTTCCCAAGGTCCTGCCCCCCCCCATTGGTGCTATTTTCCTTCTGTCACCCCCTGGTGGCCAATTTTGTTTTTTTAGTATTTTCACTATATGTTTATTGAGAAAAATTATGCTATATGATAAATAATGTGCTACAAAACTATGTGTCTGCATTTCCTATTGACCATCTGTGACAAATAATATCAGAGGTCAATAATTACGTGCACAGTTGTCCACATTATAACAATGGAGCATAAAATAGTGACTCTCCAGGATCTCGGGTAGGGTTGCCAATCCCCAGGTGGGGGCAGGGGATCCCCCGGTTTGGAGGCCCTCCCCCCCGCTTCAGGGTCGTCAGGAAGCGGGGGGAGGGGAGGGAAATGTCTGCTGGGAACTCTGTTATTCCCTAGGGAGATTTATTCCCATAGAAAATCATGGAGAATTGATCCACGGGTATCTGGGGCTCTGGGGGGGGCTGTTTTTTGGGGTAGAGGCACCAGATTTGTAGTATAGCATCTAGTGCCTCTCCCGAAAATACCCACCAAGTTTCAAAAAGATTGGACCAGGGGGTCCAATTCTATGAGCCTTAAAAGAAGGTGCCCCTATCCATTATTTCCTATGGAAGGAATTGAAAAGGTGTGCTGTCCCTTTAAATGTGATGGCCAGAACTCCCTTTGGAGTTCAGTTATGCTTGATCTTGGCTCCACCCCTAATGTCTCCTGGCTCCACCCCCAAAGTCTCCTGACTCCACCCCCAAAGTCCCCAGATATTTCTTGAATTGGACTTGGCAACCCTAATCTCGGGCAGTGAAAGCTCTTTTCCAGCACTTGCTACCTGAGATATTTTGGACACGCCCAGACCTGAACCTTGGCCTTTCAGATAGAGAAGGTATGTTTCCCATAAGACACGCTTGAGGTTGTCTGAGGTAGAATCCAGGGATTGCCTGAGTTGACCCTTGGGCTGTCATTTATTAACTATTCTCATTTTTGATACAGTAATATGCCTTACATGCATGCGCTTCCATGAGCCAGAGGGTTTCTTACTCCCTTGATTGCATGTCAGCCAGACCTGAGAAGCTCCAGAGTCTCAAGACTTCCCAGTTGCAGAAGACCAGCTTTGCACACTAAAGGTCCCAGGTTCAGTTCCAGACATTTCCATTTACAATATTTCAGTAGCAAAGCTGGGGGAAATGTTTTTATGCCTGAGATCCTGGTGGTTATAAGCAGACCAGGGCTTTTTTTGATTACGAACACACCAGAAGGCAGTTTCGGCTGGCTTGGTGTCAGGGGGTGTGGCCTAACATGCAAATGAATTCCTGCTGGGCTTTTTCTACAAAAAAAATCCTGTGTGACACAATAGTGATGTCAGGGGGTGTGGCCTGACAACCAAATGAGTTCCTGCAGCAGGCAATATCAAGATAGAGGACCTGGATATCTGATACTGTCTAGGCAGCTGTAGACAGTGGAAGAGTTCCACAGTAAATCTGTGGCAGCAAAAAGCACATCTTTTGACAATTCAGGGCATGTCACCCTTCAGAGAGCTCAGAGCTGCAGAAGTTGTTCTTCCTTTCTCCCCTGTATCCTCATAACTACCCTGCAAGGTAGATTGAGAGGGACAGATTGGCTCAAGAAAATGCAGAGTGGTGATTTATCCCATTTATTCATACCCCCACTTTACTTCCCAACAGGAGCTCTAAGTGACTTACCTCTTTCATTTTAACTTCTCAACAAGAAGCCTGTGAGATAGGTTAGCTGGAGGGAGAGAGAATGAATCGGAGTAGCCCAAAGTTAGCCAGTGCATTTTCAAGGCAGGATGGGATTTGAAACTGGTGTCTCCTAGCTCCTCCACAGACGCACTAACCCCTACACCATGCTGACTCATCAGATCTCTGAAGTCCTCCTGAGATACTTTAACCGCTACACCACATCTGCATTAGAGGGCCCTCATCCTGCTTCTTCCCCCAGTAAGTGATCAGCACAATTGCAAAGCTGTGCATGCAGCCATTGCCAGAAGCTAGGAGTTGGGGGGAGGGGTTCTCGGAGGTTGAGGGTGGGATACAAGCACTCATCCATTTGTGAAAGGGGAGCAAAAATTGAGCACAGCAGAGGTCGTTCCACACACACCCGTCTCAGTATTTCATAAGAGTCAGCCAGGCATGTAGGAAGGGCCGGCTGCACTCCGTTGCAGATAAGACAGCATAACTAAATAACACTGTGCAATTATTATGTCAGTAGATCACACTGGCTGGAGGAGGCCAGATGGGGAGTGCCACAGAAGAATAATTGCAGGGGATGAAATGTTTTGAGAGATCTCATCCTTGCAGAGCAGAGGCCTGGAACACCTCTCTCACTGCCAGCCAAGGAGGTATTCTTCAGAACCTCCAGCACCAGACAGCCATGTGTGTCACTGCAAACCCCCTCCCCCATGGGTTGTGCTTTTTCCAGCTGGTACTTTTCAGAACAGATGTGCGCAGAGGGTGCGTCACTCTGTCTACTGATCAGTCCTTCCTGTCGCTCGCACGCAACAAAGATTTGTACTGTGGCTGCGCTCAGCCATTACCCAAGGAAACCAGCATGAGCAGACACCAGCAGCCTTTCCTAAGCCAGTTTCCCCTCCCCCAGTGAGGAACTAAAGGAGCTGACTGGACTTAAACCAAAAAAGCATGTCTAAAAGCTATGAGGGTCAGAACTGGTCCTATCTGATAAGGTACTGAACTGCTCAGCAAAATCACTTAAAAGGACCCAGCCAGTAATCACCAGAACCCTTTTCAGATGGAACAGTCAGCACATATCTGGAGTACATCCATCATATACATTGTAAATCCTTTCAGCGTCCAGTTGCCATGCTGTGTGAACAGGGACGACGTGAATTTGCCATGTGTATACAGCCTTGATACCCATAAACACAAGCACTAACTAAAAATCCAGTGGTCACTTCACATGTACCAGGGATGTACATGCATGGTAAATATATGCATTGCTCATTAGCACACAACACGGCTGCCATCCATCTCAGGTGGACATACTTGTAATTGATGGGCTTGTAACTAATAGTAAACTTGTGCTGACTATAGGGTTGCCAAGTCCAATTTAAGAAATATCTGGGGACTTTGGGGGTGGAGCCAGGAGACATTAGGGGTGGAGCCAAGATCAAGGCTGTGACAAGCATCATTGAACTCCAAAGGGAGTTCTGGCCATCACATTGAAAGGGACGGCACACCTTTTCAATGCCTTCCTTCCATAGGAAATAATGAAGGATAGGGGCACCTTCTTTTGGGGCTCATAGAATTGGACCCCCTGGTCCAATCGTTTTGAAACTTGGGGGGTATTTTGGGGAGAGGCACTAGATGCTATACTGAAAATTTGGTGCCTCTACCTTAAAAAACAGCCCCCCCCAGAACCCCAGATACCCGCGGATCAATTCTCCATGATTTTCTATGGGAATAAATCTCCATAGGGAATAACAGAGTTCCCAGCAGACATTTCCCTCCCCTCCCCCCGCTTTCTGACGACCCTGAAGCAGGGGGAGGGCCTCCAAACCGGGGGATCCCCTGCCCCCACCTGGGGATTGGCAACCCTAGCTGACTATGAAAGCAACCCACATGGTTTCTAATCGAAACTATCTCCACCCAGTCCCTTGTGTTGGAAGAAATGTGGGGCTACTGGTGACTAGGGGTGGAATTCTAGCAGGAGCTCCAGTTTAGAGGGTCATTGTAGGTAAAGAAAGGAGACACGACAATAATTATTTTTTTTTTGGCTTGTGAAAAGAGTTTATAGAAACAAGCAGCATCAGCCCCCAAACATCAGATGGGTAGGTGGGGGGAAGAAACCAACACACTGATTTGTCTTTCTAAACTATCTTTCTGCATAGGAAGTGTCCTCCAAAATTTCTTTTTACAAATCGTTCTGAATTGCGCTATATAAAGTGTGCCCAAATTTTCATCCATGCTGCAAACCTCGCTACAGCCCTTCTGGGGTGGGCCTGCACCACTTCACAATGCAGATGGAAGAACACATATGAAAACAGGAAATAAAAAAGTTCACTGCATATGGAAAGCTGGAACATCAGTAGTCTAACCTTGACTTCTCCTTGATGTGCAAGATTTCTATGTGCAAGGAGTTGGCTTTCCCCACTCCCGGCACAGGAAGTATTCCAGTGCAGAATTTCCATGTTTACATTTTGTAATGGTATAACCTAAGCACGATAGCACGTCTTAAATTCAGCTCGGTAGACTCAAATAAGCTTCAGACCAAGCTCTTAGGGTTCACAGGCTTAAGGGTCACCCAATTCCCAACCACTCTTACCCACCATAAATGGATGCTGGGGTCCAGATTTGACATCCTGCCCCAAAACCTCAATACAATCATTAAGTGCCGATTCACACTACCATTTGGAAGTGATGAGTTATATCAAGCAGCTGAAGTCTGGGGAAAAGGTGTCAGGACATGTGCTAGGTAAACAGACCTGCTGAATTCCATCCCCACCTGCATTTCAAAGGTTCCCCTGGATTTAAACACGTCACTGCACCAACACACGCTGAAGGTGACATTCTGGAGTGCTTCTACTGGCTTGTTTGTGTGAAGTGCACGCCGACAGCTGCAAGAATGGCAGCATACAATTAACACGCTTTAAGTGTCATTAAAAGACAATTAAAAAAGGAAAATGTTCATCTCACGAAGCAGAGTTTAAAAAAGGACTTCGTTGGCACAGGGAATGGGGATGGTCACAAACAGATTTTTTTTTTAAAAGAGTGCGAAACAGGTTCGGATCGTGTGGATCCAGCGTCTTGCATCAGAGGAAGGAAGACTCCTTTTGCCAGAGGAAAGCGCCTTTCCTAACAGATCCACAGGATCCAACCCATACTCAGGAAGGGTCGGTCTGACTCCACCCCACCCTGCTGGAAACCTTCACGAATCATTCACTGGGGAAAGAGAGGAAGCGCTGAGCTAGATGGGCACTTGTCCTAATTCAACACGGCAGCGCTTTATTGTGAAAGCCAGCCAATGAATATTCCCCACCACCACCTTTAAAAAAAAAAAAAAATCCCTGGTTGCATAAGAAATGCCCAAATTGCTGGCACAAGGCTAGTCACCTTCATGCTAAAAATATTATCAGCCAGAGGCAGCTTCACCCCATTCAAACGGCCAGAGAGGCATACCCACAGGGCAAGCTCCTGAATTGTAAGGCATACCCACAGGGCAAGCTCCTGAATTGCCAGTAACCCATCGCAGCACACTATGGGAAGCGCAAGAATGGTCCCTAAGGGGGGAAACAGGAACTTTCTCCTCTGGGACACCCAGCCCTGAAGACAGCTGTCAAGGCACCACAGCTGCTCCGGATCTCTGCCAGGACCTCTGTGTCTTTATGACCACACAGGTCAGGTGTGTTGAACTACCACCACTTAGCGCCTACATGGAACGAGGACAGCAGCTGCGCCTGAGGCTGTGGATGTCTGAAGCCCACCTCTGAACCCCTCAGCCGTATTCCTTACAGCTCTTCTACCACATAGGAGAACATAAGGAAGAAGGGTGAAGGATGGGGGAGGCTACGTGAATGATGCGCTCTCCCCGGGAAAGGATTGGCCTCGTGGAAGCAACGGTCCCCTGAGGCAGGGAGGGGCCAGCCACCCAGATGCAAGAGTGCTCTGCCCATGCCCCTCTGTCCCAGCACAGTCTCCTTGCTGCTGTCCTCCTACTCAGGGCCCAGCAAGAGTCATGGATCTAAGGTATCAACCAGCTCCTGCAGGGAACAGACGGGTCTTTTGCAGGAATGGGGAAGAGCCTCCAAGAGCCGAAGCCATCCCGGGGAAAACATCCAGTCTCCAAATTGCAACCATGTGGACATGCCCAGGAAGAGGACGAGGAAACCAGCAGGCCAACTCCTTGCATGGTGGTGGTTATTTCTTTTTTATTCATCTTTGTCATCCAGTTTGCGTTTCACTTTGATGGTCATGTAGAGGGCTGTGAAGCTGCAGGACGCCACCACGAAAAGGCACAGGGCAGAGAAAATGGGGGCCAGGCCGCTGTGCAGCCTAGCGTAAATGGGCCGCCTCGTCTCGTAATCTAGAAGCACCGCTTCTACCTGGGTGAGGGTGCAGAGCAGCAGGAAGACGTGAAAGATCTGGTGTCCTTGCCCAACGAAATGGCACTTGCCGGGAAACCATTTCTCGGGGTATGGGTAGGCGAAAAAAAAGGCCCCGATCAGAAAAAAGAGCACGTGGCACTTGTGGTACAAAACTGCTGGGTCTGCAAGCCCAGAAGAGGCGTAGATGCGGTAAACCACTGGGCTGATGTCCAAAGCATACGCCACAGCGGAGGGCATTTCCTGGCACAGCCGGCCCTGCAGAGAGGACAGCTGGGGGCACCTGTATTTGGCATAGCAGGAGCCAGCGCAGGAAAGCCAAGCTAGCAAGATTGCTCCTGGTACATAGAAGCTCACAACCCGGGCATGCCACTCGGGCTCTATAGCATAGTAGTAATGTACTAAGGCACTGCTGTATTGGTAAGTGGCGACACCCACATAGTCCAAGAAGAAGAAGGCGTAGTGCCAGAACTCTGATTTGGCTTGCAAGAGATGCGCCAGGGTGCTGAATGTTGAGTAGACGACAGAGGAAACGGCGATGACAAAGAGGGGCTGCGTGTGTGGGTCGCCGAGGAAATCCACCGCCTGGGAGAGCCTCCAGAACCTCAGCAGCAGGATCATGGCGGCCACCAGGTGCGTCCAGACGTTGACTGCCTCGTTGTGTTGCTGGAAGAGAGAAAGGAAGTAGTATCTCCAGGTCCGGTTGAGAGGGCGGTAGCCGGTGTGGATATACGGCTTCCGGAAAAGTCGGGGCACGTCTGACACTCCCACAGTGCAGGATGAGGAAGGAAGGGCATTCTCCAGGAGCCGTGGGACTTTCCAGAGGTGCTGGACATTGATGAACAGATGGCTGAGCTTCTCGGCCACAACTGTTGCCATGGCAGGAAGGCCAAGCCCCGCAGAACAAAACCCCCTTCGGAAAGAGAAGAAGTAGTTAGCATCAGGAGCATTATTTATCTTTATTTATTTATTTATTTATGATTTATATCCCGCCCTTCCCACAAAGGTGGCTCAGGGCGGCTCACAACAGATAATCAAACATAAAATTAATTTGGCATTTAAATATATAAGCATTTAAAACATTCAAAACATTTAAAACCTTAAAAACATTAAACATTACAACAGCATGTATAGCAATAATCTGGTAAAGCTACTAATTTCCCATCTCAGTTAGGTGTACGCTAGCCGGAAGAGGGTTGTCTTACAGGCCCTGCGGAACTGAACAAGGTCCCGCAGGGCCCTCACCTCCTCCGGCAGCTGGTTCCACCATGTAGGGGCCATAACAGAGAAGGCCCTGTCCCGCATAGATTTTAGACGGGCTTCTTTTGGCCCAGGGATAGCGAGAAGATTTTGGGTTCCCGATCTCAGCACTCTCTGGGGAACATGTGGGGAGAGACGGTCCTTCAGGTAGGCAGGTCCTAGGCCATATAGGGCTTTAAATGACATACACCCGAGTGTCAGAGGTTGAAGCAGAAGCCATGGAGGCTTGTGTGTGTGTGAATGTAATCAGGGAAGGCAAAGCTCTGGCACAGGACAAGGGTAGGCAAGTGTTCTGAACCACAAAAAAATGTCTGCGAACAAAGGGGACAGAGAGATAGGGCTGGACTTGAGCAGAAGCAAGAACAAAAAGGAGCTATAACCCAAGCAGCCAAAGGACCATAAGAATTGGTCCTAACAGTGATGTTAACAAAACAATGGATTTAATCTAATCTTTGAATGCAATTGCAACGATCATCAATTGCAACCCAGCTACAGCTGTTTGAATCCTATGGCTTTGTTCTCATCAGTCAGGTCTTCTGCTAAGTCTGGGAGAAAGGCTTTACTACAAAGTAGAATGCTTTTTTCTAGTGGAGAGAAGCCTTCCCCTGTTGGAGAACGCTTGGTGGAAGGCAGTCGTAGGATCCAACTCCGTATCATGTTAATATGGTGATTATATAAACTGACAATATACTATCATGATGAGGCGCCCGGGCAATACTCATTTCATACGTCTTCATCAGACCACTGCAGAAAAACTCGTAGATAACGGAGACTGCAGTGTGTATGTTTGTCATTGAACGCTCTCAGTAAAGCTTGCAGATAACAAAAGGCCTCCATGTGTCAGAAATGGGGAAGTGGCGGCACCTCTGTGGAAATACTGAGGTGGGGGGGAAAAAGGAAGCGTTCTGTTGGCAGGTTTCTTCTGCCAGAATAGCTGCAGCTTCCACAGCTTCTGCCAGGTAAGCCAGACCTAGCAGGAATTTCAAACAATATATTGAAATATTTTGTCACCTCACAACAATAGCCCTGTGAAGTAGCCAGCTTAGATTACATCAACCTATCAGCTGAATCCAAGACGGTCAAGACATCAAAAGGGTTCAGGCTGAAGGGAGCCATTGTGGGCGGCGGCTATTGACAAATGGATGAGAGGACCTGCTCCAGCAAGGCTGTTCTTATTGTTCTTACCTTGCCTTCCTGTTCTGCACAACCACACACATTTGCACCCCTGCACTTGCACTACACATTGAGAGAGACAGTCATTGTAAGTAAACTTTAAAGCCATCCCAAATGGCAAATACATTAGACAATCTCTTGAGGGTTTTTTTAAATTGCATGCCTCCAGATCCCAGTTGGATGAGAATAGGTCTGGACAGGTGGCTTCCAAATTAAATAAATACATGCAAGTGTTGCATGCCTGGAATTGCCCCAGCCACAGAAGTTACAATTTACTGCATGGATTCAGGTGGGTAGCTGTGTTGGTCTGAAGCAGCAAAACAAAGTTCAAGCTCAGACCAGCAAAGTTTATTCAAGACCAACAAAGTTTTATTCGAGGTATAAGATTTCCTGTGCATGCATACTTCTTCAGATACATTGAGCATACTTCTTCAGATTCATTGAAATTGAAGTTACCAGTCCACACATATAGGTAGAGGGTAAGCAGCAAATCAGCATACTGCATAATGAAGGTGATTCACAGATCACAGCAAGGACCAAACTGGAACAACAAGCTTAGTTTATATGGTCACCATTTGTTTGGGTTTAATTCCAGGAAAAATTAAAGTGGAGGTAAAAATATATCAAAATTGGAGACTGATAGGCAGATGTACCCTTCAACTGTGGAATGCGATCATGCTCCTTCCATCTCCTCTGAAGTGTGGAGGCAGAAGTACAGCATCCTCTTCTCTGCAGTGGTACAACTGACTGTGTAGTGTATCTCCTCTGTCCCAAGACGAGAAAAATAAATTCCAGTCCACCATTCCAAATTACATTACCTTCTACTATTCATTACAATGCAATCTACTATTCCAATCTGCTCTTCCAAATAAGAAATAAAAGAAAGAGAATGTATCATCCTTCTGTGGGACTGGTGAGAATACAGATGTAAAGACTGAATGACATTCACATATGTAGTGAGATAAGAAACCAATACCCCTGTTAAGTCCTGGGGGCCTAATTAATCATGCATACCCATGGCCGGCTGAGAAGGGATCCACCATATATGGGAGACTAGACCTGTAAGTCTCAGCCCATTTAATTCTGCTGCATTCACATTCCAGCATGAAAGGAATTAAAGGGACAGAATCCAGCAGGGCATCTCCTGCCAAAGATATACCCTACACAGAATCCTAGTCTTTGATGCCCTGGGAAATGGTGCAGAAAAGGGCAACCAGAACCACCAAAAAAGTGGGACTCTTTCTTTGTCAGGCATGGCTAAAGCATTCTGGGTGTTTTAGTTTAGGGGGGGGGGGGGGAAGACCACTATAAAGATGATATGGATTTATGAAACTACAAACAACAAGGAGAGAGAGACAACACGGTGTAGCTGAACTCCAGTCTGGGAGACCCCAGTCCAAACCCCTACTCTGCTATGGAAACTTGGTGGGTGACCTCCAGCCAGTCATGTACTCTCAGCCTAACCTACCTCACAAGGGTGTTGTGATGATTAAATGGAAGAATGGGGAATGCTGTAAACCACTCCAAGTTCCCAAGTTCTCACCCCAAGACAGCTAGTTTGGTGTAGTGGTTAAGTGTGCAGACTCTTTTCTGGGAGAACCAGGTCTGATTCCCCACTCTAACCTCGGGCTCGGTAACTCAAATATTTTAAATATAAAAACTGTGAACAGGGCAGAAACATAATAAGAGCTCTGCTGGATCAGACCGACTGTCCGTCTAGTCCAGCTTCCCGTCTCACACAATGGCCAACCAGTTCCTTTAGATGGCCAACAACAGGGCAGAGAGGCCGAGGCCTTCCTCTGGTGTTGCCTCCCGGCTCTGAGATTTAACGGCTGAGTGTGGAGGTCCCCCTAAGCCACTATGGCTAGTAGCTATTGATAGACTTATCCTCCGTGAATCAATCTAATCCCTTTTAAATGCTGTTTATTCCTGCACTACATCCTCGGGCAGCAAATGCCACAATTTAATCACTCTTGTGTAAAGTAGCGCTTCCTTTTGTCTGTCCTGAACCTACTGCCCCTCAGCTTCATGGGATGCCCTCAAATGCTAGTATTTTGGTAGGGGAAGAAAAATGTCTTTTTGTCAACACTCTCCATCCCATGCAAAATTCGATAAACCTCTATCATAGCCCCCCTTAGCCTTCTTTTTTCTAAACTGAAAAGTCCCAGTCTCCTCCTCTTCTTCTCCTCCTCCTCCTCTTCCACTGTGAGAACTGTCCATTTATTCCTATTCTTTGCTTCCTATCATTTAACCAATTTTTAATCCATAAGAGAGCCAGTTTGGTGTAGTGGTGAAGTGTGCGGACTCTTATCTGGAAGAACCGGGTTTGATTCCCCACTCCTCCACTTGCACCTGCTGGAATGGCCTTGGGTCAGCCATAGCTCTGGCAGAGGTTGTCCTTGAAAGGGCAGCTGCTGTGAGAGCCCCACCCACCTCACAGGGTGTCTGTTGTGGGGGAGGAAGGGAAAGGAGATTGTGAGCCGCTCTGAGACTCTTCGGAGTGGAGGGCGGGATCTAAATCCAATATCTTCATCTACCTCACAGGGTGTCTGTTGTGGGGGAGGAAGGGAAAGGAGATTGTGAGCCGCTCTGAGACTCTTCGGAGTGGAGGGCGGGATATAAATCCAATATCTTCTTCTTCTTCTCTTATCCCATGACTGCTAAGTTTACTCAAAAGTCTTTGGTGAGGTGCCTTTTCAAAAGGCTTTTGAAAGTCCAGGTATATAATGTCTTCTATACCCATACACACACAGTTCAGTTGGAAGCTTTAAAAAAATTTTTTTTTTTGTAAATGTAATCAAAGGAGAAAGCCCCAAACTCCAGTTCCATTAAATTATAACCCACCCAGCTTCCTTTTGCCTGGAAACTGTGGACCCTGGTTTCTATCCTAAACAGCAGTCTTTTCCCATCGATTGCCAGAGATGGCTCACACAGAGCTGGGAAAGCACACAAAGCATCCTGCCAAGTCTTCATCCAGCTAGATCATTTCGCAATGAAATGGTTTAGCACTAAAGAAGGTGCCAGTTTCAGATCCCAGCATCAGGTAGCTGGTGATGTGAAAAGCCCTCCGACCTTGAGAGACCAAGTGTCTGACTCCGTATAAGACAACTTAATGTGTGGTTCTATGCACGTTTTCAGCAAAAGGCAGTTTTGTGTGCTTAAAGATTGCTCATGAGGGGGGGGGGATTCCCAGTTTCTTCTCCCTGGATCAAATTACAGTTCCATTTGTGTAGGCATTTACCAGCTGTCTTCTTGCAAAAGTTATTTATTTATTTTATTTTATTTGATTTATATCCCGCCCTACCCCACCAAGGCCGGCTCAGGGCGCCTTACAATACAAAAAGCTAACAGAGATCAGTTTAAAATACATTAATAATTATACAATAAAATACATAAAACTCACATCAATATGCACTATGCTACCTTTTCCTTAAATCAATTCTTCAAGTATTCCAGTGTTCAATATTCTGATGTTCAAAATTTAAATATTTAGGCATTCCGATATCAATTAATTTTATGCCAACCGGAAGAGGGCTGTTTTACAGGCCCTGCGGAACTGTTCAAGGTTCCACAGGGCCCTCACCTCCTCCGGGAGCTGGTTCCACCAACAGGGGGCTGCAATCGAAAAGGCCCTGTCTCTGGTCGCTTTCAGATGGGCCTCCTTTGGCCCAGGGATTATAAGGAGGTTCTGAGACCCCGATCTCAGCACTCTCTGGGGAACATGTGGGGAGAGAGTTGGCAAAAAGTTAGTGCTCCCCTTTGCTGTATACAATACAGAGGGGCTGTACGAGGGTTGGAAATGGTTTATCGTGACACACTTGCCACTTAAATATGTGAATTTGGAATTGTGGGAAGGGGAGAACAATCTGGAAATCCATCCTACTCAAAGACCTCCCCTCTCTATAATTCTCTAGGCTCTCAGGATCCCCCTGCCCCACTTTCCCCCTTCAACTGACTCTAACTTGCCCTCAACGCTCAAGGACTCCAGGCACAAATTCTGTCCTCATCAGGCTAACTTTTAATATTTTGTCTGCAGGAAGTTTGGTCTGACTACTGTTAGGACTGGCACAGCAACCCAGAAATAGTTGCTACCAGAAATAGTGATTGGCAAAACCATAATATGGCAGAGGATTGTATACATTTCATAAGTGCTCAGCCAGATCAGACCAATGGTCCATCTTGTCCAGAATCCTGTCTCACACAGTGGGCAACCAGTTTCTGATACAGTCAGGGTTTTTAAAATTAGGCATGGGATAGTGGAGAGAGAGAACTTTTTCTCCTTCTCCCATATAGTAGCACTTGGAGGCACCCAGCAAAGGTAATGGGGAATAAGATTAAGAACTAACAAAAGGAAATACATCCTTCTTCAGTGAGTAATTTAAATTGTGGGATCCACTGCCATGGAGGTAGTGAAAGAAGATATTGGATTTCTATCCCACCCTCCACTCCGAAGAGTCTCAGAGTGGCTCACAATCTCCTTTACCTTCCTCCCCCACAACAGACACCCTGTGAGGTGGGTGGGGCTGGAGAGGGCTCTCACAGCAGCTGCCCTTTCAAGGACAACCTCTGCCAGAGCTATGGCTGACCCAAGGCCATGCTAGCAGGTGCAAGTGGAGGAGTGGGGAATCAAACCCGGTTCTCCCAGATAAGAGTCCGCACACTTCACCACTACACCAAACCGGCACTAGCACAGATGGCTTTAAAAGGAGATTAGATAGATCCAGCGGTGGCTACGAGACATAATGACTGCAGGAAACCTCCATGTTCACTGACAAGTCAGCCTCTGAATAACAGCTGACCGATCCACAAGGTAGAGAATTAAAGCAGCATTTTCAGATCTGGCATATTACAGTAATTGGGAACAAATAAAAATAATAACCCCCCCACCTCATTTACTGAATTTCTGTCCTGTCCCTCCTCTGAGCAGCAGCACATATGGAAGTTTTCCCCATTTCACCCACACAACAACCCTGCAAAAGAGGTTAAGCCCGAGAGAGACTGACTGGCCCAAGGTCATTCAAGAAGCTTCAGGGCTGAGGGCAAAACCAGACATGTCACAGGAGATCCTGGGTTCATACCTCTCATGGATACTTCTTTTCTCATCTGTAACCCTATAGAGCTCCTCTCAAGATCAGGAAAACTAGTCGAGGAGAGGAGAGGATTTGGCGACCCATTAATTTTTTCTAATCTAAATTGCTCTCCCCCCCCCCCCCCTACAAAACAAGGCTACAGTTAGCTCCAGGCTGGGGGAGGGGGAGACCAATTCAAGAGCATAACCGCCCTCCTCTCTGCAGAGATTGCATCAGCTGGGGAGTGGGTCAGAGATTCCCCCTTGGGGAAACTGCATGGGTGGAAATCATCATAAACCACCAGCTCCCTCAAGAGCCTTCCCTGATCTTCAAAGCAACCATGCGGAGTTGTTAATTAGTTTAAAAAAAAAAAAAAGAACCATGGGAAATCCTAAATTAAAGATCTCCCACATCATACCTAGTTTTGCCCTGAGCAACCTCTGTGGACTAAGAACCACCTGTCTGCTGCACCGGATGATTGCAGTCTGCTGGTAGACTACTGCCTAATTTCTAGCGTAGCGGTTCCCAACCAAGGGGCCGGAGTTATTGCAAGGGGGCTGTGAAAGCATATGCACATTAAGTGCTGTCATTTAATGTTTTGGTCATTATGTATTTCCTCAGTCAACTGCTACTAACAGTACTACTATCACGTGGAGGGGTCTGTGAAATTTTCTGATGTTAAAAAGGGGTCCTCATACTCCAAAAGGTTGGGAACCACCACTCCAGGGGACTGCTTTCCAGGATCCTCACCAAGAACTTTGGTCTGATCCAAGAAGACACAATACTATGAGTGCATCCTCAGGATCACGGAACACAAATAAGTGATGCCTTACATCTTGCTTTACAACATCTTGGCAGCATTACTCCCTCTAAGCTGTGGAGTCTTGTGAGCAAAGATTTTTACTTTGTGAGCTACTGGCATTCAAGTTGTGAGCTGTTGCATGAACTAGTTTGCTCTGGGGCCGTTTTTCCTGAACGAAGACAAAAATGTGTGAGCCAGAGGCTAAAAAAATCTGTGAGCTAGTTCATGCTTACTCAGCTTAGAGGGAACACTGGCTGGCAAACCCTGGAAGTTCTCTTTCAAAATAAGATGACTGGTCCACCGACCTCGGCACTATCCCAAATCAATCCTTCAGACAGCAGAGTGGAAGCTTTCAGCTTATTAAACTATTAAGTTTTCTTTTGCTTCCTTTGGTAACACAGAAAGCCATCTCGCGGTAACACGCACGCTTGTTTCTGTGTCACCACAAATCAAAAGGCAGGTTACAGTTCTTTGACTGGTCAACAGTAACTTCTTACCCAAACCAGCAGCTGTGATTCAAGCCAACACCCTACAGTTATATAATGCGAAGGGTTAAAGGTGGGGCTGGAATCTTCCACATTCTGTAAGCAGCCTATTTCTCAAGATCTGCTTTTTTCATTTGGGGAAAGGGGGGGGGGGGAAGCAAGACTACAAAAATGTGAAAAATAACGTTACACACAAAGAGCAGTGTGAGGAATCTTCTTACTCTCTCAAACGCAACAGCCCATTTCATTCCTGGCTCCTTTTGTGTCTCTTTAATGGTCTGAGTTTCACTCCCATCCTGGTTTTAGTGTTATGAAAAGATCTTTAAGAGAAAGACCCAGGCTGACTTCTGATCTCCTGCTCTTTCCTCAGAATCAAGGAAGGTCCAAAACAGATTTGGACAACATCTCCAAACAGAATAATGACATTTGAGATAAGACTTTCTTGCACAAAAGCTGAAAGAGGTTTTCTGCTCTCATCTGTGTGTCTCTGATGAATTCAGCCTAAATTTTCCAACAGCAGAATTGAACTTTCCTATCCCTCCCCATAGTGCTGCTCTAGGGTGATACCAGACCATGAAGAACAACGGTGGGTGGGGGGGTGAGGGGGTAGGGGGTGTGCTGCAACAGGAAAGGGCAATTGATGAAAATGACCAATTTAACCTGGATTCAAACCAAAGGTCTTTAAAGTGCATCGAAACAGATGCTCTTGCACCAGCTTTATCTGATGCACAAAGTGTTCCCTCCATTAGGGGACGCAAACATTAGGGGACACAAACATGGAACAGGTCAACTAAATGGTGAAGCACAGGATCAATGAAACGCACAAAAGTACTGTCGCTATTCTATCTTAAAGCGAAGAAGTACCGTTGCTATTCTATCTTAAAAAACCGAGTCTTGCACCGACTCCTCCGAGCATATATTGCATAGATCTCTATGCTTCCTCTAGCTCTCTGCCTGCTGCCAGTGGCCCCCTCAGGCACCCAGCAGAGCAGGCGCTGGTCCGCCAGACCTCCTACCACAATAAAGCCGCTAGCCTCCACGATGCCACGAGATTTGCTTCTCCATTTTTACTCTCGCCAAGTCCAATGCGGAGAGCAAAACTTGCAGGGTGCAACTGCTCTGCTCCCCCAGCCCGGCTTCTGCCTTGTCAAACCTTGGGATCTCAAGCCCCAGGAAAAGTCCCGGTGGGCTCCAAAGCGCTCGAGGCTAATTTGGCTAGTCCAAGCAAAGGCAGCAAATGGATTTTGGAGGGGGGGCGTTCCTAGGGAAGCGCAAAAACAAGTGGCGGGGAACTGCGCGGGGCTCGCTTCCGAGCGGTCTGCAGCTTCCCCCCCCCCAGCCCCTCCCCGGCCAGGGGGCTCGCGTGCACCGACACGCAGGGCCGGATTCATTGCGCTCTTGCGCACCCCCCTTTCCTCTTACGCACCTCGGGCGTCTTCTCGCCGAGGATGCTCCAGATTCCGGCTCGTCCTCCACTCCAGCGGGGCCGATGGGCAGGAAGAGGCAGCGGGAGCCACCCCGAGCGGGCAAGGCCGCCCCTCTGCGGCAGCGACCGCCTCGCTTCTCGGCCGCCCCCCGCAGCTGCAGGCAGACACCGGCGAGGGCTTGTGCAATGCCGGCGGCGAGGCGCCCCCCCCGGGGCCCTGCAGGGAGAGGCGCGAGCTGCCGGCTCTGCGGCGGCGGGTCCTGTCGCTTTAAAAGCGCGGCTCGCTCGGCAGCCTGGAGAAGGTGCACTCGGCGAAATTCTCCCGGCGCGTCCCCTGGTGGAAGAACAGAAGCGCCGCCCGCCCATGCTTTGCATCTGCCCACTCCATTGGACGCGCGCCTGCGTTACATAACGGGTGGCTGGGGAGGGGGGAGAGCACGTGGCAAGGAAGGGTCCCACCGCGCACACGTAGGCAGGGGCCTGGGGTGGCGGCGGAAGGCACTGCGTCAGGCAGGCAGCTAGCTGCGGGATGCTGGCTGCAAGGGTCCTTAGCCTTCGCGTTTCAAAAGCCGCTAGAATAATTTTATTTACGGCGGAAGTCGTCAAGGAGAAATGTTGGCTTCTTCTGATGCTGCTTGCAGGGAGTTTAAAAAAAAAAAAAACACAACAGCAGCATTATTCCAGTCTGCCAGCCAACCTGGGAAAGTCTCTCGCAGCACCTGGTTTTCTTGCGTGGTTGAAAACAGGGAAGCTGATGCTCCTTTGGAACAAAGCGCCGCACTTGAGATCCCAGCCCACCTTGTGTTAAGGCTTCCTAGGTC